>NW_008353234.1:1417815-1455567 GCF_000622305.1 Nannospalax galili | reverse complement strand
GTATTTCGTATTTCTACAAGAATCCTGGAAGGTATTTTCATCATGTGGTTTTGAGGCTATTGTGTTAGCATTGGATATGGTATTTTTATTATTTTTTTAGAAGCATTTCATTACAGCTTTAACATACTCATTAACCATTTACCAGAACTGCGCCAGAGCTTTCAACTAGAGTGCCTCTCTTTGAAGTTTAGGCTACTTGCTTTCCATTCCTTCATAAGATCCTTGAATCTCAAAATCCACAGACTATTTTAGAGTTTACTTAAGTCTATTCCCTACCTCCAGACAAGGCCAGAGGTAATCTACTATGAAAGAAGACAATTTTGTTACAGTAGCTAAACTCCCTTAAAACTGGTCAAGATTCTCTGGCTTGGATGAAGACCCAACTTTCCAGGTTTGCTGGGTTAACCGCCTGGTCATAGAACCACACCCAGGAAGGCAGGTTCACTTCAAATCATGCAGAAGATATGGGCTGAGTATCTAGTATGTTAATGAGATAGTGAACTTTTCCTGCCTGGAAATCCTTGACCCTTAGTACAGTTCTTGTGGACTCAGACAGTTACAGACATGGACTCTCTGTAAGTCTGTCCTCATTTTTGAATTCTTCAGAAAAGAGTAACCTCTCCTCTTCTTTTTAATAACTCTTTTCTAACCATGCTTTCGTTAATACTTTGGGCTGCCCCAACATTTTGGGGTTCTTTACTTTTCTCTCTAAATTTTCCTTCCCCTCCCTGCCATATGGCTGCTAGTCAACCATGGTGGTATTTGTCTGGCCTCTATGTGGGCCTTAAACCAGCATGGCTTCATGGTTTTTTTTCCTTCTCTATTCCATTCTTCTCAAGGCAGGTGCTGAGATTTACAGCTTGCCTGCCCTGGGGATTTTTTCTTCTAAATTCTAACCCTAAATCTGCCATTTGAGTTTATTCTTAAATTATTTTATAAATGAGATTAAGTACCCTCTAAGTGGAAACCCTGTTCCCTTCCTGAATCATTATGCAGAGAAGATAGGGCATTCTGGGACCTTCAGATAAAGATACATCTTTTATTCCTTCTGCTATTTCACTGCACATCCTAGGGCAAGGGAGTTCCACCTTTTGGCATCTGTTCCTTCTTTCCAGGTTGCTAGGTAGTATGAGCTTAATACTTTCTAATTCTCTCACCAATGGCTACATGAATGTTAGTGGTTCACTATTTTAAAGGCATCTGCTGCTTTCTATAAACTTCCCTCCCCCAGCACACTCTCTCCTCAAATACTCATTGTCCTCTTTCCACTATACTGCATCCTTCCAAATCACGGTTTCTGTCCTCTATTGACATTTGGGCTATGTCCCATTTTGCTGTAGAGTGCTTAACTTTGCATTGCAGGGTGTTGAATAGAATCCCAGACCTCTGTTCACTGGATGCCAGCAAACACACACACACACACACACACACACAGTCACACACAGACACACACAGACACACACACACACACAGAGTACACGTGTATCCAGGTTTTATAACTAAAAATGTCTCTAAGCATTGCCAAATGTTCCCTGGAATGAAAAACCATCTAGTTGAGACACTCATACCCTAACTACAAACACCAAAATGAAGTTATCATAAAAGAATTTGAAAAATTCATTTTATCTGGAATGGAACTTAAACACTCCCATCTACTAGAAAATGAAAAAGTTTACTCTAAAGGTGGAGAATTTACAGCCACTAGTGATGAATAATGACTACATCGGAATTCACTGAGGGGATGGTGACATGTCTTTGCAGGTATAAAGGCACTTCTAACCCTGAAGACTTGAGTTGGATTCCCAGGACCCACATGGAGGAAGGATAGTACTGATTCCCAACAAGTTGTCCTCTGACCTCCACACAAGCAAGTGAGCACACACACATATTTGCACTCACATACACACATAAGATAAACAAATGAAATGTAATAATAAAAAAATTTAAAGAATTCAATGAGAGTATCTTCTTGCTCTCACTTTTGCTCCTGTGTTTCCTTCTCCATATAGTCACAGGTGCAAATTTCTGAAAATATAAACCGAATTATACTATTCTTGCTTAAAGCCCTCCAACAATTCCTTGTTATATATTCTACATGCCCACATTGACTACCAGAGGCTATAAAGTAATCATTCCCTGTCTTTACATACTTATATTATTCTCTTTTACTCATCATAGCACCAACTTGCCCAAACAAAGTTCTTTCCATCTTTGCACATCTTTCCTCTGCCTGGAATGCTCTTCTCCTAGTTATTATGCTGGACTTCTTCTCATCCATTACATTTTGCTACCTTAAGGAGGACTTCATTGCCCACTCCATATTAAATGCATATCACCACACAAGCCTATTACTGTATATCAGAACAACTTGTTCTTTTTTTGTTTTTGTTTTTGTTTTTTGTCTTTTTGAGACAGGGTCTCCCTGTAGCCCCAGCTGACCTGGAACTCGATATATAGGCCAGGCTGGCCTCGAACTCACAGAAATCTGCCTGCCTCTGCCTTCCAAGTGCTGGGATTAAAGGTGTGAGCCACCACACACAGTACTATTCCAAGAAGGTTATTACCTCCAAAAATGATCTCCCCTTAAGGTAGCATGTGATACAAATGCTACAGGAATTCAGAGATGGGAGAAATCACTTCTGTATGAGTAATTAGTAAGACTTTTTACAAAGAAATCGCATCTAAACTGGACTTTAAAAAATAAGCAATGTTTATAACAAGGAAAGTTGTAGATTAGAGAGTACTGAGTAAAACAATGCAATCGCAAATTTCAGTGAGAGGAAGAGAAAGGAAGTTGAGACCAGTTTGAAGATCATAAATGTCAGGTTTTAGGGTGCATGCACAATAAGGAAAAAGTGTGTTCTCAAGTAAACTATTACAGAGACTCCCCTATTTGTTGCTTTATGTCTATGTGTAATTTCCATGCATATGATTAAATTAGAAATATTATAGAAAAGAACACGTACAGTAGAGAAATTATTATATAACCCAACCTATCAGTCAAAATAAAGAACTGCCTATAACACCCCCTCATAACCATCCTTTCCTCCCTTTAGTCCCTATCAAAAGAAACACTGGACAGTAACCTGATATTTGATCATCTTCACTCATGTGGCCTGCAGTTTTCTTGCAGTGTAATCTGAGCTTTCTATTTCTTTGCTTTGAATAGTTTCCTTGCTACATTGGGATTTGCAAAATAAAAGTAATTTATACTTGATTTAACTAGCACTGGAAAAACATGTAAAGATGTTTAGGTGGATAATGGCATAGATTGTATTAAAAGGTTAATATAATGACAGTATTTAGTTGTGAGCAGGTTGGAAAACTAGGGAGATCATTTTAGAAGTTCTTTCAATCATTCAGGAAGAGATAATGACACTAAGACTAGTTGATAAGGCCAGTATTAAGAAGATAGGCTAAGATATTGTCAACAATCAAAAATACAGTTCTCAGAAATAGGAATTTGATGAAAGTTAAGGATTGCAAGAGGACAATGGAGAAAGGAGAAAAATAAAATAATTTCATAGCTTAAGCTTAAATGCTTTAGCCTAAAAATGGGGATAAAAGAAAGTACAGTCTGGTTTAGTGGTGAAATATGGTCACAGAATTTTTTTTATTGTAAATGGTACTAGGTTACATAAGCACATTTTAGACAAGTGTAATGTACTTTGATCATATTTTCTCCTACTGTCCCCTTCCTCCTCTCCCTTCCCCATACTCAACTTTGCCCCCATAGGCAGTTTCACTTCTATTTTCATATAATATACGTACAGGAGTTTAAGCATCTATATATAATCTAGGAACCACCAATTAGAGAAAACATGCAATAATTGTCTGAGATTAAATATATCCACCTAATATGAGTATCTTCAGTTGTGTCCATTTTTTTCTGTAAACAGCATAACAGTTTTCATTTCTGGCTGAAAAATTGCATTGTATTTATATGTCTGACTTTGTTTCATTTCCTTTTGCTGTAATAAAAAATCCTGACAAAAGCAACTTAGGGGGAAAAGGTTTTGCTTTAGCTTACAATTTCAGGTTACAGTCCGTCATAGCAAAGGAATCAAGGCAATAGGAACTTGAAGTGGATAGTCAAATCCATAGTCAAAAGCAGAGAGATAATGAATGCATGGATGCTTGTGCTTATTTTGTTTTCTACATTCTTACACAGTTAAAGAACCCCTGCCTAAGGAATAATGTTACCCATAGAATGGGCAAGTATCCCCACTTCAATTAACATAATCAAGATAACCCTCCACAGAAAGTCCCACATGCCAATCTTGTCTAGAGAAATCCTCATTGAGACTCTTCTCGTGCAATTCTTGATTGCGTCAAGTTAACAATTAAAACTACCCATCATAATACCACATTTTCTTTTATCTTTTCCTCTGTTGATGAATGCCTAGGTTGGTTGTATAACTTAGATATTGTAAATAGTATTGCAGTAAGCACTGATATGCAAGTATCTATGTGATACTGACTTGGAATTCTTCAGGAAAATACCCAAAAGTGATACAGTGGGGTCATATGGCAGATCTGTTATTGATTTATTTTTTTATAGAAAGAAGAGTTTATTTGAGCTTGTGGTTCCAGTTTCCAGAAGGATTAGAGTCTGTCATGGTAAGGAGGTGTGTTCCCCAGGAGTTCTGGTTCCTCCAAGGGGCGGGGCCTGCTGCAGAGAATTGACTGTAGATAGCCATGAAAGGAGGGGCTTCTGGTGCCATCTTGGGATGGGAGCCATGAACCACCAGAAAACTGATGGCAGGTGTGGGGAACACGCAGCAGCCAGTCAAGACCACTGGCCCCTGAGGAGTGGGCGAAAGCTAGCACTGACTATGGGCATGCTGCGGGAGCGACCTGATAGGGCAGGCCCTGATCCGTGGTGCAGAGCTGCATGGCACGGAGCTAAGTGGAGCAGAGCTGATCAGTGTGGAGCTAGGCACTGGGTGCTTGTTTCATTGTAAGTCACTCCTCTCCCCCCGCCAAGGATAATAATAAATGCACATAAAGAGATGCTATATGGTTTTCCTGATAGAGCAAGAGACACAGAGAGAACTCTGGCAACAGGAGGCATTGTGAGGTGGTGTGAGCAGGAGCAGAAGCTAAACACTCGCATCTTCAACCAGGCACAGGAAGTATGCTATGGTACGCAACAGAGATCTCTGGAGAAAACCATTAATACAAATGGATAATACCTTTCCATGCTGTGTTAAACGTTGTCTATAATTGATTTAATATATGATGTTAACCTTTGAGTGTTTTACAGATATGAAACCCATTTGAAAGATATCAAGTACACCTAAAGAAACAAAGGCCAGCTATAATTGTAAGATTCTTGAGAGCTTTATGGTTGGGTAAGACACAAGTAATACCCACTAAATGGTTGAGAAAAGCCTACAACACCTAATCCTACATGAAAATAAAAACAAAGGTTCCCAAAATGTACAACTGCTAAGAAAAAAATACAGTACTGTGGTGGGTTTCCCCCTTATCAGCTCTTTGTGCAGAGAAATCCTAGAGGTCCTCAAATTAACCAAGGCTTTTGCCACTAATGTCAGTTGTACACTAGAAAAGGTCAGTAAGGACATGTTGCTGAAGACACTTCATGGTGTGAGCTCAGGAAAAGGAGAGAAGGAGCCAAGACTAAGCTGAAAACTCCCTGCCACTAGATGGACGGCTTTCATAGTGCCAGAAGGCACTATGCAGATGGTTGGAGGAAAAGGATCCCCTATGATTCTGCTCAGTGATGGATCACACAGGCTGTACATTATTGACATGCCAAGCAATGCCTGCTGGTGCAATAATGGCTCGACTAACATATGTACAACTGACAAATTTCTAATTGGATAAGGCCCGCTCCTAGGGGTGGAACACACACCTGGTGCTGTAGACCAGGCTAACCCCCTGTGTCAGGGAAAGCTATAGGCCCCAGCAGGGAAGCTGCTGCAAGGACACTGTTTGATGAATATGGTACACCTACTGAGATATCTTCTAGGCATTTGTATTTACATTCATGTTTGTTTAGATGTGTCTATTACCTTTCATTTGTCTTTATAGTATGGGAAACACCACTGAGGTGGATGAGTGGCCACATTTTGGACGAATGATGGGATGGCCCAAGAGGTCAATATCTCACCACAATACAAGAGAGATCGTCCTGCATCTGTCCCCCCTCCAATGCTTAGGGAACTTGCAGAAGTTTGGCAGAAAGATTGTGAGAGCGAGAGGAAGGGGTGGAGTGTTGGGTAGGTGTCCTCCAAAAAGCCAGAATTGAATGTGGGCAGGTCTAGAAACCAACGCTGAGAGACACTGAGCTGAGAGACACTGAGCTGAGAAATGCTGAGCACACTGGGACAAAAGGGAGGAGTAACTGCCATTTTGGACGCAGGGAATGGAGCTGAAAACTGCAGGGGAGACAGCTAGCGAAAATCTAGCTGAGACAGAGAGTGGGATGGGTTGATGGTGTGCATTTCAAATACAGGAAAGAAAAAAACATATGAGAATTCATGCTTTTGTAAGTCACCCCTCCCAGATGTGATAAACTATGCAAAACCCTAATAGAAGGTATTCTGTCATTTTTGTCAGCCCTGGGACCTCAGAGAGCATGTGCGTGGGTCTCCCAAGAGTGGTGGGCAAGGGGAATTTGGCATAACAAATATTAATCTTCCTATTGCTCTTTTTCAATCCCAAACTGTATATTCTGCATTCCTTTCTTCCCTGCTTGCTCTTTTTCACTGTAGATCTGCACAATATTCACCATTGATAGCCACACCACCATTTCCAAATTAAATGTCTTGAAATTTTCTCTGCCAAAATAAATTTGTCCATTACTTTTCAACTTAGCCTCAGGCAAGCTCTTAAGCTGTAGAAAGATGACTGCTGGTCTCTTTGCCAAAATTTCCCAGTTGCTGCTTAAGCCCTTATTTCCCTCTGAAACTACTTTGCTCTCAGCATTACTTTCTTCCAGGCTCCTACTAGAAGGACCCATTAAGCTCTGCTTACAGCATTCAAAGAATTTTCTAGTTCAAACTTCCAAAGTCTTACACTTTCCTTCAAAAATCCACATGGTCATGTCTATCTCACAGCAATACCCCACGATTCTGGTACCAACTCCTGTATTAGTTACTTTTCTACAGCTGCAACAAAACACCATGACTAAGGGAACTTATAGGAACAAGAGTTTATTTAAGCTTACAGTCCCACATTCCAGAGAGATTGGAGTCTGTCATGGCAGGCAGGCATGGTGAGGTTTGTCTTTGTTTCCTATACCTGCTTGAAGATGTGAGCATTTACCTTCTGCTCCTGCTCTGGTCACTTCACCATGTTATTGATTTTTAAAGGAGACTCTGTACCGTTTTCCATAGTGGTGAATTGCTTAGCATTCCCACCAGTAGTGTATGAATGTTCCCATTTGTCTACATCCTTATAAGCATTTCTTGTTATTTGATTTTTTAATGACTCTCATTTTGGCTACAATGACACAAAATCTCAATGTAGTGTTAATTTGTATTTCCCTGATGACTAGTGTGTTATTTGCTTTTCTAGTTGCTGTGATAAAATGCCTGACAAAAACAACTTAAGGAAGGGTTTATTTTGACCCATAGTTTGAGGATATAGTTTATCATGGTGAGGAAAGCATGACAACAGAACTGAAAAGTAGCTGGTTCAATTGTATTCACAGTCAGGAAACAGAGTTGCATGTTTGTGCTCAGCAAGTTTTCTCCTTTTAATGCAATCTGTCACCTAAGTCCATGGAATGGTGCCTCCAACACTGAGGGTAGGTCTCCCCACCTTATTTAACCTAATCTAGATAATCCTTCACAGAAATACCCAGAGGCTTATTTCCATGTTGATTCTAAAATGACAGTAGAATCTTCTCTAGGATGTATGACCTAGATAGTCATAGGTTCTTGGAAACAACTGTGTATGGGTTTCATCTTGTGGAGTGGGCCTTAAATCCAATCAGAAACAGAATAGTTACTCCCATGTTGCATCAGTGAGCATATCTTGGCAGGCCAATCATTAATGTTGCTTGCCAGGTTCACAGTCATGTAAGATTCATGATTATTGTTCTCTTCTGGTAGCATGCATAGCAGTTTCCAGAGCTATGAAAGCTAGTTAGAAGGAAGAAAGCTGTAAAGTCAGTACCAGCTTGATTTCTCAATGCTCTACAACTCAAGTATGTAGTGTCTTTAGCTGTAGAATCTTACAGTCAAGTTCTGGAGGGTGATAAAGAGCAATGACTGTAGCCAGTAATTTTGGGGAGATCTATAGGAACTCCTTGGCCAAAAACTCCAAAAGAGATAGCCCATTCCTGGCACTGGGATTTTCCTGTGGTATTGGGTAGGTGCATTGTCTCCCTTAATAGGATAATTCTAACTAAACTATTTTTACATGTGTATATACCTTAGGAAGCTTGTAAAGCAGTAGGTTTCAATATAACTTTTTCAAAAAGCATTTGGTTCTAGTTATTCCTCCCCATATTCATTCCTTTATCCTGTCCTACCATCCCCCACCCTGTTTAATTAGCCCTCCCTGTTCTGGCCCTCCTTTTCCCCTTCATAGTCTATCTTCCCTCCCTTGAATGCCTCCTCCATGGTCCCTTACTAGTTTCCTGAACTCTATGGTTTTCCTAAATGAACACACATATTTAATGATTGAAAGCTTTCATTCACATATAAGAAAGAGCAAACATAGCATGTATGTCCTTCTGGGTCTGAGTTACCTCACTCAGAGCGATAATTTACAATTCCATTCATTTATCTAAGAATTACATAATTTCACGTTTCTTAACAACCAAATAATATTCCATTGTGTAAATGTACCACATTTTCACTATCCATCAGTTGATAGGCATCTAGTTTGTTTCCATTTCCTCATTATTGTGATTAAGGCATCAATGAACATGGTTGAGTAAGTTTCTCTGTCGTAAGAAATACAGTCCTTTGGGTATGTGCCCAAGAGTGACATAGCTGGATCATGATCTATTACTAGCTTTTGAGAAATCTGTACTGATTTTCATAGTGGCTGCACTAGTTTGAATTCTTATCAGCAGTGAATAAATGTTTCCCTTTCCCTACATTCACACCAATATTGATGCTAATTTTTTATACTTCCAGTAGAAACCTATGGTTAATCTATATGGCCTCAGGAATTTATTGATTACTGCTTCTATCTTAATGCTTTTTTGGGTCTGCTTAACTTATTTAACTTACCTTGATTTAACTGGTGGAAAATATTAATTTAGAAATACATCCATTTCTTTTAGATTTTCTCCTTTTACATTTATTAGTATTAACAACAAAAAACTACAGCATAGAGAAGTATCCAAAAATGAAAAAATATTAATTTCCAGATTTACCTGTAAGATAACAGTCTTTTGTAAAATGACATGTAGACATTAGCCTTAACTTACCTTGATTTAACTGGTGGAAAATATTAATTTAGAAATACATCCATTTCTTTTAGATTTTCTCCTTTTACATTTATTAGTATTAACAACAAAAAACTACAGCATAGAGAAGTAACCAAAAATGAAAAAATATTAATTTCCAGATTTACCTGTAAGATAACAGTCTTTTGTAAAATGACATGTAGACATTAGCCATATAGGATTCAAAGGACTTACACAAAATATATGTGAATTCATTAGTATGCCTTTTAAAATATCCTTTTTCTCCTTAAATATTACAGTACACTCACACATACATTTGTTTACATATATACACATATACGCTGTAGTCTAGAATCTACATATGAGGGAGGACATTTATTCTTTTTAATTTCTGAGATTGAGTGAGCTTGCTTTTAGATTTACAGTATAGTGAAATATAAATTTTTAAAGTATGTCATTATGATCTTCTGCATTTCCTCACTGTCTGCTGTAATGTCTCAGATTTTATCTCTAATTTTATGAATTTGGGTCTTCTCCCTGCTTCCCTGGGTTAGTTTGACAAAAAGGTTTTGAATCTTGTTATTCTTTTCAAAGAATCATCTTTTAATTTCATTGACTCTTTGTATTGCTTTTTTTCATTTCTATTTCATTAATTCTAACCCTCATTTTGATTACATCTTCCCACCTATTGTGTTGTGTGTTGTTTGCTCTTATTTATTCAAGGTCTTCAGGCACATCATTAAGGTATCAATTTGAGTTCTCTCAAATTTTTTTTCTCCATCAAATGTAGATTTTATTCAACTGTCAATCACTATTCTTTATGTTTAAAAAATGTTTACTGACTTTTTGCAATTTGTCATCAATATAATATGATGGTATCAAGAACCACTCCCCTCCCCAATCTGTACCTACCCTTACTGCCCCCCATCCATTTTAATGTACTGTAATATATAATACAGATAATACAAATGAAAGAGTCTGATTTGTGTCCTCAAATATCCTTCAGAGTGTATCTATCCACTGGAGCCTGGTTAACCTACCAAGAGTACCATCCTTGTAAGAGACTGTCTCTCCCCCTCCCAGAAGCCATCAGTTGACAAAAGTTCCTTAGATTGGGTTGGGATTTTGAACCTTCTTCACCATGTCTATGCTGGGATTTTTCTCGTTTGCACTTGCATGGGACTTGTATATGCTGTCATTATTGATGTGAGTTCATATGTTTAATTGACCAGCTGTCTGTAAAACTCTGTTTCCATGTGGTTATCCATCACCCTTGGCTTTTAGAATCTTTCTTTTTCCTTCTTGTGCAATGATCCCTGAGCCTTGAAAGGAAGAAGTTTGAAATGTGTCTTAAACCAGGAAAAAACACTCTGAAGCCTCTTGTTATCTGCATATTGGCCAGTTGTGGGTTTATGTATTAATAACTTCTTTGGTGCGAGTCTAGGGACACATTCATCCTATGTGCAGAGGTTGCATTGAAGATGTGTCACTTAGGGTTAAGCGTTTCACAAACACTTGTTCTCTGTGTTTGACCAGTTGTGGAACTCTGTACCAACCTCCATCTGTTGCTAAAAGAAGCTTCTTTGATGAGTGGTGAGATGGTACAATTGTCTGTAAATAGGAAAGTGCATATTTAGAATACAGGAAGAAATTAAGTTGGTCTAGGGATGCAGCAAAAGTAGGCTTTTCTCTAGGATTTACGACCTTTCTATGTTTATTTAGGTAGGTTTACAGTAACACATATAAGTTTTCTGCCACTGACTGGGCCTTAACTTCAATTAAACAGCTTTTAATTACCCCCAAGATAAAAGTGCTGCTACTTCACCAATAGCAATAGTTTGCTAGGCCAGCCATTGTTGTTTATTAGATTTTACAGCAAGAAAGGACCACTGATTGATTTTTTTCCCCCTTTGGAGAGCTTGCATAGTACTATCTGATATTATAAGAGCAAGACTTCTGGGAGCAGACTCTATTGCTTCAAGTCTTGTGTCCAAAATATAGTCTGTCTTCAGCAATAGGGTTTTACCTTCAAATCCTGGGAGACAATCAAGGGCTGTGTCAATAGTCTGTGATATTTTGTGAGATTCTTAGACTGCCCTGATCAACAACGCAAATGAAGATTTCTCCTGCCTGGAAGTCGTATTTTGTTGAATAGCCTTCAGGAATACACATACACTCAAATATATATTGTATGTGTATTTTTCAGTAGTACTTGAACTAATATGTTTCTATATGATTTTTCACACAATCTAAGCAATATTTATCTCTCTTCTCAATGCGCCTGTATAACCCTCCATACTCCCTCCCCAACTGAAGTATCCCTCTTTTCTACATTGCCTCCATGAACATATCTATCTCCTACTATCCCCTTTCTCAGGCTCCTTCTCTCCATTCATCCCATGGTTCCTTTCCATTTTCCTGGTTCCTGTTTTTACATCAGGATATATAGACACATCTAAGTATTTGGAGCTAAGGGCCACAAAGGAGGACATATATAGCTTGTCTTTCTGAGTCTGTGTTAATTCACTTAGCACAATTTCTAGTTCAATCCATTTAACTTCAAACTTCACCATTTCATATTTCTTTGCCTTGAGTAGAACTCTACTATATAAATGTACACATTATCATTATCCATTCAGCACTTGAGAGACATTTAGGCTGTTTACATTTCATAGCGATTATGAAAAGAGCAGCAACAAACATGGATGTACAAGTATCTCTACAGTGGGATGAGTTCTTTTGGTATATGCCACAGAGTGGTGTAACCAGGAAATATGGTAGATTTGTTTTTAGTTTTTAAAGAGTTCTCTATACTGATTTCTACCTTGATTGCACAACTGGGCATCCCCTCCAACAGTGGATAAGTAGCCCTTTCTCCACATCCATGCACCCATTGGCTGTCATTTGTTCCCTTGATCTTAGCCATTCTGACTGGGGTTAGATTAAATATTAAAATAGTTTTGATTTGCATTTTCCTAAATACTAAAGATGTTGAACACTTTTTAAGGTGTTTCTCAGCCATTTTTATTTCTTCTTTTGAGAGCTTTTTGCTCAAATCCACAGCCTATTTTTAAATTCGGCCATTTTTTTTCTCTTTTGTTTTTTGAGTTCCTTTTATATTCTGGATATTGTTCCTCTGTTGGATGTATAGTGGGTGAAGATTTTCTTACACTCCATGGCTTTCTCTTCACTGGATTTGTTGTTTCCTTTGCTGTATAGATTTTTTTTGGTCTTTTTGAGACAGGGTCTTCCTGTAGCCCCAGCTGTCCTGGAACTCATTATGTAGACCAGGCTGGCCTTGAACTCACAGAGATCTGCCTGCCTCTGCCTCCTGAGTGCTGGGATTAAAGGCGTGCGCCACCACACCCGGCTGTATAGAATTCTTTAGTTTAATGAGGTCTCATTTGCCCATTGTTGACCTTAATTCCTGAGTAACTCATGTTTGATTTAGAAAGTACTTTCTTGCACCTGTATCTTATAGCAAGATTCTCAAGAATCTTTTTTTTACACAACAGATTCTTATTCATATGTAAATAAAAAAGAAGTCATGACATTCTTCAGGAAAATGATTTTTTTTTTTTGGTCTTTTTGAGACAGGGTCTCCCCATAACCCCAGCTGTCCAGGAACTCTCTATGCAGACCAGGCTGACCTTGAACCCACAGAGATCCGCCTGCCTCTGCCTCCCAAATCCTGGGACTAAAGGCATGTGCCAACATGCCCAGCTATAACTAGAAATTATTATGTCAAGCAAAGTATCCAAGACTCATAGCAAATACCACATTTTCTCTCAGATGTGGATCTAGTTTTAAATGCACCTGTGTGTGCATGTGTGTGTGTGTGTGTCTGTGTCTGTGTGTGTATGTGTGTCTATCTGTCTGTCTGTTTATCTGTCTCTCATGAAGCTAGAAAGGGGACCATGAAAGAACAAAAAAAAAAAAGGCCTAAGGGAGTGGGGAGAAACTAACAGAATACATGCTACATGAAAGCAGAACTGGGCACTGGTGGCAGGACAGGGACCTGCAGGAGGAGAGCTAGGGAATGAGGGAGAGGTCTGGAAGGGAGAGCAAAGAAAACAAAAACGAATGTCAATGCCATAATGAAACCCATTAGTTTACATGCCAATTTTTTAAAACTATTTAAAAAGAGCAACAAAAAAATGATGATACAGGCTGGGAGATAGCTTAGCAGTAGAACACTTGCATAGAATGCATGAAGCCTTAGGTTCAATCCCTAGAACCAAAAAGAAAACAAGATGTAAGAAACTGCTTTTATTTATTTTTGAGATGCTGGGAATCCTTTTATGTTCTGGGCCAGCACCCTACCACTGCCTCATCTTTTGCTAAAAGTTTCAGTATTTCAGGCTTTGCATTGAGGTCTTTGATCTGTTTGGAATTGAGTTTTATAAAAGGTGATAGATATGGGTCTAATTTCATTCTTCTACATGTGGAGATCCAATTTTGCCTGTACCATTTGTTGAAGATGCTATCTTTCCTCCAGTGTGTGTTCTGGGAACCTTTATCAAATATCTGGTAATTGTAACTGCATGCACTCTGTTTGGGTCTTCCATATTGTTCCATTGATCTACAAATCTGTTTCTGTGCCAATACCATGCTGTTTTTATGACTATAGCTCTGTAATATAGATTGTGGTCTGGGATATTAATCCTGTGGGCACTGTTCATTGCTTTGGCTATCCAAGATCATTTGTGTTTCCATATGAATTTTTGGTTGATTTTTTTTCTATTTCTGTGAAAAAAGTTATGTGGATTTTGATTGGAATTGCAGACTGAATATGCAAACTGCTTTTGCTAGGATTGAAAAGTTCACAGTATTAATTCCACCAATCCATGAGAATGAGAGGTCTTTCCATCTCCTTGTGTCTTCCTCAATCTCTTTATTCAAAAATTTGAAGTTTGGGTGGCAGGAGAAATGGGTCAGCAGTAAGAGCACTAGCTTCTCTTTCAGAAGACCCTTCTTTGGTCCCCAGCACCAACATGGTGTGACTAACAATCGCCCATAACTCCACTTCTAAGGGATCCAATGCCTTCTTCTGACCTCCTCGGGCATGGCATGACATAAGTGTACATACATGTAGGCAATACATTTATACACATTAAATAATAAATGTTTTTAAAGCAAGACAAAGTTTTCTTTGAAGAAGTCCTTAATGTCTTTGGTTAGGTATATCCCTAGATTTTTTTTTGAGGCTATTGTGAATGAGAGTGTTTCCATGAGCTCTTTCTCTGATGGATTTTATTGGTATATAGAAAGACTAGTGATTTTTGAAAGTAGATTTTGTATTCTACCACTTTGCAGAATATGTTCATCATTTCTCAAAGTTCTCAGGTGGAATTTTTGGGATCTCTTATATGCAATATATCATCTACAAATAAAGTTTATTTTCAATTAGTAGCTCTTCTTTTACAATTAGGACCACTTTGATTTCCTTCGTTTATTTCTCTAGCTAACATTTAAAACAATATATTGAAAAGAATTAAGGATAGTGAACAGTCATGCCTGCTTCCTGATTTCAATGGAAATGCTTCAAGTTTTCCTCCATTCAGAATGATGCTGCCTGGGGGTTGGTTGTACATAGTCTTAATTATGTTGATGTGTGTTCCCTCCAGTCCAATTCCCCCTAGAATCTTTATGAGTGCATGTTGGATTTTTTTCAAAGGCCTTTTCTGCATCTATTGAAATGATCATGTAATTTTTGTCTTTAAACCCTTTTATATGATTTATTATGATTGTTGACTTATGTATATTGAAATATCCCTGCATCTCTGGAATAAACCCAACTTGATCATGGTGAATGATTCTTTTGTAGTGTGATTTATGTGATTTGTGAGCACTTTGTTGAGAATTCTTGTATTTATGTTCATTAGGTATATGAGCATATAATTTTCTTTTTTCCTGTGACTATTCCTGGTTTTGGTAATAGAGTAATACTGTTGTCATACTGGAGTTCTCCCTCTGCCTCTATCTTTTTAAATAATTTAAGTAGTATAGGTTGTAGATTTTCTTTGACAGTCTGGAAAAAATTCTGCTATGAATTGATTTGGGTTTGGGCATTTTTAGTCAAGAGGCTTTGTATTACCATTTTGATTTCAACATTTGTTATGGGTCTGTTTAAAGAGATGATCTCTTCTTGGTTTAATTTTGGTGGTTTCATTAAATTTTGAAATTTATCCATTTCTGATGGATATCTAAAATCATGGGACTCACCAAAGTTAAACCAAGAATACATCAACAGTTTAAACAGACCCATAACATATGAGGAAATTGAACCAGTAATACAAAGACTGCCAACTAAAAAAAGCCCAGGCCCAGATGGATTTACAGCAGAATTCTACCAGACATTTAAAGAAGACCACCAATCAATACTACTTAAAATTCAAAAAAACAGAAACAGAGAGGGAGAACTCCCAGATTCCTTCCATGAAGCCAACATCACTCTAATACCCAAAACGGGGAAAGACACAACCAAAAAAGAAAACTATAGACCCATATCCTTAATGAAAATAACAGCAAAATTTCTCAACAAAATACTTGCAAGCCGCATACAGACACACAACAAAAAGATCATTCACCGTGATCAAGTAGGTATTATCCCAGAGATGCAAGGATGGTTCAATATACACAAGTCAATAAAAGTCATTAGTCATATAAATGGACTTAAAGACAAAAACCACATTGTCATCTCAGTAGGTGCAGAAAAGACTTTTGACAAAATTCAGTAAACATTTACGTTCAAAGTCCTATAGGGAGTTGGACTGGAGGCACCATACTTCAACATAATTAAAGCTATATACAACAAACCCACAGGGAACATCATTCTAAATGGAGAAAAACTGGAAGCATTCCCATTAAAATCAGGAACCAGACAAGGATGACTACCGTCTCCACTCCTTTTCAACATAGTGCTTGAAATTCTTGCTAGAGCAGTAAGACAGGAGAACAAAATTAGAGGA
This sequence comes from Nannospalax galili, assembly GCF_000622305.1. Lineage (NCBI taxonomy): Eukaryota > Metazoa > Chordata > Mammalia > Rodentia > Spalacidae > Nannospalax > Nannospalax galili. The sequence goes on along the minus strand of NW_008353234.1, from coordinate 1,439,202 downwards.
GTACTAATTGGAAAAGAAGAGGTAAAACTATCACTTTTTGCAGACGATATGATACTATATTTAAGAGACCCAAAAAGTTACACCAGAAAAGTCCTAGAACTGATCAACACATTCAGTATAGTGGCAGGTCATAAAATCAATGTACAAAAATCAGTAGGCTTTCTATATATCAGTAAAAAGCAATTGGAGAAAGAATACAGAGAAATGCTCCCATTCACAACAGCTACAAAATAATATCTAATATTTTCTAAATCCTAATCCACAGGTGACACATTAATCATTGTGGTAAAACTGAAGGAGGATTTACCAGCAACTCTGCACTAGATATTATTTTACCTTGGGTCAGTTACCAAACTCCAATCCTACTTCTTCCCTCCACACCTGTAAAACAAGGCTGAAAACCATTCAATCCTTTTGATTTTATTGAGTCTGATGGAAATTTGCACCAGCAAGTGTCCAGCACAAGTTCTGGCCAGGAGCACATGTTCTGTACATGGAGCTTCTGGTTCACTTCCTCCAGAAAAATAACTTGCATTTCTCTTCTTTCTGGGGACTTTACCACTTTTATATTCTTAAACTATCATTTTAATATCCTTCTGTCATGAGTAGAACACTGGGCTTGCAGTATCTTCCTATTAGGGATTAGCCTTCTGCTTTTCTCTTCCCTCTCTTCTTCAAAACCCTTCCTATACATGTTTGAGATCTTGGCATTAGCCACTACCCTTACTTGCCTCCTCACACCCTTCTCCTTCAAAGAGTAAAGCTGTCCTTGAATGTCTAAGAAGCCTATTTCTTCACCATGTTAATTTTTGGCCTTTGCTTAACTCTGAAATTTCCTCATCTTTTATTGTCATAATCCAAAACTGGAGAGCTGGCTCTTAGGTTAGGGTTGCTATAGAGCTCTAATCCTCAGTGACTCCAATGGGTACTTAACCTGACTACTAACATTCCCACAAGAAACTTCAGTCTTTCTACAAAATATACCTTAGTCTGACTTCGACCAAAGTTTAATGATTTTAATTCTCTAAAGCATCCTTCTCTGGAAGTGAAAATATCTATCAGAGTGATGAAGATGGTCTGAAAAGGTATGAAGCTCAGGCTGTATCAAGGAGCTAAGCAGCAGCATCTCCCATTGGTGATGGAGCTCAAGGAGAAAGATGGGAATGGGCATGCAGATTGCAATGCAGAACTTGAATGGAAAGTCAACAGGCAGAGATGTCCAAACTGTTCTAGGTCTTCACACTACCAAGTACTTTTCATTCATGGATGTGGTCCAAGGAGTATGGAAGGTTTCTGCTTTGATCATCTCAGCCACTCTGTGCATGGCAACAGTAATGACCATTGGTTGAGCACAATGCTGGTGCACTGAATCCTCCCAACATCCATGTAGACTGCTTCCTACTGTCTGTTCTATTTTTCATATTGGAAACAGAGCCAGAAAGAAGTGGAGTGCCTTGTGGAATTCCATCATCAGCTATGCTTAGGTTTTCCAAGTTCCACAGCTCATCTACTAGTATATGCCTTGGGTAAGTCTCTGGCATATCCTCAACTTCAGTAACCATGTAACCAAAGATTTAAGCTCTGCGTTCTGCATGTTTATTAGCCACTTTTCTGTTGCTGTGATAGAAACACTGACCAAAGCAATTTATAGAAGGAAGAGTTTATTTGAGCTTACAGTTTCAGGGGAATTACAGTCCATCATGGCAGGGAGGCATGGTGACTGGAGGTAGCTGTAGCAGGAGTGGCAGAAGCTAAGCTCTCACATCATCATGCAGGCACAGGAAGCAGGAGAGCAACTGGAGATCTGGAAAGACTTAAGAACTCTCTAAGTCCAACCCCAGTGATGTGCTTCCTTCAGAGTAGCCATACCTTCTAAAACTTCCCAAAACAGCACCACCATCTAGAGACAAAAAGTCCAAACACCTGGAGCCTTTGGGGGACATTTTCATTCAAACCATCACAGCACATCCTTCTCAGAACTGGGATGGAGGACCCAATGTTTGACAACAGGATCCAACCTCTACAGGACTTAGAGACCTTTTTGCCATTCAAATCCCTTGACAGAGGCTCAAATCTGACCTTAATTTGGACCAGAGAGGTGGAGTATGTGATTACAGATAGATGTGATAGGCTGGAGAGTAGCCCTGGACTATTTGGGCAGCACTGAGCAGTCAATCTTGGTTTAGAAAATACTTACCAAGCAATGAGATTCTCTCATGCATTTAAAGGTTTAGTCAGAACTTCATGGTTCATCATAGGTGTCCTACAATGTTTACAAAATAATTTCACATTCATTATCTCCCTTAGACCTTCTAATTAACCTGGACAGTGGGATTCAGCCCAGAGTTTGAGGCCCCATTCCACTCATGCTTCTCTAAGATTCAGAGAACTGAGACATTACTCCTTAGTGGCAGTAAGATCACTGCAGTAAAGGTGTATGTCTCAGTTATCCTCAGGTTAAGAAAGAAATCAAAAGTTAGAGAGAAATGAACTAGACCCCCTATCCATGCCTTTTCAAAGAAAAACAAAATAAAACAGCAACAACAAAGCCAAGAAGCCAAGTTCTGGAAAGCACTAAAGCACTGGGCAATATTCATAGTGCACCTCCTACCCCATCCCTCAAGCTGGGTCACTGCATCAAACAGTGATTTCCAATTCAGAATCCAAAGGTACTTTGCTGATTCATTGCATATTTCCCAAGACTTCCCTGTAGGCCCTGTATGAGATCAATACATTCTGCGGGCCTCAAAAACACCCAGCCTTGCTCTCTCAGAGTGCTTGAATCCGAAAAGATTCAAATAAGACCTCAAATAATGCTGGAGTAGAACAAATAGTCATTTAGGGACTGAGTCACTAATTGGACTCAAACAAAAGGAAGATAGCTTTCTGAGAGAAATGCTACCACAGGAGGCTTTAGGGAGGGGTGGGCTTTTGAGCTGAGTCTTGAAAACAGAGATAAATTGAACGTTGTTTTTTTTTTTTTTTTTTAGTTACTTTCCACAACTTGAAGTTGGGAGAGGAACACTCCAAGCAGAGGAAGAAAATGTACAAAATAATATATTTTTTAGTCAACAGACATATTTTCCAATCACAATTTTGTCCTTCATTCCCTTAAAATTTTGTCCTCTTGAGCCTTCTTGTCTCCTCATGCGTGCTATCATAACATTGGATTCATTTGGTTAGATTATTTTGTCCATCTCCCTCTTCCTTCCCCTCCCCTCTTGCTCCCTTCCTCCTTCATTTTGGTATTTGCTTTTCTTTTATTTTGAGACGGGACCTCAATCTGTAGCCCAAGCTAGTTGGAATTCATTATGTAGCTGTTTCACTACATTTTCCCCACCCCTTCTTGAGAGACCCCTGTGTGCCCCTCTGAGGACTTTAGGGTCTCCTGGCCCTGCTGTGGATTACCAAACTGACATGCGACATTCTATTTGAATTTTGCATGGTTTATATGGCATCCAGGAAAAGGGATGACTTGCAAGACATGGCTTCTCATAGGCTTATATTTGGATGACCCACCACCAGCTCATCCTGCCCTGCTCCATAGGCTGCCACCTGGCCCCACAGGTGCCGTCTCACCTGTCCAAGTGCCTCCTTCTCACCCTGCAGAGCCCCCTTGACAAGCAGGGTGTCCTCGCATGCTTTCTCCCCTGCAGGGTTCAGAGGCTCCAACCGCTCGCCTACAGTTCACCACTCCCAAATTGGCCCAGACTCCACCTCTTTTCCCCAGTATGCTTTGCATTACCCACACTCGCCCTGGATCAGCTCCAGCTTTTCTGAGGAGCCTTCCAGTTACACTTCACTCCTTCCTCCAGATCTTACAAACTTTCCACCATCTCTTCAGCAAAGGTCCCTGAGCCTTGGAAGGGGTGACTGATGCAGGGCAATCTCTCTTGTATTATGGAGAGATAGTGACCTCTTGGGCCTCCCCATCATTCATCTTCAAGATGTGGCTGGTGATCTATTTCAGTGGTATTTCCCCTACTATAAAGACAAATGGAAGGAAGTAAACACATATAAACAAACAGGGATGTAAATACTAATGCCTAATAGATATCCCAGTAGGTGTATCATATTCATTAAGCAGTATACTTGCAACAGCTTCCCCACTGGGGCCCATAGCCTTCCCTGACACAGGAGGTTTGCCTGGTCTACAGTACCAGATGTGTGTTCCTAGGAGTGGGCCTTATCCAATTAGAAATTTGTCAGTTGTATGTATTTTAGTCAAGGCATTATTGCACTAGCAGGTATTGCTTGGCATGTCCATAGTGTGCAGCATGCAGGGTCCATTCTTGAGCAGAATCATATGGGATCCTTTTTCCCCAACCATCTGCATACCATCTTCTGGCACTATGAACATCATACATCCAGTGGCAGGGAGTTTGTAGCCTAGTATTGGCCCCATCTCTTCTTCTCCTGCACTCACATCATGCAGTGTCTTCAGCAACATGGCCTTACTGACCTTTCTAGTGTACAACTGACATTAGTGGCAATAGAGATCTCTAGGATCTCTCTCTGACCAACAGCTCATAGGAGGGCAACCCACTCCAGGTACTGTAGTTTCTCTTAACACTGTATAGTTTGGGGAGCCTCTGTTTTTATTTTTCCCAACCATAAAGCTCCCAGGAATCTTACAGCTATAGCTGGCCTTTGTTAATTCAGGTATCTTTCATATGGGTTCCACATCTGTGAAACACTCAAAGGTTAACATCATATATTAAATAAATCATAGACAAGGTCTAACACAGCATGGAAAGGTTTTATCCATTTGTATTAATTGCTTTCTCCATAGATCTCTGTTAGGCACCATATCATGAGTAAGAGGCATTAATTTGGTTAGTTCTTTACTATCTTTAGTTATCCCTTTGGAGTTGTTCTGTATTCTGGCGATTTTGCATGGAGTCTCTTGGTATCTTTTTATCATTGATACATTTACAGGTGCTGGCTCAAGTTGCCTGACCCTGCACCGGGCTAAGGAGGCGGAGGGTCTTTTTTGTCCCCACTGCACCTGTTGGTTCCCTGAGTCAGGCAGTCCCTTGGTCTGCCTCCTTCCTGTAGCCATATCTGTTGCCTCTCCATTGACCATACCTGGCTGCTTGGGGAGGCCCTGGTGGGAAAAATTGCCTCCACCCCTAATATAGCCTTTCTCAGGAAAGAAATATACTTTATTTAATATTGGGGAATCATTAACCACCCCTGGGACAATTTTTATCCTCTGAATGCCTTTTGTAAACTGTTGTTCAGATTTTCAAGCCTTCCAGAAATGCCTTAGTACCAAATTTAATTTTCCATCAATTTTTTTCTTTGGGAATTTGGGCTTGACATAAATCTTGCCACATTTGTTTTTGAGTAACCCAAAGGGACCATTTCCTCTGTCTGGTACCTTTTATATCACTTGTAGGTTACTCTATTATTCTACAGACACATTTTACATGCTGGTTTGAGTCACTTAGATCTGCCAAAGCTTCCCTCACTTTACAAAAACCCTGTCCCATTAAAGGACTTAGTAAAACTATTAAAGCTCTGTACCATTCTCGAGGTCCCAGTTGAATTAAGCTTTCCTTTATATCTTTGCTGAACACAGCCCTGTCTGGACCAGCGAACTGGGCATCATATATTGCTTTTCTCATAACTAGTTCTCTTTGCAATGCTGGTCCCTCCTTTATAGTCCTCCAGTCCCTGTTAATCATCAGAGTCTCCATTGGTGATGACCATGTATCTTTAATGCCTTGCACAGTCCATTCCATTAGGGACAGCTCCCTCCTGTATTAGCCTTGGTTAAACAGCCTGTGTCACAAGGACAGATAGGTGATTATATAACTCAGCTGTGATGCTTCTGAAGGACTTAGACTGACATTACTTGCTCCCATGTCCCATACCCTCATGAGTCATGTGGTGAGGGGCTCTTTGATTGCTTGTTTGTAAGTCTTTCCTAGTTTCAACAGTTCCAGTGTGGAGTATTTTCTTCCAGCTACAGTATTGTTTTTTCTCTTTTTGTATCAAAGGTTGAATCTGAGGGGCAGCTTTAGCTACCTTCATTTTTAGGTTGTTTCTTTTCTTTTTCCTTGGGTCTTTTGACTCTTGGTCCCCTAACCTTAAGCAAGTTGAAATCTCCCATTTTTCCTCTCTCTCAACCTCTGAGGCTGAGAGTGAATTTTTCAGCAATGCCTTAGCCTTTCAGCCTTAACTGGGGCTGCCCTTGTTTCAGACAAATATTTTATTATGCAAATTGGCCATGCACTCTCCCTGGGTTCTCCACTTGCTTCCAAGGCTTGCAAATTTTTTCTAGGCTCACTATGATATTTAAAGAATTTTCACATACAAGCAACTAAACTACTTTCCCACATTTACAGTATGGCTGTGGCCCAGGGATTTTCCCCTTTGAGTCTGTCCATGTCTGCGTGGCCCGTGTCATTCTAGTTATATATTCTATGATCCATTGTATGACCCATGTGAGCACCACTGCTAGCCCCCTTGCTTTTCCCAAACTTGTGCAGATTGTCATTTCCAGTGTCATCCTGCCAGACTACACCAATTATGTCACTACATTTTCCCCTCCCCCTTCTTGAGATACCCCTGCATGCATGCCTTCTGAGAACTCTAGGGTCTCCCCCATATGTGCATTAACAAACCAATATAAGGCATTCTATTTGAATTTTCCATAGTTTATGTGACATCCAGGAAAGGTGGTGACTTACAGGGAGTGGGTTCTCATAGGCTTATATTTGAATCACCCACCACCAGCTTGTCCTGCCCCACCCTGTGGGCTGCCACCTCACCCCACAGGTGCTGTCTCACTGGTCTGAGTGTTTCAGCTCACCTGTCAGAGCCCCTGGGACAGGCAGGCCATCAGTGCATGCTGTCTCTCCCCTAGGGGTTCTTGAGGGACCTGGGACCCGATTGCCCACCATTCACCACTCCCCAAATGGTGCCAAATCCACCTCTTTTTCCCAGTGTGCTTTTCATTGCCCACACTTGCCCTGGATCAGCTCCAGCTTTTCGGAGGAGCCTTCAGGTTACAGTAGTGCAAACTAGTCTCAACTTTGTGGCAATCCTCTGCATCAGCTTTTCAGGTGCTGGGGTTATAGGCATGAGCCACCATACCCAGTTGTGTTGGAGAACTTCTAACAGTCCTCCCTGTCCCTCTACCCTGACACATTTTCTCAAATACCATGTAGACTAATTTACCTTAGAATGCAATGAGTAAAAGAATGAATCGAAGTTATTGAGTTTATGTTGTGAAAAGACTTCAATTCCAGGCCTGGGATCCTGAGCAAAGAAAGAAAAAAGAGCTCAAACCCTGGGCCTAAGCTCTGATATACAGTTAGCTTGGTACCAATCTTAAAACATGTAATTTGCAGCCAATTGAAACCTACCTTTATCAGAAAAAAAAAATGTGTGCATTTAAATACTCATGTTGCCTGTCTGTGCCTCAGTCTTTTCATCTGTATAATAGGAAAAACAATCTGTGGAACAATTGTGAAGATTAAAGGAGAAAAGTATGAAAATACATTTTGGTGCATTACTGTTGCTTAGTCCCTTCTTCACAACATAAGACCAACTAGGTTTTACTGACCAATTACTCATTTTATTTCCTCTCTGAAACATCTTCAAAATATTTTCAGAACCCATCCCCATTGCCATTCACAAAATTGCAGTAAACTTGTATATGATCTTTCTAATTCTATTTTTTCTGCTTATAGTTTTTGCTAATTTGCTTGTTTGTTTGTTTGCTTATTTGTTTGTTTGTTTTGAGACAGGGTCTCATGTAGATCAGGTTGGATTTGAACTTTCTATGTGACATAAAAACCGGATCCAATTCCAGCTTTCAAGCTTGCTCCAGTCACATAGATCCATGCACACTTCAGACCTGCAAGTTACCCCAGACCAGTGATAACCCTAAGCCCAGCATTCCCTCTATAATCCCAGCTCCCAAGCCTACTTCAGGGGCCAAGCTCCATATACTCCCAGACCTGTGAGTTTCCCAACCCTATTATTGCCTGTCTATAATCTCAGCTTCTCAGCGTAGCTAGGATCAAGCACACTAGTGTACCAGCCAGAGCAGTGAGTTCCCCAGCCCCACTGTTCTCCATCCTTCATTCCATTCCCTGTGACCTACTTCAGGTTACACAGCCTTTGCACTGGTCCAGCTTGGTCAGTTCTAAAGAACCTTACCTGCCCTTGAAGTCATCCCTACACTCACAGGCATAGCTGGGGCTGTACATTGAGTATATCACCCCAGACAGATATAGTCAAAAGTTACATTGATGAGGCTCTGAAGTCAGTACCAGCTTGATTTCTCTGTTTTTTCTATAGCTCATGTATGTAGTATCTTCAGAAATAGGATCTTACCATCAAGTTCTGGTGTCTAACCAAGAGCAGGGGCAATGTCCAGAATTTCTTGAGGGTCTATGGGGCCCTTACTCAACAGCATCTAAAGAAGGGAGTGTGTTCCCGGCACTGAGAGTGTTTTTGTTAGCCTATGATAAGGAGCAATGTTCCCTGTTATAGGATAACTCCTTTTAATCTCTTTTTGTAATGTATATGTGTATACTTTAAGAAGCTACTCTAGTGGTAGGTTTTCATATCACTTTTTCTAAAGGCCTTTAGTGTTACTTATCTTTCCCCATACTCCTTTCTCTGCCCTGCACTCCCATTCCCCACCCTAATTAACCCTTCCTGTTCTAATGTTCCCCTTTCCCTTTTGTATCACTGTATTCTACCACCCCTCCCAGGAACTCTATCTCTCACACACTCATACGTTTATGGTTATTTATTATTTTCTTTACCTCTCTGGATTTTCAAACTAAAACATGAAGATGCTATGCTACTAGAGGGAAAAAAATACACATCATCCTTACCAATCTATGAATCCTGTGAACTACAAAAATAACTGACCTGACAAGATACTCCCACCTGTGCAATAGTGGCACAAATATTATGAGAGTTGCCAACAACTATTTAATTGGATTTAAGGTCCACTTTATAAGATGGAACCCATACCTGATATTGATATCAAGCTTAGGAACCTGAGGCTAGACACATCACAGGACATAGGGGAGAAACTAATCCTAGTTTTCTACTAATTCATATTAAACTGACTCTTATTTATTGTTATAACTATATATTAATGCATCTCTCAACTCTTGACAGAGAATTTCTCTTATGCAGCAGATGGTGATTAACAAAGAAACCCACAACTGATTAGTGAGCAGAGAACAAGAGGCTACAGAGCACTTATCCCTGAACAGGACACCTACATCAAGTTTCTGCCTCCCAAGGCACACGAATCATTGCCAAAGAGTGGACAGAAAGATTGTAAGAACCAGAAGTAGTGGATGATCACGAGGAAAGTGAATTTTCCAGCTAATCAGTTACTCATATGAACTCATAGCAATGGTGACAGGATGCACAACTCCAAAAAAGTTCAAATCAGAAAAAAATCCCAGAATAGGTATGAGGAAGGGGGTAAGAAACCTCAAGGCAACCTAAGGATATTTTAGCAACTGATGATTGTTGCAAGGTGTAGAGAATGTCTTCCACAAAGATGTGACTCTTGGTAGGTTAACCAGGCTCCAGTGGATGGACCCACACTGAAGGACATGTGGGGATACAAATTAGACTCTATAAGCCATATTTTATATACAACAGAATACATTAAATTGGGATGAGGGCAATAAAGGGATGTGCAGATAGGGGAGGGAATCTAAATACCATCGAATTATAGTGTATGAAAATCACAAAGATTAAATTAAATTTAAAAATTACATTGACACATTTTCTTGGTCACTACCAAGCTAGAATCACCCCTGTCTTTTTATTCAAAAACAACGTTTTCCTGTCTAGCAACCTGCTCACTTAGAAGATTTCCTAAATATAAGGAAAGAGAAACTGAAGGTACAAGAGGCATACAGAACACCAAGTAAACAGGACCAGAAAAGAAACTTCTCATATAATAGTCAAAGAAATAAATGTGCAGAACAAAGAAAAATATATTGTAAGTAGTGAGAGAGAAAAATCAAGTCTCATGAAATGCAGGCCCATAAGAATAAAACTTGAATTTTTAATGGAGACAGTGAAAGCCAGAAGGACTTGGACTAATGTCCTACAAGTCACGGAAGAACACAGATGCCATCCCAGAAAACCACATCCAGCAAAACTACTAGTTGTAATCACAGGAAAAATAAAATTTTCCATGAAAAAAATAGATTTAAAGATTTGGGTCCACTAATCCAGTTCTTCAGAGGATCCTAGGAATACTTTGGTCAGAAGAGAAGATTAAACACACTCAAGGGGTAAGAAGAGGTAAATAAACAATTTAAACAGTTAACCAAAAGAGGTCTAATAAGACAACAGTGCAACACCAGCATAGTGGGAATTAATAAATACTGGTCAATAATCCTATAACTCTCATTATGAACAGTCTCAGTTCCTCAATAAAAAGACACATACTAACCAGTTGTATCAGAAAACAGGTTCCATCTTTTTTTTCTGCCTCCAAGAAACTCACCAGTAAACAATCTACAACCCCTTAGGGTAACAGAAGGAAAAAATTATTCCAAGCAAATGGAACTAAGAAATAAAGAGGTGTAGCTATTCTAGTGTCTGATAAAATAGACGTCAAACTCAAACTAGTTATAAGAGATAGTAAAGGGCATTTCATAGTCCTTAAATGAAAACAAATCAAGAGATTACTACAATCCTATACATACATGCACCAAACACATGTGGGAACCCAATTTCATAAAATGAATACTATTTGATCTGAAAATCACAAATTGCTTCCCTCACAATGATAGTGTGTGATTTCAATAACCCACTCTCACCAACAGATGGGTCATCTAGATAAAAACTAGAGAAAATGTGGATTTACAGGATATCATACATCAAATGGATGTAACAGACATTTAAGGAACATTCCACCAAAACATCAAAGAATATACTTTCTTCTCAGCAACCTATGGAATGCTCTCCAGCTCTCAACAATTTAGGAAAATTGAATTAATATACTGTATTCTACTTGAGCACAAAAGAATAAACCTGGATATCACAATAGAAAATGAGAAATGTACACAAACTCATGGACACTAAACAACACATTACTGAATGAATATTGGGTCAAGAAAGAAATCATGTAGGTATTTTAAAAGTTCCTAGAATTGAATGAAAATGAAAAGACGACTTGCCAAAATCTATGGAAACAATGAAGACAATACTAATAGGATAATAAATGTCTACCCCAGAATGTTAGAGATATCTCATATTAATAACTTAATCATGCACCTGAAGGACTTGGAAAACCAAGAACAGACAACACCTAAAATGTATAGATGGGAAGAGATAATAACCAAAATCATGACTGAAGTTACTGAAATAGAAAAGAAAAAAATGCAAAGAAACAATGAAAAGAAAGGTTGGTTATTTAAAAAGATTAATAAGACTGACAACAACCCATTAACCAAAGTAACAAAAAGAAAGAGACAGAAGAGCCAAATTAATATTTCCAGATATGAAAATGGAAATATTAAAACATACCTTGAGAAAATTCAGAAAAATCATGTGGACATACATTAAAAACCTACATTTCACTTAATTAGAAAATCTAGAATAAATGGATAAATTTCTACATATATACAACCTATCAAAGTTAAATCACTATGAAATAAAGAATTTAAAAACACTCATAAGAAACAGTGAGATAGAACAAGTAATTTAAAAATCTCACAACTAGGGCTGGAGAGATGACTCAGCAGTTAAGAGCAATGGCTGCTCTTGCAGAGGACCCAGGTTTGACTCCCAGCACCCACATGGTGGCTAACACCCATCCATAACTCCATTTCCAAGGAACCTGACACCTTCTTCTTACCTCTGCAGGCAATGCTGACATGGGTGCACTTACATACATGTAGACAATACATTCATGTACATAAAATAAGAAAATGATGAATAAAATGTTTTTTTTATTCTCACAAATAAAAAGAGCCCAAAACTGGATGGATTCAGCACAGAATTCTACCAAACATTCAGAAAAGAATTAATTCCAGCATCCTTCAAATTATTCTGTAAAATAGGAAAGGAAGGAACACTTCCAAATTTTTTCTATGAAACCAGCATTACTCTCATATGAAAACCAGACAAAGATAAAAAAAAAATGTAGGCCAAACTATCTGATGAACATAGAGGCGAGTTTTTTCAATAAAATCCTCACAATCCAAATGCGAGTGCATGTGAAAATGATTATCTACCGTGATCAAGTTGCTGTCATCCCAAAATATTCAGGGATGGTTCAACAGACATAAAGGCATACATTTAATCTACAACACAAACGGACTCAAGAACAGAATCTACATGATGATTTCACTAGATGCAGGAAAGACCTTTGACAAAATCCAACATCTTTTCCTGAAAAAAGAAATGAAAAATCTAGTGATAGAGGGGACATATCTCAACATAATAAAGAAATATAGACATCCATAGTCGACATCAAACTAAATGGAGAAAAACAAAAAGCATTTCCATTTAAATCAGGAACAAGGAAAATACATCCACTATTGCCATTCCTGTTCAATATAATACTTGAAGTTTGAACTAGAGCAACAAGGTAAGTGAAAGAAATAAAGACTTTACAAATTGGAAAGAAGTCAAAATATCTTTATTTACAGATTATATAGTTCTATAGATAAAAGATCCTAAAGACTCCACAAGAAAGCTTCTAGAGCTGATAAACTGGGGTGTTACTATGCCAACATTATAATTACCTAAACAAAAAGCTTGACTCTTAAATTTAGTTGTTAAGAGTGGGCCCAAACTCAGAGGACACCTATTCCCCCAGATATCTCCTGGAACCATCTATCTCCTGGAACCGTATTGATGAAACTGTCTCCTTTGTGTTTCTGAAACTGTGTCTTCAAGTCAGGCCCCATCCATAATTTTATTCAAAATGGTTTCTCCAGCTTCAATTGGGGAAGTACAACTTTGGCTCCACCCATGTCTTAACAGACCATCCTGTCTTTTCATCCCTAGTTCTAGAATATCTCATTTACCCAAGGTCAAGCATGCTTCGCATTCTTTACTGTGTGCAATGGAGATGGGTGCACTGTCTTTCAGTGTTTTTATATGCTAATTCTTGAGAATACTCACATTCATTCATTATTTTTGGGGTAGAGCACCAAATTGACATTGCCAAGGAAATGAGATCAGGTGCCAGGTCATAAGACACAAGACCACGTGATTTCACTGGGGTTAATTAAAAGTCATTTGTTCAGATTACATCCATTTTTATAAAAGTCATTCTTACAGTTCCACTTTCTTTCTTTTATAAATGAATAAGCATGCCCATTGGGGTGGTCACAGGTGATGCTAATCTGGAGTAGTGGAATAGTCACATGTGGTATGCTGGAAAATTCAGCACAGGTCAGCATGATGTCATCTAAGGTTGCTGGAGTAAATGGTATGGGCACAGCAGCATTGAAGAAGGCACACAGAACATGAAGGATATTCATGCATAGTTGAAATTCAGGGAAAAGTCTCTTGCCAAGGTGTTGTTTTCCGATGTCTTTATTAGTCACCCTGAGGTCCAAGGAGGCCTGTAAGAGAAAGGAAAAATGCAGAGCCTCAGCTCCAATTAATTAGGGAAACTTGATCTCCTCATTATTTGACTCAACATAATACAGTTTATGTAAAACCATGGGTCAAATATTTTTTTAAATATTTTATTTATTTTATTTAATGTGTATGAGAGTTTTGCCTGCATTTTGTATATAAGTGCACCATGTGCATGCAATGCCTGCACAGGCCAGAAGAGGGTGATAGATCACCTGGAACTGGAGGTACACATGGTAGTTAGCCAGCCTGAGGGTGCTGGGAATCGAACCTGAGTCTTCTGGAAAAACAGCAAGTGTTCTTAACCACTGAGCTATCTCTGTGGCCCCTCAAACGTTTATTTTTTAAGACGTTTTTTGAGCAGATACTGTGGGAGGGGAGTTAAGAGGAACAACTAAAAAATTAAAGTATAAATTGTTTTCATTTTAAAGATATAAAATATAATTTGATCCTGAGCAATTAAACCTTAATTCCCCCTTTTAGTTTACATACTAAATTTTTGAATAATAAGTGAATTTTTATAATTATGGCTTGTACTTGGGGTAATGTAGGGAATGTCATGAGAAAAAAGAACATCCCCAAATTGACAAAAAGAGATAAAGGTTCTTGAATACATAAGGAGGGCAACTTTGTTTTCACTTGTAAAAAGTGTTTTAAACAGCTTGAGCAGATCTTTGTGTTCATTCAGTAGAGAAATAAAGTTTTAAAAAGTATTAACATGTATATGAACCAGTTTCAAAAGATCAAAGGAATTTATGTAAGTTACATTCATTTGCCAAATTTCATTTGGACAAATACCTTGGGTTTGACTTCTTTCAAGCCGATTATGTTTTGGGGCTAGAGAGATTGCTCAGTGGTTAAGAGCACTAGTTGTTCTTGCAGAAAACCCAGGTTCAAATCCCATCTCATTATTAGTAAATATTTTTGCCATCACATTCACTCCTCTTTATTGTCATAATCTCTTATGTCTTATTCTAGAGGCATTCCTTGATAGTCCTGGCAAAACACAGGGAGCTTAAAAGCCTATATCCAGTTTTGGACAAATCTGGTAAGGAAGTTTATCAAAGTCTGAACAAGAAGGCTAGGGGGATCATGACTATTGGTCCTGCTAAAGGGGTCAGCCAGGGGCTCCAGGTATTCCAAGTACTTTTCCAATAAGACTTGCTACTCGTACTGCTTTAGTGGAGGAGGAGGGAAGGGAGAGATGAGCTGGTCAGTTCAGTCCTCACTTTAGGTGTCCAAGTACATCAAGATTCTGGTCAAATCCTCAGCATGTGTGACGGCTAATCCTGGGTGTCAACTTGGCTCGATCTGCGATTAACTGAAATGAGAGAGATCTTGTTTGGATCATCTGAAGCTGGAAGACACACCCTAAATGTGGGCGTTACCTTCTGATGGCAGCCCGTATAAAAGGCCATGGCAGAGGAAAACGCCAGGCTTCTTGCTGCTTGCCTTCTCTCTCGCTGGTGAGTTCACCTTGCTGTTGTAGACTGAAGACTAGCAAATCTTTTGGAACTTATCAGACCTTCAGTGCCTGATGGGACTACTGAGACATCCAGCTGTGTGGACTGAGCAACTACAGATTCTCAGCCTCTCCAGTGTGGTGCAGCCATTGTTAGACTACTCGGACTCTATCCTGTGAGCTAAGCTGATAAATCCATATATATTCATTCTACCAGTTCTGTTTCTTTAGAGAACCCTGACTAATACAGATTGTGGTACCAGGAGTGGTTCTAGAGAAACAGAATTGAAAAGATGAATTTCTTTAATGGGCTTGTTGGTATCTGGAGCAGGCTCTCCGACTCAGAGACTTCAGGTAGCATGGAAAGCACTGAAAATCCACGGTGTAGACTATTTGAAACAGTTATGAAGATAAAAGCATTTGCATCTTCTAACTCACCTCTTGTGAGAAGCAAGAAATTTAGTGACTCTATACATTAAACATTTGACAATTTGTGGAAAAATAAGAAAAATAATGATGCTGGCTGGTTACTTCTAGCATCTCTGGATAAAGTGATGGAGATAAACAATGACCTTAATGATAAAATTGACCAGCTCCAGATTCAAATCAACAATTTAAAAGTTTCCAAGTGTGCCCTGGAAGAGAATCTTCTCTCCAGCAGCCAGAGAGCTAAAGCTGCAGAAAATCAAGCTGGAGCCCTTATTATACGTTTGGCTGACCTACAGCGCAAGTTTAATTCCCAGGCTCTAAGAGTATCTGCAGTAAAGGTGAGGGCATTGGTAGGGAAAGATTGGAATCCTGACACATGGGATGGAGATATGTGGGAGAAACCTGATGAGGCTGATGATTTTGAATCCTCAGACTCTCAGGAATTTGCTTTACCTGATGAATTAATCTCCCTCCTCTGGAACCAATTTCTGTTCTAGCTTGTTTCTCTATTGCTGTGACAAAATACTCTGACCACTACCAACTTGGGGAGGAAAGAGTTTATTTCTATTACATCTCCCAGGTCACAGTTCATCAGGGAGCTCAAGGTAGGAACTCAGGGCAGGAACCTAGAGGCAGGAGTTGGAGCACAGGCCATGGAGGAACGCTGCTTACTGGCTTGCTCCCCTGGCCCCTGCTCAGCTTGCTTTCTTATGCAACACAGGCCATCTGCCCAGGGGTGGCACCACCCACAGTGGGCTGGGCCCTTCCACATCACTCAGTAATCAAGAAGATGCCCCAAGGACATGGCCACAGGCCAGTCCAATGGAGGAAATTCCCTAATTGAGGCTCCCTCAACCCAGGTGTGTCAAGTTGACACTAAAGCTATCCAGCACAGCATGTCTTCCCAGAACACAGTATTACTTTGGGAAAAAAAGAGATACAGAAAAACCAGATCCCCTTGTTGGTATCCCCAACCTCTAGCTATGGCAGAACTAGAGACATCTTTGGATTGGATAGCCCTGGTATCTCTAGCCTCAGATATGGACAAGTTTACTGGACGATCCAAGGAAATTTCCAGCTCTCAGTTGAGAAAGAAAGTGGTCATCTTTGTTTTGGTGTCTTCACCCTAAAACTGCCTAGTTAATTTCTATCTCCTATATTCATTACTCCTCCCTCTGAAGAAGTAACCCTAATTGCTAATAAAGAAAAGAGGCACAGACTGCTCCAGCTTCATCCATGCGGAATAGGGGCACTGAGTGTGACAATTTGGGTACCTCTTCATTTGGTCTACTTAAAAGACCCCAAAAGTGTGTAGCTGATAGCTATAGGGAGAAAAGAAAGTCCTTGACTAGTGCCTGGGAGATGTGAAAAAAACAAGAGCAGTTAGCATTATAAGTTCTAGGCAGGGGACCAGGAAAAGTCAGAACAGAGTGCATTTTAAACGTCCAAATCAAAATCCATTAGAATTTCTTGTTGAGCGCTTCCCAAAGCATCCATCTGTTGGGTTCCTCCTCATTTTTCTTTCAACCAACATGAGAGTGATGAACTCAGGATGCGCTTTCAAGCACTTTGATAGCTGCTGGAATGACTAGAATCAGAGTGTGAGTTCCATCTCAAATGGTTTCTAGACAGGGAAAGAAAAGATACTTGGCCATCATTTAGTTTTTAGATAAGAAAAATAATGGGTTTGTCTTTCTTGGCTGCAGGT
This sequence comes from Nannospalax galili, assembly GCF_000622305.1. Taxonomy (NCBI): domain Eukaryota; kingdom Metazoa; phylum Chordata; class Mammalia; order Rodentia; family Spalacidae; genus Nannospalax; species Nannospalax galili. Next base: position 1,422,001 of record NW_008353234.1, on the reverse strand, counting down.
AGGCACTGCAGTGTTGAACTAGGCCAAGATCTGCAGTTTTATATATGATCCAGGAGAATATTTTCCCATATGAACTTTTAAGCCTAATGTCTAGGAAGTACAGTTTCTTGGACATTAAAAGAAATACACTGATCACTTTAATCTTTGGATATATTTTCTTTTGGGGTGTTTAAGATCATATAGTTGGCCAAGTTTTTTCTCAAGGTCTGTTGAGGCTCTGATTCTCAAGGGACACTCAGGCTTTGGGGGATCCCCTCGCTCCTTTGACTTTCTTTTTACCAGTTCATCTATGTGAGGATGAATCAAAAGGTCCTTCTCGACCATGGTTTCACTTGGAAGCACTGAGGAAACTTTTCCTATGTTGACCTTCCTCTTTATAGACTGAATACTAGTTTGAGTCCCTCCAGTGAGGGTTCCATGGCCTCCCTGAACAGGAAGACAGGTGACTCATCACAGCTACAGGAAATAAGCTGATCAGGATTCAGACCATGCCTACCAAAACTGTTCCATTCTGGTCTGCACTCATCTGGTACAGGGAAGGAAAACCTAGATCCTCTTGAGCCAAGTTATCTTGTTATATACAATAGAAAAATACCAAAAGTAACATTTTCATAATACAGAGAAACATAAATGACATTTTCCAGTAGCTATAGGTAACCCCAATACTTGTCTGCATCCATTTAATCTAAGACTGTAACTGGGTATGCACTATAAGCCAGAGAAGTGGGCTGAAGATTTTGGCTATAACAGCAATATTTATAACAACAACTCTGTATCTCTATTAACCTGCTCAGACATTTAATATACTTATTCAAACATCATTATTATCCCTTCTATCCTGGAAACATTCAGCCATGGACATATTATCATTTGCAAAACAAATTTAACATTTGTTGTGAGAATTTACTAAGCAATTAATATTTACTTCCTTAAATACATGTATAAATATATATTTACAGAGATGAACAATTATCTCAAATATACTGTCATAATGTAACTGCTTTAAGATGTCTCTGTATGCCTTGAATCAAGTTTTTAAATGACCAGTTTTCTTTTTAAATGTTTAGCGATATTTTCACATAGGCTTGGCAAAGTTATGGACCTTGACAAACCTGTATGTTGGCTTTAAAGAGGCAGTAATGGTCAAAATGTCCTAAAAGTCTTTAAAATGTTTATATTATGCAAAACATATCTAAAAACACAGAGATAAACTGCACCCTAGAGCAGTTTAATCATCTCTTAAAATTAATTGATATCATCAAGTAATAAACCATGTTGCAATATAACAATCTTAGTTTACATGAGAACTTACTTACAAGTCAATTTCATAAAAGTAAATTATTTTCCTAAAAACATAAGTTCATTTAGAGCATGCATACCTGAACAATTATATATAAATACATTTTAGTAACAAAGATTTTGTAATTACTCTTTGTTGAGATGATGTTTCCTGTTATTCTTGTTGTGAATAGGAAACCTAACACAAAGATTTCTGGAAAAAGCAGATTTTGTTTCTAACCAGAAAGTGCTGCTCAGATGGAAGACTTCAAGTCTTGGTCTGCAGTACTGTAGTGCCCACCTGTAGCTAAGGGAGACAACCCTCTATTGTTCTAAAATGATGGATAAATTTGTTTTATCCCCCCATCTAGAAGCCTTTGAGAGGGAACTAACACTGATTCTAGCCACTCCAACAGCTATCAAAGTGCCTGAAAACAAATTCTGAGTCCATCACTCTCGAGCCCAGCCTTGACAGACAAAAGAAAGATGAGGAGGAACCCAATAGAGGGATGCTTTTGGAAGCTCTCATCAAGAAATTCCAATGGACTCTGATATGAACATTTGAAATTTGCCCTGTTCTAACTTGTTTCTGGTTCCCTGTCTGGAACTTGTGATGCTAACTCTTCTTGCCTTTACTTCTTCACATCTCCTATTTACTAAACAAGGACTTCCTTTCTCCCTATAAATAAGAGTTATGCAATTTGGGAGTCTTTTATATAGACCCATTGAAGGGGCACCCCAATTGCCTCACCCTGTGTCCCCTATTCAGGATGGAAGAAGACAGAGCAGTCTGCTTCCCGATTCCCTATTGGCAATTTGGGTAACCTCTTCAGAGGATGATGTGATAAGAATAGGCGGTAGGAACTGGCTAGGCAGTTAGGGTATAAGGACCCCAAAGAGAGCCGGGCGTGGTGGTGCACGCCTTTAATCCCAGCACTTGGGAAGCAGAAGCCAGCGGATCTTTGTGAGTTCAAGGCCAGCCTGGTCTACATAGTTCCGGGACAGCTGGGGCTACAAAGAGACCCTGTCTCAAAAAAAAAAAGACAAAAAAAAAAAGACCCCAAAGAAAAGTAGCCAGTTTCTTGGCTAAAAGTCAAAATGTCCTTGGGCCTCTTAGCAACATACTCTGTTCCAAAGGCCAAAAATGTCAAAAGCATTTGGGGGCTTTTATCTAACCCCTAAAAGATTTTAGGGTTACCTCTTCAGAGGGGGAAATGTTAGCGTAGCAAAAAGCCCCATTTAAAAAAAAGGGTGGTTGGAGAGATGGCTCAGCAGTTAAGAACACTGGTTGTTCTTGCAGAAGACCTGGGTTCGAATCCCAGTAACCACATGGCAGCTAACAACTGTCTGTAACTCCAGTTCCAGGGGATTTGACAACCTCCTCTGTCCTCTGCCTGCATTGCAAGACACGGGTGCACTTACCTACATGTAGGCAATGCATGCACACACATGAAATAAAAATAAATAAAATATTTAAAATTAAAAAAGAAAAAAAGGAGTACATGAAGTCGTCAGAAAAAAGTGATGAGGAGATATGGGAGGAGTTGAAGGGGAGGGAGTGGGCACGGATTTGATCAAAACAGTATATGCATTATGAAATTCTCAATAATTTTTTTAAAATAAAAAAAAGAAGAAAATTGGCTCTCCCTCCTCAGGAGCCATCAACTGTCAATTGCTCCTCAAATAGTGATGGGGGCTTCTGATCCCCCCCAAAAGAAAGAATGAAGGGCAAGGTCAGAGAAAGATGAGATAGGAAGACTAGTCTTAGAATGCATTTTCTAGTTCTGATGATGAATTAACATACTAATCAAACCTACAACCACCCACTGGAGTTTGGTTTCCTCAAACCATTTCTTCATTTCTTAGATTAGATATGGGATAAGTGTCCAGAGAAAATGAAAAAGAAGAGAAAAATTACTGCTAGTAAATTTTAACAAACGGTCAGAGTCAAACATACTTTCAAGGATCTGAAAGCAACAAAAAACAAAACCAAATGCCAAAACCAAAATACTTTCAAAGCAAACACGCAAACAAGATACCTTAAAACAAACACTTTGAGTGTCGGTGGTGGTGGCAGCATACAACTTTAATCCCAGCACTTGGGAGGCAGATGCAGGCGGATCTCTGAGTTCGAGGCCAGCCTGGTATACACAGCGAGTTCCAGGTGAGCTGAGCTCTTTTTTTTTTTTAAAAAAAAAAAAAAAAAAAAAAAAAAAAAAAAAAAAAAAAAACACTTTGAAAGCATACCAAAACCAAAAATGTGTCTAATAACTAGGATCCTTAAACAATCCGCTCAGATGCTCTTTTATATAAACAATTATTATTTACAAGTTTTGTGAACATATTGTTTAATAAATTTAAAAAGATGTTTAGGGTAACCAAGTTTATAAGACCTGTGAATACATCATCAAAATACCCATATTTATAAATCATCACATGTGCCTATTAATTGGGCATGCCAAAATAAAAATAAAACAAATAATTTTGTGCAAAATAAAAATGAAAAAGAAAAAAGTGGCCAGCTTGTTTGTAAAAACTTGTTTTGACTGAAACAACATATTAAGACAATTATCACAGACACACATGACAGAATTACATGAGATCTCAACACATGAAAAAACTTACAGATATATATGACATAATTACATGAAAACTAGGTATACCCAAAACATGATAACCAACAAGTTGATTAAGATGGAAAGTATGTTCTTAAATCATTATGGGGAATTGTGAATTGTAGGATCTCAAAATTCATCTCTAAAGTGATTTTTTTAATGCTGGAGGATTCCAATTAGTGTACATATATGTACATTTATACATAAAATTTTTCTATTTTTGTTTCTGATTTTTAATTTGCAGGGATTTTTCTGCCTGGAATCAATGTTGAGGATTCAGATTTAACTTTGGG
>NW_008353234.1:1397871-1416746 GCF_000622305.1 Nannospalax galili | reverse complement strand
CATCCCAAACAATCTTATTCATCTATATACCCACTTCCCAAATGGTACCCTACCATAGCCTCCCCGCTCCCATAACACACTGGAGCCCATATACTCTGTCATCCCTGTTACTGTGACCTGTGTTGTCGACACCCCCAGCTGTTGTTCCCCAGTGCTTGTCCATCCGCTAAATCTAGTCAGCCTATCTAGAGATCCTTCTTTTAGGAAGATCAGTTGTTACTCATCTAGCAGCAATCAGTTGTCAATATTCCTTTAGATAAGATTGGGGTCTGCTGTTCATTTTCCGAGTTCTATGCTGGGTTACTATTTGGGAGTCTCTTGGGCCACCCTGGCCAACAACTCAAAGGAAGGTATCTCCTGTCTGACATTGTTTCTTATTATGTAGCCTTTGGGTGTTTAAGACCATAGAGTTGGCCCAGATAAACCAATTTATTTTTACTCTTAAGGCCGTTTGAAGATCTGTTCCTCAGTGATCACGTGGGCTTGGGAGGATCCCCTAGCTCCTTTCTTTTACCAGTTCCATCTATGTGAAGATAAGTCAAAGGTCCTGCTCGACCATGGCTGGTTTCACTTGGAAGCACGGAGGAAATGTTTCCTCTGTGTTGACCATCCTCTTTGTAGACTGAACACTGGTTCAGGTCCATCTGGTGGGGTCTCCACAGCCTCCTTGATCAAGAGGACATGTGACTCACCACAGTTACAGGACCTTTTGAGAGATGCTCATAGTCCCTCTGGAACTTAGTTGACCTAGAAGGACAAAAAACTGTCCTTTATGTCCCTCTGACCAAATTAGTATAGGCCTCAAAGCATGGCATAGTCCAAGAAGGTTAGTTCCATCAATCTGGTGTTTTTAATTACCATGTGCCATGTAGATAGAGCTTGGGTGAAGACCAAATGCTCTCAGATAAACCTTGCCTAGACATATTACATTCTTCAATCTGGTTGTATGTATAATTTGTCAGTAGGTTGTTGGCCTAATATGGTTCCCTCTGGTTTTCTAAAACTAGCTAGGCATTATTCATCTCTCACATTATCTAACCCTTCCACCATGGTTTCCCCATTTAAACTACCCTCATTTTTCCCATTTCTCCCTTAATAATACCCTGCTCCTATGGTCCCACCTCTCTTGAGCTCCTCTTTCCCTAGAAATTACTTTTTTAATCTATTTAGTGTTTGGCTTGGAAAATGCCATCTCTGACTAAATGGTCTTGTGTTGTAAAGCAGATCACTGACTGAGTTGTCTGTTCTGGGTATGAGTGTGCAGAAAAGTGATCTAAGACAAATCTGTTGTCTTGTTAGTAAGTGATTTGAAAGCTGAATATAATACTTGAGTAGGTTTTTTCTAGTTTGAAATTTAGTTTGTCTTTTTGGCCTTACTAATATTATATTCAACAAACTATGAAGCCCTGATTACACATGGAAATGTGACTACCAATCAGTTTGATATTCAAGGAAAGAATGGAAGTTATTCAAAAAAAATTTAATTGTCTTAGAACTGACTAGTGAATAAGTCAGATGGATTTCCAAGGTTCAAACTGTCCTGTGACTTTCTTACCCCTCTAATATGGGAGACAATGCTTTTGTTACTCATTTGTTATTCTCTCTTCTTTAACTGCCCACCCCCCAAAGCAAAATAACCAACCATTTACTAAATTGTATATTTGTCACTACTTTGACCAATTTAGTGAAATCATGTTCTAAATTTCATAATGAAATATTGAAGAATGTTACTCTTCTATTAAAATAATCAGAATTTTAGGTCACATGATGGTAGGGCAGACTAACCTACCAGTAATATGTTAGTGTTAAAGGTAAAACAGTGTGCTGGGCATAGTGGCTCATGCGTAATCCCAGGCTGAGGCAAGCAGATTTCTGAGATTCAGGCCAGTCTGGTCTACATAGGGAGTTCCAGGCCCACCAGGGCTACATAGTGAGACCCTTTCTCAAGAACAAAAAGATGAAGCAATTTAACTGACTTTATAAATAGCATTAAAGTAGGAGGAAAAAAATTAAGAATTTATTTTGGAGAAATCTTTTTTTGTTTGTTTGTTTACAGTGTTTCTCAACCCCCCCCACTGCCACCCCCCCAAAACACAAGTCAATAAATTTTTGAAGTAAGGTGAGAAAGATGGCTGGGGAAAAATAATGCATAATAGCTCAGTGAATAAAGGTGTAGCTGTCATATTAAATACACCAAGTTCACATGCTAATATTTAGAAAACAGCTCACACGAAAAAGCATGTTGCAATAATTTGTTTTAATTCATACCATTTTTATAGTTGTATGTGGAGTGGTGGTTTTGTTTTCCCTTAGGGATAGTTTATAATAGTAAGAACTCTCCCTTATGTTAGTGAGTTATGTATGTACGAACTGAACTGTAAATTGTGACCACTATAAAGTACCATTGTGACATAAACATTGCAGTAATATATGAAAAATGAATGTAAATGGAAGTGAAAATTGCATTACTATGAAACTTATCTTCCAACTCTTAAGCTTTAGAGATTTGTGTTAGTGGGTAACTGTTGAGTTTTGAGAATACTGCACATTTCTGTGTGACCCAAAGTTATTTCCTTTGTCACTTCTTCAGCTGACAAGTGCTTTAGATTTGGTGGGTTGATAACATTGTATAATATATTTATTGGGTTGAAAACTATTCATTTCTACACATTTCTTTCATTATTTACTAGATGACACATACAATAAAACTACCTGTACTAGAACTTGGGGGAACTTTAGGTCCTTTAAAAAAGTATTAATAATCATTAGCTACATCTATGATAAAAATGTTTATTCCAATTTACTTAGATAATGCTACAGTTGGTGGAATGATAAACCTTTAAAGTGTTAACACCCTGTGGATGCAGTGGATTAATAGAATAAACATTTTGTAAAATAAAAAAAAGATGATCTTTTGCAAGTAGGCACTCATTTATTAAATCTGGATGGGAGGAGAACACCTCCTCCATAACCTCCTCTCAGGTATGGAGTGGTTATTCTTCCTCCTCTGTTAAGTATGTTGCCAGTTTTATGGTTCAAGGAGCCTCCATCCAGACTCAGGGATTCTTCCTCAGCATGTCCTGATAGTGAGCCACTCAATTTCACAGAAAGTTCTCAATTTGGAGAGTTTCATCTCAATGCCATAATCTCCTTTGTAGCCTAGTTTAAAGTTGTACAGCATCATCTGGAGGACAGTCAGGGTCTGACACTTGGACTGGGAGGAACCCATTTGAAATTTTATATGTACCCAGGATGTAAGTAATATGTGCATGGGAGGGGATGGAGAGTTCTAATCTTTCCCTCACTCAAGTACCTGCCTGGCTGGCCACTTTGTAGTGACTTAAGAGGTCTTACCTTAGGGTCACAAGCACAAACCCCATGCTTGGTCACCTCCTATTACAGGAGGTGAATGCCTGTTTAGGTGAAACGACCTCAGTGGAACTGCATGTTGGGGCTCTCTGATACTGCAGCCAAACAGCCATGGAGCTGTCACTTTCCTTCTCACATTTATGCACCATCATTCAGAGTTTAAGAGAGTTGTTCCCTAGTTATTCCTATTTAAATCCCTGTTGTACATAAACAGGACCAGTATTGCCTCAGAATCCCTTTAAGGTTTAATTGTGGTTCCCTTACCTGGAGGTCAGTACCACCTCAGAATCCCATTGAGGCTTTGGATGCAACCTCCTGCGGGGGAATCAGCCTTCATCAGCTCCTATCTGTCTACCCCAGAAGTCCTTACCTGGTCTGGACATCCACTCTGGTTCTCTGTCTCACTTCACCTGGTGAGAACTCCAGTCTGGGGACTCTCAGCCAAGAGAGGTACAAGCCTATCTCACTGGGGGCCTCCATAATTGTTGCAGAAACTTCTGGGAATTGAGACCAGGAGCCAAGTCAGGTGAAGGAGAGGGAGTTTATTCACTCCAGTGGGCTGTCACCATCCAGTTGTCAGCCTGCCAGTGTTAGAATAGCAAAAATCCTCATAAATTTAACTGGCCCGGACAATAAAAAATGTCTAGTCTATCTGTTGGAGGACCCACTTTTCCAGTCTCACTGATTAATTACCTGGTGATAGAACCATTCCTAGAAAGGCAGGTTTACCTTAAGTTATGCTAAATAGATGGGTAGAATACCTGCTGCTTTAATGAAGTAGCGAATTTTTCCTGCCTGGAACTAGGGCAGATTCCAGACCAGCCACAGTCATTTAAGTCTCTCTAAGTCTGTCCAATTTCCTGAACTCTTTGGGAAGGTGTAATTTCTCCTTTTCTTCTTTATGCCTTTCTTATTAAATATGCTGTCTGTAAGGGTTTGGGCTTCCCCTAGCATCTTGTATGTCTTCACTTTTTCTCTAAAGCTTCCTTCTCCCAGCCATGTGGCTGCGAGTCAGCCACGTGCCTCACCTCCACGGATGCTCTAAGCCTGCATTGCTTCAAGATTCTAATAAAATTGTAAAAGCTTCCATTCGTGTCCATTCTTAAATTCTTTTATGAATGGAACTAAGAACCCTCCAGGGATCCCTCTTTCTCCCCATTTCACCAGCATGAATAAACTCCTGCTCCTTTACCTGACTCGGATACTGGTCTCTTGATTCCCAGAGGTTTCCACAATAGCCGTACAGAGTGAGTATGTTAGTAAATTGAAAAAATAATTACAGAATTGATGGAAGGCTTAAATTTCAGCTAAAATTTTTCACCCTGGGTGGTGTTTGCTCTGAGGGTTATAAAGAGTGCCATATTTCAGTGTTATGGAATGTTTCTTTGCTTGAATTATTGTCTCCATCTGAAATAGAGTTTTTGTTAGTACACTAGAAATGGAACATATTTATTGGTGAAAATATTTGTATAGAAAAAAAAAGAAATTACACATGGAAGTGAAAAGAAGTTTGTCCTTAAAAGTTCAGCAAAAAGTATTTATATTTCTGTGGTCTATAAATAAAAATTGAAGTTTTTTGGAGCTCTAGAAGGATAAGCAATAAAGATATGGTCCAGTAGACTGAATAAATTTAGATCAGCTCTGTTGAATGAGAGTAACCAATTCTTTGTTCATTTTGGGTAAGTTTTTAAAAATATATTTTATTGAATTTTTGTGCATTTCATATAATACATATTAAGTCTGACTAGGTAGTTGTTGATTACCCCCAAGATAAAAGTGTACTACTGCACTGATATAGTTTGCTGTGCCAGTTATTGTTGTGGCTACTAGTCTTTAAACTAGGTTTAAACTACTGATTGATTTTTCTCCCTTAGCACCTTTCACAGTATCCTCTAAAACTATGAGTGCTATTCTTCAGGGAGGAGGCTTCCAAGTCTGTTCCAGGCCCCATGGTCCAAGTCCTGTGTCCAGCAATAGGGTCTTACCTTCAAGATCCGGGAGGTAATTAAGAGCTGTGACAGTAGCCTGTGTAATTTGGGGAATCTCTTGGACTACTCTGACCAAAAACATGAGGGAGGTTTCTCCTGTCTGGCACTGTGTTTCTTGTTATATAGTCTTCAGCTATACACGTGCGCTCATGTATGGATATTGTATGTGTACTTTTCAGTAGGCCTTTGAACTAGGATATTTCCCTCTGGTTTTTCACACCATCTTAGCATTATTTCTCTCTCATCTTCCCCTCTCTGTCTAACCATCCCTTCTCAGTTAAAGTGAAAATATTTTTACTGGGATATATTGGTTAGAAATAACCATTCCAAAATTCTTAAAGAAGGGGTTAATTGTCTAGTCACTGCTGTAATGAAAAACGGAGTTTTGTAAAGAAATAGATAAATTTAATCATATACGAGAAAGCTATTTTTGCTTTAAATTCAACTTCTAGCTGTAATTAATGTTATAGAAGAGTTACAGAGGTGCCACAATGTGGGGGGACAAATTTAAATCATTGTCTCCTTCAAGAAAATAAAAAGACAGTATGAAAATATTGGTAATTCTTAGGGAAGACTGAAATCAATTGGAATCCTAAAAGTTGTTGAGAAGATTTCAATGTAATGGTTATTTGTATCAAACAATCATAATTTATGTGACTTAATAAAAACATTAATGAGAATATATTCAAAATAGTTAAATAAACATTTAACCAAAGATTGTGTAGTGTTAGCTATAAATAAAGATTTTTGATGAAGTTTGTAAACATTTCAAAACAATTAGAATTACATCTTTAGGAAAGGATCATATATGCATATGATGAAATAGTAAGTATTAAGTTTTTTCTAATAAAGTATATTGCATTATTTACCCAACATTGACAGAATGTGTGTCTATTGATCACGACTTCATCAAAAATTTTCAATTTAAAAATTAGGCATAAATGCCTAGTTATTGAAAGCAAGCACAGAAATGGCAAATCTTCAAAGAGCCTAATTTTTTAATTATTATTAATAATATGGCAGTTTTGCAGGACTACAGCACAAGAATGAACTCCAGTTATTGTGTTTCTGGAACTGTGTCCTCAAATCAGGCCCCAACCATAATTTTATTCAAAATTGTTTCTACACTTCAATTGGGGAAGACAATTTGGCTCCATCCATATCTTAACAGACCAACCTTTTATTCATCTCTACTTCTAGAATATCTCATTCACCAAGGTCATGTGTCCTTCCCAATCTTCACTGTGTGCAATGGAGTTGAGTGTATTGGCTTTCAGTGCTTTTATATGCTAATTCTCAAGCAGGTCCACATTTATTCATTCACTGTCTTTTTGGGTGGAGTACCAAATTGTGGTTGCTGAGGAAACAAGATCAGGCGCCAAGACCACAATACACAAAAGCACAAGTTTGGTTTTGGGCTTTTTTTTTTGAGTATATTAAAAGTCATTAGTCCAGATTTCATTCATTTTATAAAGGTCATTCCTACAATAAACTCATTCAGCAAAGTACAAGGATACAAAACTAATGCACAAAAATCAGTAACCTTCCTATACACCCATTGTGGGTGGTGCAACTGCTGGACAGGTGGTCCTGGGTTGTTTAAGAAAATAGACTGAGCACAAGCCAGAGAAGCAATCCAGTAAGCAATGCTCCTTCATGATCTCTCCTTCAGTTCTTGCCTCCAAGTTCCTGCCCTACTTAGCTTCCTGCCTTGGTTTCCTGCAGTGGACAATCACTTGAAAGAGCAAAATTCTGTAACCTCCCCTCCAATTTGGTTTTGAGCAGAGTGTTTTAGCACAGCAATAGAAAGCAAACTAAGACAGAACTTAGTACCAGGAGTGGGATGTTGCTGTGAAGGACATGAGCATGTCGATTTGGGGAGCATTATGGAAGCATTTGGAACTTTGGGTTGTAAAAGTTGTTGAGTGCTTGGTGCTTAGTGAGATGTTCATTGGGGAGTGTGGAGAAATGCAGATAATGGATTCCTAACTTGTGAAGTTTCAGAGGGAAGTTTTAGTCCCCCAAAGACTCTATCCAGGCCATTTGTATTACATATTTTGGAATAAGAATCTATGGGAGGGCTGGAGAGATGGTTCAATGATTAAGAGTACTGGCTACTCTTCCAGAGGACCCAGGTTCAGTTCCTAAGACCCACATGGTGGCTAACAACCTTCCATAACTTCAGTTTCAGGGGATCTGATGCCCACTTCTCATCTCCACAGGAACTGCACAGCATGGGTGCACCTACCTATATGCAGGTAATACACATATAATAAAAATAATAAATATTTTTAAAGTTTGTTAAGAAGAATCCGTGGAAGTGAAACGTTTTATGCTTCACTGGAATGATTGATACTGGTTAGCTAGGGCTTAAAAATCAACTGAGATTAACAAAAGACCAATGTCATTAAGGTGAAATCTTCTGGGGAGTTTTTTTCAGAGTCAGCACACAAAAGCTGTAGTTTTGAAGGGGCCAGGTCTGCATCTTAAGCTGGAGTATAAACTTGATAATATGTAAGAGTCTCCCATATGATACTAGTTTTGATGCCATGAAAAGGACAGAATTAAAGGGGTCGTGGAGAGAAGCTGAGACTTTGCACCATGAGAGACCATGAGAAGCCACTGGGGAAGATGTAGCCTCAGCTGCAGTAAAAACCCTCAGGATTAAATGGTCATGGAGAGAAGGAGACTTGGCACCATGCAAGAACAGGAGGCCATTGATGAAGGTGTAGCCTCATTGCAGTGGAGACTCTAGCATATTAGAAACATCAGAGCCATGGGATGACCAACAAGAATAACAGCATATGTGCAATGGAGCTGGCCTTAAAGTATTAGATAAGCTATGAGTGCTGCAGACAACAGAGCCAGAGAAGTAGAGCTGCCTATGCCCTTTGGAGTCAGAAGACTGTGACTGAGCCCCAGATGTCCAACCTTGAGTTATATGGCTGGACTTTGGTTTTCTTAACTGTATCCGGTGCTTCCCTTTTGAGATAAGAAAGTATTTAACTTGTATTCGATTTTATGGGAGACTACAATTAAGAGACTTTGGATTTTTAAAGAGACATTGGAGTTTAAAGTGTTTGAATTTTTAAACCTGGTAGGACTTTTAAAGTTATACTATGTTTTATCATGTGATATTAATATTATAATGAGATTTGGGAGACAATAAATGGAAAGGTTACAGTTTAAAGTGATGGTTTTTTTGGGGTGTGCTGACATTGACAAGGGGTAAAATGCTATGGTTGGCTTTGTCACCTTGACATATCTGGGAAGTGGTGACCTGAATTGAGTAATTTTCTCTATTGGATTGCCCTGTGAACATGCCAGTGAGGCATCTTTTTCTTTTTTTAAAAAATTAAAAATAAGAACAAGGTTTATTTGTAAACTTTAATAACTCTACTGTTCATCCTTACATTTAGGGAATGTATAAGTATAGATATTGCCAGCTTCTCTATAAGAGTCACTCTTCTCGGGGCTGGAGAGATGGTTCAGTGGTTAAGAGCACTGACTGCTCTTACAGAGGACCCAGGTTCGATTCCCAGCACCCATATGGCAGCTATGAACCATCCTTAACTCCAGTTCCAGGGGGATCCAAAGCTCTCTTCTGACCTCTGCGGCATTGCACGACACAGGTGCACTCACATACATGCAGGCAATACACTTATACACATAAAATAAAAATAATGAATAAAATATTTTTTTAAAGATTTACTCTTCTTACTAATGCAAAAGATGATTTTTTCTACCATGGAGAAATCTTGCTACATTTGCAGAGACTCTGGAACACTTGATGGAGAGGTGTTTGGGACAACAGAAAAGAATCATTATGTTTTTTTTCTCTTCTCAAAAGAACTGAAAGTAGGAATACTAGTTCTAAATATAGTAAGCCAAGTCTAAATCTTAGAAAAATGAGAGAATTTGACAAAATGCTTCAAAATACTTGCCTGAGGTGGAGATAACTTGTTCATGTGTGGCAGGTTTCAGATTTAACCTCTAGTCTTTAATCTTCAGATTCGCACTTTGCCAGTCTTTTCTGTAGGTCTTTGATTTGGTCATTCTTTTTGGTGAGACTCTCTTTCATATTTCAATAAGCTGCTGTTTGCTGAAATTTCTTCCCTAACTCCTTTTCAGCCATGTTCAGCTGCTCCTGAACTCTGAGGAGGTCATGCTTGGCAGCTGCTAGGTTCTCCTCGAGGGACTTTTGGCTTTCTGTCTTTTCATTAAGTGTTTTCTGAAATTCACTCTTAAGAGCTGCAACTGTGTCTTCCAAGTCATTCAAGTCATGGGCATTTATAAAATTGTGTTGATTTACTTGACCAAGCTGTAAATCTTGAAGTGCTCTTTCCAGTTTTGACTTCTCATCTAGAGCATTTGTAGCCTGTATTTCAATGGTCTTCAGCCTTGACTTCAATTTCTCATTCTCCTGTTGAAGTCTTAAAATTTCCTTGTTTAGCAGTTCTGTTGTTCCACTTTCATTAATGGGAATAAGTTTTGGCTTTGTGATGTCTATGATGGGCTTTTTATTTGAAGATGTGAATTCTGCTTTTTCAAATTCTGCAACTTGTTCTAATAATTCTCTGTTTTCAAGTTCAGAGATGTCTATCTTTAGCTTTAGGTACCACTTCTCACCTTGTAAGAACAGCTGCCACAGGAGCAGCACATTGGTGTAGGCTGTGTTGATGAGCTCAGACTCCACCTCACTGTGCACCACAGCCTGCAGCCCATTCAGAACTTCCAAGACCTCATCCACAGTGAAGGTATCTTCTACCAGCCTGCTCTCCTTGAGGTCTTGGAAGCAGGAATCTACTGTTTTGAGTTTCAACCCTTTCTTTGAACGAACAAACCGCATGTAATTACACAGTCAGAGAAACCTCTAGTTACAAACTATTGAAATGATCCCTGAAGGTATAATCTTTGAGGCATCTTTTTGATTATTGAGTGATGTGGGAGGAGTCAGCCCACTATGGGCAGTGCCAACCCTGGGCAGATGGTCCTGGGTAGTATATGAAAGCAGGCTGAGAGTAAACCAGAGGAGCAAGTCAATAAACAGTGTTGCTCTGTGGTCTCTGCTTTGATTACTGCCTCCAGACTTCTGTGATGCTTAAATTCCTGCCTTGGCTTCCCTCAGTGATGGATCATCACTTGGAAGAATAAAATGCAGCAAACACTTTCCTCCCCATGTTGCTTTTTGTCAGAATGTTTTAATACAGTAATAGAAACCAAACTAGGACAGGAAAGGAACAAAATAGAGAGTTCTCAAATAATGAAACAAATATTTTTGTGAGTTTTTTTAAATATTCAACATCTTTACAAATCAGGGAAATGCAAATTAAAGCTATTTTGAGGTTTCCTCTTATGCCAGTCAGAATGGTTAAGATCCAAAAAGCAAACAATGGCCAATGCTGGCAAGAATGTGAGGAAAGGGGAATACTTATTCCGTGCTAGTGGGAATGCAAACTGGTGCAGCCACTGAGGAAATCAGTGTGGAGGTTCCTCAAAAACTGGAAATTGATCTACCTTATGATCTAGCCATGTCACTCTTGAGCATGTATCCAAAGGACTCTATATCTTACTACATAGATAACTGTTCACCCATGTTTACTGCCACTACATTCACAATAGCCAGGAAATGGAAACAACCTAGATGTCTACCAACTGATGAATGGATAATTAAAGTATAATACTTTTACACACTGGAATATTTTTCCACTGTTTAGAAAAGTGAAATTTGCAGGTAAATGTATAGAACTGGAAACAATCACCCCAAGTGGGGTAACCCAGAACCAAAAAGACAAATGTTGCATGTTCTGTCTCATAAGTGTACACTAACTTTGAATCCTTAGATAGGTGTGTTTCAATTGGAAAATCCATAAAGGTCAGGAAACTAATAAAGGGGCCATGGCAGTATGTGGGGATTCATGGGAGGGGAGATAAAATACATTGGTATAAAGGGAGAAAGGTGAATAGATTGGAATAGTTAAATGTGGGTGGAAAATGGAAGTGCAGGAATTGGAAGGAGTAAGGGGCAAGATAACTAACATTAAAGACCTTTTGAAAAAGTCATGTGGAAACCTCCTGCTATAGAAGCTTCTTAAAATATACACACATACTGTACTAAAAGTTTAAATGGGGCTACCATATAACGGTGTTCAATGGCCCTATCAGACACTACAGGCTAACATAAAATGCCCAGTACCACAAACGAATTCCTTCTTTTGGAGTTTTTGACTAGGGGAATCCCATAAATTCTCAATCAATACTGGTTATTGCCATTGTTCTAGATTACTCTCTAGAACTTGATGGTAACATTTTATTGCTGAAGACGCTACATAAATGAGTCATAGAACAAACAGGGAGAGATTCATTTCTAATAACTTTCATAGTACTAGAAGATACTTTGATTGTTATTGGGAGAGAAAGGTAATCATCAGCCTCACCTAGCTATGAACCCTGTGAGCTACAATAATGGCTATCCTGGCAAGATATGCCCACCAGTGCAATAGTGGCACAAATATTATGGAAGAAACTAACCACGTTTTTATTTGATTAAGGGCAACTTCACAAGATGAAGTCCATACCTGGCACTGTTATCATGACTGCTATCATGGCCAAGAACCTGTGGTTATATAGGTCACAGGCCATATAGGAGAGAATGGGAGAAGCTACTACTATTATTCTGCTAAATACCCACTACTATTATTCTGCTAAGTAGACATCATATTAAATTGATTCTTAATGATTTATTGTTATGCCTATGTCTCAACTGTCACCAGAAAAGTTTCTTTCAGCAGATAGTGATTAACACAGAGGTCCACAACTAATCATTGTGTGTGGAGTGCTCATCCCTAAATGGGACACCCATATCACATGCTCTCCTCCCAAGACTCAGGGATCATTGCAGATGAGGGGACAAAAAGATTGTAAGAGTCAGAGGAATACAAAGCAATACAAGGAATACAAGGAAAAATACAAGAAAACTGTATAGACACAATAGGGTAGTTGCACATATGAACCACAGCACTTGTAACAGCATGTATAAGACCTGTACAAACCCAAGCCACACAAAAACTAAGCATTAATGGGGGAAATGGTCACTCTCTAGCCCTAGCTGAATATGTATTGGCAATTGATAGCTGCTAGGAAAGGAAGACTCAGTTTTCTTTACTGGTGTGATGTCTGGCAGGGTGAACAGACCCCAAAGGATAGACCCACCCTCAAGAGCATTTGGGAAACACAGACTAGACTTGATAATCCTCTAAAAAAAGAACAATAGAGGACATGAATTGGGGGTAGTAAGGTCAAGGTGAAGATGAGGCAGGGTGTCTGAATGTGATCAAAATACAATGCATGAAATTTTTGAAGAATCAATAAAAATATTTTTAAAAAGAAAGACCAATCTTTCTGCTTCTACCTCCCAAATACTCAGATTACTTGTAGATATAGTCTACCATGTCCAGCTTTCAGTCAAGTGCAGAGATGTGCACCATGGCACTCATCTGCTCAAAACCCTACAGTGTCTCTACTTCATTTAGAGCAAAACCTAGAATCTTTACAGTCTTACTTTCCCTCTGCATATGTACCTTATCTACTCTTTAATCACAAGGTTTTCCTTACTATTTCTCCAACAGAAGATAAACTTGCTCTCTTTATCCTCTCTTCATGACATGATCCATCAATTCTTATAATTTACTTAAATGTTATTTCTAAATGAAGTTCCTGGAGACCATTACATTTAAGATTGCCGCACCTCTCCTGCATTCCCTATCATCTTTCACATTCTTTTTCTTCACAGATGTTATTACTGTTTGACATACCATAAAAATTAATTACTTAATAATGTTCCATTAAAATACAAGGTAAGGGCTTGACAAGATGATTTAGCTAATAAAGGCACTTGCTGCCAAGCCTGAAAATCTGAGTTCGATCCCCAGGACCTACGTGATGGAAGGTGAGAACTGACTCCTGCAAGTTTTTCTCTGACCTACACACACACACACACACACACACACACACACACACACACTCATGCACGTGTTCAAAGTAAATGTAAATCAATGTAAAAATATCAAAAATAGAATACAAGCTTAATAAAGTCAGAAGCTTTATTTACTACTGACATCTCCACATACAGTACAGTACTTAGTCCTCAATAAATGTTTGTTCTTCTGTTCTCCCCACTATGGATAGTAGAAGTCTTCACTGCTTTGACCTGATCCTGGGACCAGTTGGTAGAATGAAATGTTCAGACCACAAAATCTGCTGGAGAAAAATCAAGGAGATGAAGATCAAAAACATCTGTTTTCTGGTGGGGTGCTGGCTTGTGTGACAGTATGAGTCATCTTAAAGGCAATGTAGGCTTCTGTGCTTTGAAGCAACCCAGGAGGAGAGCATGCTGGTCATTCTTAGGATTCTAGGTTCCTTGGGATCTTAAAAAACTTGAGTTCTGGGACTGGAGAAATGGCTCAATGTTTAGGAACACTTGTTCCTCTTTCAGAGGACGTGAGGTCAGTTTCCAACACCCATATTAGGCTGCTAATAACCTCCTTTACCTTCAGTTACTCCAGGGGATCTGACACTCTCATCTAGCCTCTATGTGTACCTGCACGCACAAGATATATATATATATTAGATTAAAACCTTGAGTTCTGCTGGAAACTGAATCCTTTGGTACCTAAGCCTGAAGGGAGGGAAGCACCTGGATAAGAGTTTTCTTGAGACCACATCTATCTTCATGTCCTTCCTGTCCCCTAATGCATGCCTTTGTTCCCTCATATCACTTTACCCTGAAAGGGTATAAAAATATGACTATGCCTGCTATGTTCAAAGCTCCCATTCAAACAGATACTATGAATGTTCTTCACACAAACCTGCATAAACCAATACGCAACCTTCTACTGTCAGTGAATTAGCAGTCAATCACACTAGTGCTGAGTCCTGAGGTACTGACAGAGCTGTGGCTGGAATCCCTGGTGTTGAAGTGATGGTACCCATCATTCCGGCCTGGATGCTTTTGGAAATACTTGTTGAAAAAGTCACATGTGTGCCACAATCAACAGTTGGCATCATTGGCATGATAGAATGAACAGAACTCAAAACTCTATGCCGTCTGATTTTCCCTGGCTGCCTCAGCTTTGCCAGCACTGCTCATGTGTAAATTCATCATACTAAGGAAGTTCCTTAACTTCCTTTGTTGGTTGAAGATGAGGAGGTTAGTGTGTTTCTTTAGAAATTTAAAATCTGGAATAACATCAAAAAGGCCTATGCTTTTCAACAAGTGAGAGCTGTCAAGAGCAAAATGAGAAATCATTAATGTATCCAGTGCAGGGTCCCCTGCATCATCTTTAATGAAGGCAACAGCACCATTAAAGCCTTTGAAAACATCCCTAGAATTGCTCTGCCTAGTGTAAGCAAACTGAACATTTTGAAACTTGCTGCTAGTAAGCATGGAAGACATTTCTGCATTTGGACTTAAAAGTGCTTTCTGGATGTCAGATGAATTGTATGCCACTTGGTATAAAACTGTTTTCCTTAAGAGTAACTATAACTTCCACATGTACAACATGAATAATGCAGACCTCAACAGAATCTTGAAAACCCAGAGATACAAAGAGCCCTTCAAGTACCAACCAAGAGGATTCATCAGACTCCTGAACATGAATCTCCTGAAGAACTTGCAAATTATGGTGCAGCTAAACCCATTATCAGAGATCCAGCCACAGAACACCATTGTTCAGCAAGTCATAAATTACAAAGTCCAGATAAAGAAAGTGGTGGTGGCAGAAAAGCCAAATCAGATGGGAAGCGGGCTGTAGAGAAGGGGCTAGTTAGAGAAGGAGTTCAAAGAAAGCAGTACAGAGAGTACAGAAAATGTGGTGCAGAGAGGGGTGAAAAAAAGGTGTGCAAAGCAGGGGCTGCAAAGAAGGCACAGAAAATGGGGTGCAGAGAAGGCAGTGCCTAGAAGGGGTCTGCAGGTCACAAGTTGGTAGAGAGATAAAAAAGAAAGAAAACTGTTGGTGTTAGGAACCTAAAAAGACCTTTGGGGAAAAATCTGCAGCTACAAAGAAACCAACCAGCAAAATTGAAGCTTACCACAGAAGAAAGTAAGTCTGCTATACAAACTATTAAAATCGGTTTTATTCCATAAAGATGAAATAATTCAGGACAGCTTGCTTGAGTGAAACCCTGATCAAGAATGCTATGAAAAAGGTGTTTGTTGAGTAAATTAATGACTGTAGTCATCTCATAGTTGTAGGAAGCACGAGTCAAGCCATTCCTATCCTTTGTCTCAGTGAATCCTGCTTTATGTAGTAGATACAATTAGGATTTCTATTTTAAAAGGGTGACAGAGTCTGGGGGATATAGAGCAGTGGTAAAGAGCTTACCTGGTTTGTGTTTTTGAAAGGAAATCACAAGTCTGCTGGAGCTGCCATGGATTTCAGACTGCAAGAACTCTGGCCCCTTGGGGCACCAACTTTGGGGCAGAAGTGATGCTTCCCAGAAGGACATACTTAAGTTGAGCATATTAAGACGCAATTAGGAGAATCCACTATCCACACTGTTTCTTTCCCCCTCTCTCCCCCTTTTCTCTCTGCTTCCCTTTTTCTTAGCCTATATTTTCATCATTCTTTAATTTCTGCATATTTGTCAAACATCCAACTAACTCAACGCGTCATCTCCTGGAGTATAACTTTAGGAAGGCAAAATAGAAAATTTTGTCTCTTACTGCTGTAATCCCCAGTGCCTACAACAGTCCCTGACACACTGTAGATGTTGAATATAAAGTTGTGAAACAAATATCTGTCCTTGGAAACAAAGCCCTCCTCCTTTACAATGCCATCATGGGTCAGTGTCAGGTGGAAAATCCCAATCCCTACCAGGAAGTGTGGGAACAGAGAGGGTTCAGGCTGGCCTCAGGAAGATCAGTGAAAGGGAGGCCTCAATATTAGGACAGCAGGATTTTGCCTGCTTCCTATCCTCAATCTCATTTTGGATGAACTGGTCAGAAATCCCTTGGGGAACTACCGCCTCCAAAAGTGCTGGTGTGCTGATGATCCAAGGCTGGGAGCTCTGGGAGAGGATGAATAGAATGAACACGTTCCTGTGAAAGTGAACTGGCCCTTCATTTGGATGCAAATGCTATGTAAAAGCCTGAAGCCCCTTGACGTCAGCCCAGTCACTGATGGCCTTTCTACAACCCGGCTACCAGTCACCTGGAAACCGTCTGGGAAGGAACCGAGCGATGAAGTAGTCTGAGGCTCAGAGAGGAGCTTGCTGCGCAGCTACGCGCTGACCAGTTGATTCTCTGTCTCATCTCAAAGTCTGGTAGGGACCTCAGGATGGCTTAGGGGCCAACTTTTTCTACACAAACCACCATGTATGGAAGCTGCCTTTTGGAGAAAGAAGCAGGCATGTACCCAGGCACTCTTAGGAGCCCTGGAGGAAGCAGCACAGCCGGGGTAGGCACCTCTGGGGGTGGTGGGAGTCCCCTGCCAGTCTCCAACTTCGCTGCTGCTCCGTCTTACCCGCACTATCTGGGGTATCCTCATATGCCCAGCATGAATCCTCATGGACCATTGCTGGGGGCCTGGAGCTCACCCTACAGTCCGCCCGGAGAAGACTGGAGTACATACCCCGGGCCGTCCAATACAATGGGCACAGTGCCCATGAACGACATGACCTCGAACTCCCCAGCTTTCGGCTCTCTAGACTACAGCAACCTGGGCCCCACTGGCGGCGGAAGCGGCAGCGGTAGTCTGCCAGCCCTGGCCAGCGGGTCACTGGTGTCCATCGACTCCGGCACCGCGGACACCAGTTCTCCCAGCAGAAGCCGTCACAGCCCCTATGCATGGATGCGCAAAACGGTGCAGGTGACTGGTGAGTAATCTATTCCCGCACTTTTCCCTCCTTCTCTCTACTCTTGATCTGTCCGCCCTCTTACGCCAAAGGGCCCTCCCAGGAGAGTTCAGCTGAGAAACCCCCTGCGTAGCTGGCTGGCGCGTTAAGTACCTCCCTCGTTTGCGCCTAGGCTCAAATTCAACTGCATGTAGCGCTGGGAACCAAACCTCCCCTAGGGGGCCGGTTTTCACCATTCCCTGATCAATCCAGAGACTGAGAGCACGGACAGTGCGCATATGAGCTACAAAGACCAGGATCCACCTTTGTAGTTGCCCAGATGGAAAAACAGATGCACGGAAAGCTCAACGGGTAAATGAAGTGAGAGGACAGTTATGATTGTCCCGATGTTCAGCCACTGGCGCTTGCCGGTTCCATTTCCAAATCTTTCCCCATCCCAGGTGCCTGTTCTTGCCGAAAGCTGAGGGAAGTTCAGCTTATTGGGTTCACGGTCCTTGGATTGTAACCGACTGTCCAGTATAGCTACAAAGACTTCGATGGCAAAGAGGCTTCATTACACAGGTCTCCCAAGGAAGCTGTAACTTCCTTCGTCCAAATTGGCAGTAGCGAGTTGGTCTCAAGCCCATCCCCTTCTTCCACCTTCCTTTCCCACTAAGGGAAACGTTGACGTGGGCGAGGTTGCAGCACTGAACTGACACGAAATACTCGAAACAACCCTCACACCTGCCAGGCACACACCAATGCGAATATCATTAACCCCTGCACTCAGTGGCTAAAGCCTTCATCGCTAGTCCAGCAGGCGTCCAGGACTTGCAGGGGCAGAATGCAAGTCTGCGACAGGGATAACACCCTAAAAGGCACAACAAGGAGTCCAGGCTAACGTCTAACGCCGCCAGCCAGCAAGCCGGTGGGCAATCCCTGGGGGCTGCGAGCTGGGGGTGGGGGGTGAGGATCACGGAGAAAGTGGGGACTTAACTTTAATCTTGGTAGAGGGGTGACACGTTTGTTTTCACTTATGGTTGTTCTTTTACTCTCTTATGTTATTCCACTCCTAGTCCTTGTCATCAGAGATTAGTAAGATTTTACTTTATCAGTTTAATTTCTCTGGGGAGACAATGACATTTGAATAGCATTTGCCCACAATAATTATGCTCCTGTTCACAGATCTACATTTCTCTCTCCTCCAAAAAACAAAGGTAGGAGGGTGGAAAGGTACCAATTTTTACCTTTAAGAGAATTTTCAGACAGCAAAAGGAAGTTCCAGTTGACATTACCATGGTAGAAAGTCCAAATTAAAAGTAGAGCTTAAGGCCTTGCCTCTAAAGCATTTGGGGGTAAAACAACATTAAAAAGAAAACATGGGTGAGTCAGACATGTAGGATAGAAAATGAGGTTAGGGTGGCACATTCCCAGAGCTGTTGTTACATATAATCTTGTGTTGTAATTAACATCCATCCATTAAAATCTGATACTGAACAGCAAACATACACCAAGAAAAGACAGAAAAGAAACTGATCTTTGTCTAGGATTCTATTTTGAAACACTTCTTTGGAAGAATGTCACTGATTTGTTGTTTAGAATAGAAAACAATGAAAGGAAAATGACAAGATAAGAAAATTATGCCGAGTGATGAATTTTACACTTATGAGGGAAAATGTAACTTTT
>NW_008353234.1:1377807-1397853 GCF_000622305.1 Nannospalax galili | reverse complement strand
AGTTTTGTTTTATATATATATATATACATATATATATATAATCTTAGAACCTTCTTTGGGAAATTCTGATTCCAAAAGAAGTTGAGAAGAGGCCTCCTAAGCCTGTGGCATCTACATTTGTTAAACCCTCAAACCTGATTTTATAATGCTTCGTTTACAAGATTTGCTCTCTGGTGTTTACAAGAAGCTTGGAATTGACTCTTGGCAACTCATCAGGATGAAGTATTATAAACTTCAGCCTTTGTTTCATTTTAATTTCTTAGATATTAAAAACACCCCTTTGCTGCATTCTTATAGCCCAGATTGTTATTCACCAACAGTTTAAAGAATATGATGAAAATATGCATAAGTACATACTATGGCATACATATAAGTAATGTTTTGCATAATTTCTGGAGACTCATGGACTCACTAAGTCTCTTTCAAGATATCAGGTATAAATCCCACAATAAAATGAATTTGATCACCCCACTGGACATCCTGGACCAAAATGTACTCATTTATATGCTTAGCATGCAGATCAGGTGTTAATAAAATT
Source organism: Nannospalax galili (assembly GCF_000622305.1). Classification (NCBI taxonomy): domain Eukaryota; kingdom Metazoa; phylum Chordata; class Mammalia; order Rodentia; family Spalacidae; genus Nannospalax; species Nannospalax galili. The sequence goes on along the minus strand of NW_008353234.1, from coordinate 1,397,315 downwards.
TCTTAAATTAATGAATGAGTGAGACCCTCCTAAATTTTCCACTCACTTTGCTGCATTGTAGGAAAACATGGTTTACAGCTGAGAGGAAAATGGGTGAACACAATGGAAGTAGCCTTTTTCTGAATTAAGGCATTCCAATACAAGTTTTTTTCTTCCATTACTGAAGATATGTTAAACAAATTTAAGTTAAGGATTCTGTGTGTATGTGTATAGCTGGACAATCAGCTATACATTTCATAGTGATCACTATAGTATATGATTTCCAATGAAGCAAGGGGATTGGCATGTAGAATGAATAAGTGTCTTCCAGATGATCTGACTTAAAAGTCAGACTTTTTATTTCTACATAGTTTTCTAAGTATTCTATTCCAAACACATCTCATTTTAAAACTTAAATGAAAATGTATCTTATTCAAAAGCGTGTATAAGAAGTTAAGTGTTTGAATGCAGTATCATATTTTAAACATTAGAGCAAGTACCTTTTTGTCATTGTTTTCTTTTATACTGTTTGTGGCCCTAAGAGTATTGGCCAGGTAGTATCCTAAGCAGAAGTGGAAAGAGGTTTTCTTATTCACAAAAGAAGGGGAATAGGAGGAATTAATTTTGATTGATTCTGATTAAGCCACTCAATACTCAGGAAATCATACTTAAGTAGTTTTATTCAATTAGGACACTTAATAAATTGAATTGCTTAATAACTCTTGAGGCTTATCTTGTCTTCCTTTGCTTTGCTTATTTTGTTAATTTTTCTTAATGAATTTGGATGACTTTTTAGCTAAAAGAAGTAAAGAATTGCCATTCTATCATCTCAATAGTGTCAATTACACAGGAAAATATTCACTTTGATCAACTTTACCCCACTGCCATCATCATCATGATGATCCTAGGTTTGTAGGGTGCTTTTCTGTCTAGCAGCACTTTTTCAGCTAGTCTCTCCACTGAACACCATTCCAAATACACTTTGGGTGACAATACGTTGTTATATGTGGTGACATTGGCTTACAAACTTTGTGAGCCACTGTCTCCTGAGTAATGGGAAGGATTCAATCCATCTTGAACTGTGGAGGTGTTTGTATAAGTCTTGGTGGAGGAAATTATGAAGTTCCCTCTTCGGAGGACTGGAAGCAGCTCTTTAATAAATTTTGGACTTTATTCCTTTCTTAAATTAACTCATAATAACTCATAACAGTGGTTGAAAAGGAAGTCCCTTAGTCTCAGAAATGTCATTGTCTTTGCAAAAAAAAAAGTATAGTTTAAACAATAAAAACAAGTACTCACTGTGGTTTGTTATGTGTTTCTTAGTGTTCATGTAAGACATCATGCTCTACCATAAAGTGTCCAAAATGCTTTACCCATTTCAGGGGAAGAAGGGGGTGGGCACAGTAGAAGACAGCAAAAGACAAGGGCCAGGAAATTTCTATTTATTCTGCTTTGTAAACTGTGCAGGTAGTATATCCCCCTGTCTTCTTGGGGTTTTAGGTCTTATCTGTCAGATTGGGGCTACAGAGCCTTTTTCACACGTTTGACTTTGATATGCATCTAGGCTCTTCCTTGTCCTTCCTTTCTTCAGGGGTTATATTGCCGGAAAGGGTGAGCATTTTCATGGCAAATAAAGAGGCCTGGTCTTGACTTTATTGTCCTCAGAAGAAACTACAAGAGGGGAATTTATGACCAATGGGGGTGGGGAAGGACCTCAACCTTTCCAGAGTTCTTGAAGTCTGGTTATATTTACTGATTAATTTACTGAGCTGAAAACACGGGCACACACAGGTTGAATTTTAACCTCTCTGCCTCAAGTTAGAATTTAAAGACTCAGTCACTTTTTGATCAGGAGGGATTTTATGAAATAGCTCCTCAAATATGTATTTTGATTCTAAGATTTGAAGTTGTGAAAAGAAATTAAACTTTGGGTTTTCATTTTTGTCCTCCAGTATACATTCTGTCTTTGCAATATGCCAACAGCCAGACCCCTGATTTCCTATGTTTCTGTACGGTTTCAGGAAACTAGCTTGAAATTTGAGTCTTTGAGGAAGATTCACTGACTGGGACTTAGGGCTCATCATCTTTCATTTTCAAGAGAGGGAATTTTTGTTTCCTTCGGTAGTCCATAAGTTATTATGCCATTTAGTTGACTCCTAAGCTAGATCTGTTTCTACCTCCAAGTCCCCCCTCCCCCTTCCTGGAGATGAAAGGGTGTCTGACATTTGTTTAGGGCTTGTAAATTCCAAACCAATTGGTTGGTGTTTCTGAATGTAAAGAGGGTTCAGGATAGGATCCAAAGCTATGTAGCTCCTTTGTTAGGCCTGTGCTGCATCTTAACACCTCAATGGAGTTTAGGGACCCACTTTAAAGAAGTCTTTGTCCCACAGATCGCCCCCCAAAACCTCAGATCAAAAACAACCAGAAAAGATCAGAAGAAGTCTCTAAAAGCCACAGAGAGAGGAAAATCATGGAGGGGGTTAGAGAAACTGAAAAGAAAGGGAAACTTCCTAATCACTTTTGGAAAATTTGAAAGGAGGAATAAACTATTTGAAGGAGGGCATGAAAAATTAGTTAAATGTTGTAACACAAAGCAAATGTTTGGATATCTTTTCAAGGGACATGGAATACTCACTTTATTCTGCTTAAGTCAACACCCCCTCCTTTCACCATTCACTGTCCACTTGGGAATAAAAAATGCCTTAAGATTCCCACAGAAAACTAGTATGTTTTCTAATAGATAATAGGAGCTGTTCTGAAACAGAATTTGCTAAATAACAATAAATATTTTCTTTTCAAATTACTGTATAAATCAAATTCTTTCTGGGTAGTTTATATAGCTCTAATGTCAGGATCCCAGACTAGTTTGCCACACTTGGGTATTCTACTTCCCAACATGTTTAAACTGCAAATAAATCTAGCATGCTTAACTGGGAATCAAAAGCACATGCTTGGTTCCTCACTCCTAAGCTCACTGGTACAAATTCACTTACCTAAACTGAGCCTCAAGTTCTTTATTTGTACAATGGGGAGAAGACATTTTCTGTATAGTTATGCAGGGTAGATAAGGTACTTAAGAGGAAATAGTTTGAAAGAACTGTATAAAATGTAATGTATAATGGATGTTGCTATTACTGTTAATGCTATTCTTATATGCAAGTGAGCAAGGAATGAAAACCATGGGTGTTTAAGTATTTTAAATGTTTTGTGATAACAGTAGGTCAAGAGTAGAATAATTTTGATTTGACTGAGCATTTTAGAAGAAACACAAAAAAAGATATTTTTAATATACAGAAAAATGATAGACCGATGTTTCTATTTACAGCCAGCTAGATAGAAATATCATAAACCATAGATAATAATGTATTTAATGGAGAAATAGACTTGACATATTTGGTTTAAAAATGTGTTTGCCTTGTATTTTAAAGTATCAGATGAAGTTAAGAAGAGTGATTATGATTCCTTCAACCAAAATAATCTTCAAGGAACAGAATAAGATTAAATGTTATGCTTTCTCTTCCATTAGGGAAAACCAGGACAAAAGAAAAGTATCGTGTGGTTTATACAGATCACCAAAGGCTGGAGCTGGAAAAGGAATTCCACTGCAATAGATACATCACCATCCGGAGAAAGTCAGAGCTGGCAGTTAACCTGGGCCTTTCTGAAAGACAGGTATCCCAGAAGTATACCAAACATGTCATATACAGTCATTTGAATTGACTGAGGTTTGGGGAAGTCTGTTAGCAAGAATGGAAGCGAAAGAGAGGATGGAGGCATTCTCCAAGCACTCCTAAACCCACTTTCATCCTACTTTGTCTCCCTGGTCAGTGGATTTATTAATTATTGAATAGGTGGACATCATGAGTGCCTGGGAGCAAGAGATGGAGGAGCACAAAGATGCAGAGAGATTAGCAATCCAGTATAATTTGTCAATCAAGGTAGAACTTGATCTGGTTCCTCAAGTAGTATCAACCAATGTGGGAAGTAGAGATTTGGCAATTGTCTGTCAGTCAAACTACAAGAGAAGCGGAACATAAGAGTGGCTACACAGTCTGTTTTTTCTTTTATTCAGGACAGGAAACATAATCTTCTCTGGTCTACATAGTCTCATGGTGTCTGCCTCAAATTTAGCTTACTGTGGGCATCAATGAAGATTAAATTATAGCAAAGACCAACAGCTTCCATTTGTACAGACGTAAAAATTACATGACTACTTGGTTATTTTTCACTGATATTCTAGGGGTCATTCTGGAATCCCAGAGTTCTATTATCACATTATCTCAGCACTTTGCATTTCAACCATGTGTAAGCATATTAATATAACTCTGGCATTATTTTCCAATAAGAGATATATAGTATTTCAAGACCTTTGTTCATGTAGTTCTGTGTTGTTAACCTTTTAATATTAGGAAGTTTCTGAGTGACTGATTGCAATCGCCTTTGCTATTTAAATCCCTCTGTTTTATCGGCAGTTCTCAGCATCACTGCATAATGACTGATTTCTGCTTGTGCAGCAGAGTATGTGGGTGAAGTATAATATAAAGCACTCTGCATGCAGAGTCAGTATTCCTAGACTTGATTTCAGTCTCATTTCTTACAAACCAATTGCCCTCTCTGAGCCACAGGTTTTTCTAAGTTGTTCAATGTGTATCCTTCACAAGGCCTTTGTGAGGCTTAAATGAAGTGATGTGCATGAAAGGGCTTTGTAATATCTGCATGGGCATAGTCACTGTTAACTTACATTCAGTATGTTGTGCCATTAAGTACAAAGCATTTTGTGTTTCAGGTGAAAATCTGGTTTCAGAATCGCAGAGCCAAGGAGAGAAAGATGATCAAAAAGAAAATCTCCCAGTTTGAGAACAGTGGAGGTTCTGTGCAAAGTGACTCTGGCTCCATCAGCCCCGGAGAACTGCCTAACACTTTTTTCGCCACTCCACCTGCTGTCTGTGGATTTCAGCCAATTGAGATACAGCAGGTTATAGTCTCTGAATGAAAAAAAGAGCAGAGAAATGGAAGTGTCCTTCCTTTAGCAGTGTCTCTTTGATCTCTAAAATGTCAGCAGGGGAGTTGGGACAGAATGTAATTCTTTATAAGGCAGTATTCCAAACAAGTGGACCCACCGTGAATTGGAGCTATTTCAGAGGACTCTTACTCTCAAAAATGCCTGTTACATGCTATGTTGTATGTTACGTATTTAGGAAGCTCAATAATAAGCTATATTTCTTAAAACCTAGAATCACAAGCCCTTGTAACTCTGTTCACAGTTTCAGAAACTTGTTTATGAACAGACTGTAAAATATAGTTCTGCCAAGGGGAACATTTGTGTATGTGTACTTGTGTATGTGATTTGATGCTCAATGTATTCTATGGCATTTTTAGAAGGTAGGAGTAAGGTAAACAGAAAATTCTCTGTCTCTAGAGACTTTCTCAAGTGTGTAATTCATAAATGAACAGTTTTCATTACAAGATCACTTTTTAAAATCATCAGGCAGTGATTCTGAATCTATTATCACGAGATAATAAAATAAAAAGGATCATTTTGTCCCTCCAATCATGATGGCCTGACATCAGTTACCTAATCACAGAACTTCTAACATGGGGTATCAATTTCAATCTTGTCAAAACAATGCAATCAGACTAAAGCAATATAAGCCAGGTTAGTTGAGTCATTACCAAATCAGATCTTCATTGAATAGTATAAACCCTCCTGCCTTTCCAAAAAGCTGCAGTTCACAGATTACAAATACACAATTTTGGTAGGACTGCAGTGAAGAGGGTGGCCTCAAGCTCTTGGTGTGCACATATCAAAGAGGCTAAAGTCTCAGCTTCCCTTTTTAAGGTACATTTTTACAGTTCTTAAGGGCATCAGAATTTTGAGCATAATTACCTGTTTGAGGGTTGAAAATAAATGTATTTTCCCACTCCTTACCAAAACAAGTCTCAGAAAAAGGGTTCACATTACATGGCTCATGCTGAAAAGACATAATTTAGTGCTGAAAAGATTTAAGGAAAGTCAGGCATGGTGGCACACGCCTTTAATCCCAGCACTAGGAAGGCAGAGGCAGGTGGATCTCTGTGAGTTCAAGCCCAGCCTGGTCTACATAGTGAGTTCCAGGACAGCTGGGGCTACAGGGAGATCCTGTCTCAAAAAGACCAAAAAAAAAAAAAATTAAGGAAAATCTTTCCATCTTTGACCCAACTTCTTGGAAATATATTCATAGCAAGATATTTATAAGAAAGGTATCAATTGCCCCATTTTACGCATAAGTAAACTGAGGTGTGAAGAATCACTTTACAAAAACATAAAGCAAGGCAACTGTGGATGGCAGTTAGAACCCCTGTGTACAAAGGGTGTCTTTCCTCAGTTTGGACTGATAAATTCAAAGTCATTCCTAATAGAGCCCATCCCACAAAAGATATACCTTTGACTATGATAGTCACATTTACCCAAGAGTTGCTCTTTCCTGCTTTAATACCATTGTTCTACAGAAAAGAAAAATTTCTGTATTTTTTCTGGGCTTTTTGAGACAAGGTCTCCCTGTAGCCCCAGCTGGCCTGAAACTCACTATGTAGACCAGGCTGACCTCAAACTCACAGAGATCCACCTGCCTCTGCCTCCCAAGTGCTAGGATTAAAGGCATATGCCACCATACCCAGCCAAATTTCTGTATTTGTATGGATTCTAATTCACTAGTTTTCTAAAAAAACGAAAAACTGGAGTAAGGTTCTTAATAACATGTTACAGCCATTTCCTCTAAAAAGACATGCTTATTCTTTGAGTCCTGAGAAAAATAAGCACCCCCATGCTTTATGGTTACATTACAGTGGTAAATGCTGGAGGTATGTAGACAAAAAGATAAGACCAAAGTTCAAAGGTTGCACTTGAAGTAGGCTTCAATAAGGAAAATTTCTTTCTGGTTTGTGGAGAGCTGGGAGGGGCAGCACAGTTACGAAAACATGCCAAATGGCTGACAGTGTTGTGTAGTATAACTGGGATTGTGGAGGATTTTCTTTTTTCCATTACTCTTCAAATTTATGCATCATGTAATATGAAATAAATGATTCCTTAAGAGACATCATTTATTTTCCTTCCAAATATTTTTATCCTTAAGTAATTTGCAGACTTTAGGATATTCTTTGCAATTTATTCAGTGTCCCAATATTACACTTAATATCCTTGATCTTATCTGAGAATTTGTGTGCAGCTATAGTGAAGATCACTGGGAGGCCCTGGCTTGTTTCCAAATAAAGAAGGAAATAAGGCCCACGGAAAGTTTTCCACTCTTGGCTTACATCCAGAGAATGGTTCGCTTCTCTTGTTGAAACATTTTAATGTTACCAAGCCAAGTCAAGAAGTGGTCTAGTTACCCTATATTGCTGTGATGGGTGTACTGGCGCATGCCTTTAATCCCAGCACTTGGGAGGCATTGCCACTGAGGAGGCAGAGGCAGGCGGATCTTTGGGAGTTCGAGGCCAGCCTGGTCTACATAGTGAGTTCCAGGACAGCTGGGGCTACAGAGAGAGGCTGTCTCAAAAAGAAAAAAAAAATACTGACTAAAAACAACTTGGAGAGGAAAGTGTTTAATTTATTTTACAACTCCTGGGTTATACTTCCAGGGGGCTAAGGGCTGGAGCCTTAAGATAGGAGCTGAAGCACAGACCATGGAGGAATGCTGCTTACAGGCTTCCTTCCCTGACAGGTGCTCAGCCTGTTTTCTTATACAACACAGGACCACCTGTCAGGGGTGGCACTGCCCACACTGCGCTGGGCCCTCCCACATCACTCAGAAATCAAGAAAATGCCCCAGAGACATGATCACAGACCAGGCTAACGGAAAAAAAATTCCTCAACTGAAGCTCCCTCTACCCAGGTGTATCCAATTGACAGCTAAATCTATCCAGCACAAGAAGGGAGTAAGACAGCAAGGAGGGAGGGTGCTGGAAGTAACAGTAACACATGGCATGGTAAATATGTAAGAGGTGATGAGCATTCTGGAGCACATCCTGTGTGTATACATATATCAAAATATATCAACTTTGTACTTTAAATATGTACTTTCTTGTATGTCACTTATGTTTTTAAAATGCTTCAGAAGGACAGGGGATGTATCTCATTTCCTAGAGTTCTTGCCTAACATGAAGCCCTAGTTCAGTCTCCAGCATTGCATAAATGGAGCATTTTGACCCGTACCTGTAGTCCCAGACACAGGATGATCAAAAGTTCAAAGGTCATCATTGGCTACATAATGGGTCTGAGGCAAATCTGCCCAACATGAGACCCTGACAAAACAAAATGCTGGAAAAATAATTACAGCAGAGTGATTACAACTCTGTTGAAAAGAAGGAAAAACAAAGAAGCTAAGGAATCATTAGAGTGTTTAGTCTATGTGTCAGTCTCCAAAATAGGGATTATTTGTTCTCACACTCAGAATATAGTTCTGAGGAGGGACACAATTGACAACTACTAAGTCTCTCATAAAATGGTAATAGATGCAGAGAGCAGGGGGAGACCTGGGTATGTGATCGCTAAGTTTTCAAAGTGACAGTACAAAGCAAAGAAGTCCTGTACCGTGTGTTTTCAGGGGCAATATTATGAATTAGTAGTAAAAGCACATGGTTCAGGATATGCTACAAAAATAGTAGTAAATTGAGAAATAAGACCTGGGGTTCTAGTTGTACTTAATCATGTAACTAAAGAGCGGTGTGATTTTTTGGTTAGTCAGTTCACCAGTAATAGTCTGTTATATCATCAATAAAAAATCTGTGGATTTAGATTGACTTTAAGAGTTTATTCTCATTCTGACTTCTTATGACATTTGAGGACACCCTGTTTCCTTTTCCCCTTTCTCCAACACTACAAAATTTCTGTCCCTCCCCACCCCTACTCCCACTCCCTGCCCTGTATACACACACACACACACACACACACGGGGGGGGGTGGAGAGAGAGAGAGAGAGTGTTTTTCAGGCTAGGAGATTTGATTCAGTACTTTAGTCTCAAAGTCTCTTAATGTCTTCCAGAGTTTATTTTTTTGGAGTTCCCAAGTCATTTTCATTTGTAAAATATTATGGATTTTGAGCTTAATTTCAACTATTTCTGAAACTCTAGTCTGTGAATGTCTAATTAAAATACAAATGCCATAGAAAGAGATAGATACTTAAACTGTCAGTCATTTCTCCAATTCCTCTGAAAAGCAGAAAAGACATTATGTGCCCCTCCTAAAAGACTTGTGTACATCTTAATCCCTAAAAATGTTCAACAATACCGTACATGCCCAAAGAAGATCTTGTTCTGGTTACCTGGCTGGACCCTAAACACATATCCTTATCAGACAGAGGTAGGATGTTTTAAACAGAAGAGAAAGCAATGTAACCTTAGAGGCTGATACTAGAATGATGAAGTTAAAAGTTAAGGAATGCCTAGAGCCACCCAAAGCTGGAAGAACCAAAACGGAATTTTCCCCTATAGAGTTGGAAAACCCTCCATCCTTTGTTAAAATATGACATAAGAAAGAATCGCTCGTGGAGCAGTATCTACAAAAATGACAGAGCAGAAACTCCAAAGGCCCACACAGAAACAGTCAAAAAATGCATTCACGAACTGTCAGAATCAACTTGATCAGAACTTTGAAAAATAGACAAACGTTTACCACAACTACATGAATGCTGAATCAAGAAAATGCAACTTTAAACTGTAGGAAGCTTATGACATTTTTATTTGCTCCTTCCCTGTCCCCTACCAAACTACAGTCTTTAAAATGAAAGCCCTGAGGGCTAGAGAGATGGCTCGGCAATTAAGGCTATTTGCTGCTCTTGCAGAGGACTTGGGTTCAGTTCCCAGCACCCACATGGCATCTCACAACCATGTGTAACTCCAACTCCAGAGAATCTGACACCCTCTCCTGGCCTCTGCAGGCACACACAGACACACACACACAAACACATGCACATACACACACACACACACACACACACACACACACACTTGCTTACAAAGACCTGTGTATGTCCTAATCTATTTGAAACCTACCTGAAGGGCTGATATAAAATACTAGTCTTCATTTTGCCTAATTCAGAACTCCATTCAGTGTGGAAGATGGTGGGTATTACTCAAAAACATTTTAAATTAAGCAACAATCCAAGGCTACTTATAGCAAAAATAGTGGCTGAATTATACATTAGAATGACAAACACGTAGAATGAAAAATTTGGAAGAGAGTTTCTTTGTGAATTAGACATTCAATATTATGTATGTATTATGTATGTGTACAGAGGAGTTTAGAAAATGGCAAAATGATTAGGGGAAGATGGATGTTAATAGAAGAACTAAGGAGTTAAGTGTCCACTTTGAGCTAATGTAGAGGTTCAGCACAAACAAAAAGTGAAGAGTAATGCAAAACTCTTATAGTCTCTCTTCACAGCCAAAAAGGCAGCAAGCACCCAGCTTCCCTTTGCAAATACTGAGCTTGAGTTTTTTTTTTTTTTTTTAATTTAGTCCTTAACACTGAAGGAGCCTTAATATAGAGCCAATTTGTAAAGAAATAGTGTCCCTCTCTCTCCCTCCCTCTGTTTCTCCCATCCTTCCTGCTGTCCCCTCTCTCTCTATACCCTCTCCTCTTGCTGTCCCCATCTTTCTCCTTTTCTCTTCTCCTGCTGTTGCCCCCTCTCTCCCTCCCTTTCTTCTTCCTCTACTCCTGCTATCCCCCTCTCCCTGTTTTTCTCTACTCCTGCTACCCTTCCCCCATTGTCTTCTTCCTTTCTTCTTGCTCAGATCAGTCTCTGCCAAAGCACTGTCTGAACACAAGTTAGAAGAATAGAGACTTCAGAGGCCCATTGCAAATAATAAAGGCTTTATAAAAACAGCTTGGAAAAGTATTAAATAAATAGCAACAGCTATTACAAGCAACAGAAGCAAAGGCTTAAGAGGGGTAAGAATCGAATTTCCGTTATTCAAAGTTTTAAGTTTTCAACAGAAACTACTGAAAACAAAATTATCAGGACATTATGACCCATACTTAACAGAAAGAATTAATGCATACTGTGCATGAGAAAGTGTGGACATCGAGCAAACTTTAAAACCACTAACATAAAGAAGAACTTTACTTTATTACTGAAATGCTCATAATTTCCTAAAGTACCTGGAAGAGAATTCTGAGGCTTTGTTTACTGTTAAGTGATTCTGATGTGGCTTCTTCTTAGTCGCTTTAGAAAGTTATAGAGAGCTGCTGATGTTCACTTATGCTTGAATTTCTGTCACATATTTTTGGCCTTAGTCCTGTTGTACAAATGATGTACTATGAAAATGTTAATGCATAACCAAATTGGTGTTCATTTTCTTTTCGATTTTAACCAGAGAAAATGAAAGGCACTGCGGTCCATTTGCCTTACTTTTTCATTTTAAAATTGCTACCTGTGTACTTAATAATACATAGCCTTGCTTATGCTGTAGAGTGCATTGCTACCTAGTTGACAATGCTGTTTTTAAATGCTCATGCTATTATTCCTTTGACACTACACACACATTTTTATGTTAATGCCGTATGACAAAATGCTCAGACTCCTAGTCCCAAATGTTCAGTTTGATATGAAATCTAGATATATTTGTCCATTTGAGCTCCTTTTTTTCTTTATTTTTTAGAAGAAGCATTTCATTACAGCTTTAACATACTCAATAACAATTTCCAGAGCAAAGACACATCGCTTTCAAAAGGGGAGCTATACAATTTTTAGGTTCACATTTGAGCTCCTTTTATGATTAGTACTTGAAGTAAAGAAACTATCCTTTTATCATTCATGTATATTGTTCTTTTGGCATTTCTTTGTTCAGATTGCTGAAGAGTGAAAATTTGACTTTTGTCATGGTATTTGTACTTATGATTAACACATAGGTTAACATGAAAGATTCAATGCATTGTGTAACTAAAGTTTTCTGGAAAACTCAATATTTTAATCATTGTTTTTCTTATCTTTAATACTTTGTTTAAATTTCAAATAGAGAAAAAAACTGTCAAAACACAAATGTGTCCACTAAAATTAATTTTTCAAAACTAAATGAAAAATTAAGACATTCCCAGGTAATAAAAGTTGAGGAAGTTCATCATAAGTGAAGCTCCTTGTAAAAAGAAAATACTAAAGTGAATCCATGAACCTGAAATAAAATGACATTGAATAGTAACTTGGAATCACGTAAATTAAAACAAGACTAGAGGGTAACTCTTAAATGTAGCAATGTAGGTAAATATAAAGTATTTCATATATGATTATAAAAGTGAATGAAATCAAGTGTAAATCTAAGTCACTGGACTCACGGTCCATGACTATGTAATCTGTAACAATAACATCGAAGGGAAAAAAGAATTGTATAGGAATTCCTTGCTCAAACTAGGTTAGTACTAATTTAAACTTAACTGTTAGAAGTTTAGAATGCTGGTTGTAACCCTCTGACAATCACAAAAAGAAATGAGAAGTAATAAAAAGAAATTACATATGAAAATTCAACTAAACCCAAAAGAAGGCACTAACAAAGGAAATGAACGTTTTAAAGATATAATATATCCGGAAAACAAATAGTAAATTGCAGAAGTAAGTTTTTCCTTATCAGGAATTATTGTAAAAAATAAACAAATTAAGCACTCCAAACAAAGCAGGAAACAGGAGACTGGATTAAAAAATATCATCAAGGGCTGGAGAGATGGCTCAGTGGTTAAGAGCACTGGCTGCTCTTTCAGAGGTCCTTGGTTCAGTTCCCAGCACTCATATAGTGGCTAACAAATGTCTGTAACTGCAGTTCCAAGGGATCTGACACAGCTTTTCTGGCTTCCACAGGCATTGCACTACACTGATGCACTTACATACACGCAGGCAAAACACTCATACACATAAAATAAAAAAGAGCAAATAGAACATTTTAAATAATATCATCAAACTGTTAATACATACCAAATACATGAATTTCAGTTTAGATCCAAAGATACAAATAAGTTAAAAACAAACTTAACACTCTTGCAAAGGTAGAGAAGATGGATCCAAAAGTCCTCAACAGAACATGAAGAAATTAATTCTACAGCATATTGAAGGGAGAATTTATCATGATCGGGTAAGATTTATCACAGGCATGAAGAGATGGTTAAAAATATGCAAATATACAAAAGTGGTGCACTATATTAAAAGAATGAGAACAAAAGCATGTGATCACTTCAATAAATGCAAAAAAGACATTTGACAAAGTCCAACACACTTTCAAAATAAAGCTCTCACCAAGATAGGTATAGAAATATACCTCAACACAATAAAGGCTGCATAAGACAAAACTACAAATAACACCATACACTCTCATGAAAAGATGAAAATGTATGCTGTCTCCTCTAAGATCAGAGATAAGAAAGGAGAGCCTCTGTCCCTGCTTCCATTCAGCATGGTACTGAAAGTCCTGCCCAAAGCTCTTAAGCAAGTGAAAGAAGGCGAAGTTATCCAAAGTGAAAAGGAAAAATTAAATTTTCTTTGTTTTCAGATAACATAACTTTACAGTGTTTCAGAAAACTCTAAGACTCTGCCAGAAATTATCAGAACTGATAAATATAATGAAGTTTCAGGACACAAAATCAGCATACAAAAATCAGTAATAAACCTACACGCTAACAGGAAGCAATCTAAAAAAGGTTTCAAGAAAGCAATCACATTGACATAGTGAAAGCAATCCTTAGAAATAAATTTTAACCAAGAACTTGGAGTCCTGTACATTGAAAATTATGAAACGAGCTGAATGTGATGGCACATGCCTTTATTCCCAGCACTTGGGAGACATAAGCAGGTGGATCTCTGTGAGTTTGAGGCTAGCCTGGTTTATATAGTGAGTTCCAGGCCAGACAGTACTACATAGTGAGACCCTGTCTCAAAAAGCAAATCAAAACAACAATAAGAAAAAATTCTGAGACAGGGTCTCACTATGAATCCTTGACTGGCCTAGAACCTAATATGTAACCAGTCTGGTCTCCTCTGGTGATCCTCAGGACTGTCTCTCAAATTCTGGGATTAGCTTCATATACCCCCACACCCAGCTGATAAAAGAATTTGAAGTCACAAATAGAAAGATACTCCACATTCATGAGCTAGCAAAATTAATATTAAAACATTTATACTATATGAAGCTATCTATCTATAGGTTCAATGTAATTCCTATCAAAATAGTAGGGCAATTACTACAGAATGCCACATTAAAGTGATGCTGCAATAAAGACAGGCTGACTCATAGCATTCATTTAAACCAAGAGGGACCTAAACTGTTCTGAGAACCTGTTCTTTCAGAATTTTCCCAGAATTGTGCTCTTGAAGAAAGACCTCCCTCTTTCTTTTATTGAAGCAGTACAATCAGCATGAAATGGAGAAGTAAAAATGGACCTGTATTAGAATATTCTGTCATTTCTGACCCCTACTGACCTGGAAATAACACAGACACACACACAAACATGCATGGACACACGCACACATACACACACAACCACAGTCAAGCATCATCAATTTCTCTCCTTGCTTTCAATGAGATAAATGCTGTTCTCAGTACTTGATATGTATACACACATACATTCATACACTATTCTAGATCAAGGGCAAGGAAGGGTCATGAGGGATTAAGGTTATATTTACATGTCACAAGAGAAGCACAGAGCTCAGTGAGCTTGTAAACATTATAAATAAACTAAGGTAAAATTAACCTTTTTGATTACAAAAGTGAAAATAATTTGTCCAAAATAAGTTCATATTGTAAAAGTCATTCTCACAAAATACCACTGGCATTTTTCACAAAATAGAAAAAAAACTCCAAAAATTTCATACAGAATCACAAAAGACTATCCAGATAGTTAAAGTAATCTTGAACAAAAAGAACAAAGTGTAGGCATCACATTACCTTACTACATTAATCAATATGCCTTATAGTACTGGTAAAGCAACAGACATATAAACCCATGAAACATAGTAGTCTGGAAATAAAACCACACACTGACTAACAACTGATTTTCATCAAACTCCAAGAATGCACAATGGATAAAAGTATAGTGACTTCAATAAATGATGATAGGGACTCATATTTTATATAAAAATCGACTCAAAAATGAATCAACAACTGAAATGTACGATATGACATTGCAAAGCTTCTATAATAATACATAGTGAAAAGTTCCATGACAAGAGTCTGGGTAAAGATATTTTTGGCTATGACATGAAAAACATAAGCAACAGGAAGAAACAGACAAATGATGTTTACATCCAAGATAAGCTTCTGAAAAATAGTCAACAGTATGAAAAGACAACCTACAGAATGGGATACAATAACTTCAAACCATTCACTTGATAAGGGACTAATATCTAAAATATTTTAAAAACTCAATTCAATAACAAGAAACCAACCTACTTAAAAATAAACACAGGACCTGAAAAGCTATTTTTTAAAGGAAGGCATACAAATCACCAACAGATATATGAAAACATGCTAAATATCACTAATTGTGATAGTATTGTCAACTTGATAAATCTAGAATCACCTGGGAAATGAGCCTCTGGGTATGTCTGTGGGGGAGTTAAGTGGGAAGACACATTTAATTGTGAATGGGACTATTTCCTGGGCAAAGGATTCTGGACTACATAATTGGAGAAGGCGAACTGAGTACTGACTTGCATAAAGTGTTCCCTGTATTCTGACTATGAATGTGATGTAGCTAGCTGCTTCAAGTTCTTGCCACCTTGGCTTTCTCACCATAATGAACTGTACCTTGCCTTGAACTATAAGCTAAAATAAACTTTTACTCCCTTATGTTGCTATTGTCAGAGTATTTTATCATAGCAATAGGAAAACAAACTAAGACACTAATCATGAAGGAAATTTGAACTAAAATCACTATAAGATGCTTCTTTATTCCTGCTAAAATGATTACAGAAAAGTCAAAAGCTAAGTATTGGCCAGGATGTGAAGAAAAGAAAATCTTCTCACACTGTGAGGAACTAAATAAAAAAGCCATTGTAGAAAACAGTAAAGAAATTATTTTTTATGGATTAAACATAAAGTTGGATGTGGTGGCACACATCTTTAATCCCAGCACTCAGGAAGCAGAAGCACATGGATCTCTGTGACATACAGGTCAGCCTGGTCTACATAGCTGGGGCTACAGGAAGACTGTATCTCAAAAACCCACAAATCAGAGAGACAGAGAGAGAGAGAGAGAGAGAGAGAGACAGACAGACAGACAGACAGACAGAGACAGAGAGAGACAGAGAGACAGACAGAGAAAGAGAGATTAAATACAGACATACCAAGTAAGCCTATTACTGTGTATATATCCAAAGAAACTGAAATCAGCATGTCAAACAATATCAGCACTCCAATGTGTATCACAGCGTTAGTCACAATAGCCAATATTTGGTATCAAATAATGTCCAGTGGGAGATGCATAAAAAATAATGAAGTATGGCTTTGAAATGAAATACTATTCAACCAAACTAAAAATGGAAATCCTTTAATTTTCGGCAACCTGGAGAACATTATTTTAAGTGAACCAAACCAGGCACAGAAATACAAATACCACATAATTTCACTTTTATGTTGAGTCTAACAAAGTTGATCTCACAGAAATAGAGTAAAATGGTAGTTACCAAGTGGTTAAGGGGAGAGTGAGAAGATGTTGATCAAAGGCAGAATATTTCAGTTAGGTAGTACGACAAGTTCAATAGCTCTGTTGTACAACATGGTGACTATAGTTAATTGTACTCCTAATTAATGCTGCAAGTAGGTTTAATTAGTAAATCAGATTGATTTAGCCATTTTATTAAAAATATATTTTTACATTTCATATTTTTCATAATAAATATACACAATCTTATTTGTCAAGGGTTTCTTGTGTGTATGAGCGTTGTTGTTGTTGCTGCTGCTGCTGATGATGATGGGGATAGAACCCAGAACCTTATGCATGCCAGAGAAATATTCTACCATAGGGCTTCTTAGTCCTCAACTTAAAACAATATGACAGATGGATAGAAGATAGATACACAATATATGTGGATCACATGCACAAAAATAGGTGATTTGAGGGCTGGAGAGATGGCTCAGCGGTTAAGAACACTGGTTGTTCTTGCAGAAGACCCAGGTTCGAATCCCAGCACCCACATAGCAGCTAACAACTGTCCGTAACTCCAGTCCCAGGGGATCCAACAGCCTCTTCTGTCCTCCGTGGGCATTGCACAACACAGGTGCACTTACCTACATACAGGAAATACATGCATACACATAAAATAAAAATAATAAATTAAAAAAATTTTTAAATAGGTGATTTTGAAGGATTCACAATGAACATCATCATTTTCATGCTGATCCTTTTATGAAAAGATTAGTAAAGCATGTGACTGTGTCACATTTATTCTCCACAAAAAAGTGATCTGAAGGCGATTGCAGTTTTTTCAGATAAAACAACCAAACATTTACCGTTGAGGTCCTCTTTCCCATCCCATGCTCAGTAAGAATTGTTACCCACAAAAGGTCAAATTCTAAGCCAATAAACTTCAGTTGTTTAAAATATATACTCTCTTCCCTTTCCCTTGTGTGATTGTTTCCTCATGTCCATATCCATGTACACATATGCAATGAACAATGTTACTTTTGATGTGAGAAATATGGCAATTTTTGTCTTCAGTCTTTAAAAACTAGACTCTTCATGGGCTTATTTTCTTAAGTAATTTATATTATTTTTTATTTTATGTGTGTATGACTGTATTGTCAGCATGTATGTAAGTGCACCCATGTCGTGCAACGTCTGTGAAGGTAAAAAGAAGGTTGTTGGATTCCCCTGGAACTGGAGTTACAGACAGTTGTTAGCTGCCACATGGGCTCTGGGAATTGAACCTGGATCTGCTGCAAAAGCAGTGAATGCTCTTAACTGCTGAGTCATCTCTTCAGCAACAGTGGGCTTGTTTTTTTCAGCATGTATTTTTGCAAGACTTACTTGGTATCACAACTAAACTAGACATAACTAGGTATTGAAAAGAAAAGAAGACCAGGCATGGTACCACATAGGTTTAATTAAACCCAGAACTCAAGAGACAGAGGCAGGCAGATCTCTACAAGATCAAAGCCAGCCTTGTCTACATAGTGAGTTCCAGGCAAACTGAGGCTACAGGAAGACACTGTCTCAAAAAAAAAAAAAAAAAGGAAGGAAGGGAGGGAGGGAAAAGAAAATACATTATCCAATCTTCAAAGAGTTTATTGTTTATTTAGAAAGTAAGAGCATTTAGTTTCCCATAAGGAAAAAGGGAGGGGGGAGGCACTGATAATGAATTATGTTAGGTAAATACCAAGAAAGGCAAAGAAATGGCAACAATAAACCTCTGTATAAGGTGCATAATGATTGGTAAATCTAGAATATATGCCTTGATAATCTCTACATCTATGTCTGTATGGATCCTAAAATGAGGCCTAAGAAGAAGGTGCCTGTATAGCACATATCCATCCTAGCATGCAGAAGTAATCTTACTGTGAATTCAGTTTGCATTTCTCCGATGATATTATTAAAATTCTCACATTTCAAAACTCTGTTTAAAGGTTTGTTATTAATGTGTCAAATCACTTAGGAAGATCGGTCCAGCATAAATCGAGAAAAAAGAATCAGAGAGAGGTCGTACTGTAACCATTCACTGGAAATAATTAGTATCAATAATAGGTAGCAAAAAACATGTTCAAATAGCAATATGGTGCTGATTTAAGATCTACTCTAAGAAAAAGTACTAACAGAGTGAAACGGAAAGCTAAGTAGGATGCTAAGTAGGATCCACGCAGGACGGTAACAAACCCAACACACCAAGGTGTCACTAAAAACCACATAGGAAACCTGACTTTCCATCTTCACCTGACAATTAAATTATTCTCCTCCCCCAAGGAGTAGTGCAGAATAGGTTTAGTGAAGAGTCAGGACTTTCATGACCACCCATCAGTAATGAGGTCATCATAGAGCTGTGTTATTGAAAAGCCACAGGGCAGCACTAATGAGGCATTCCTACTTCTTCCAGCCAGAGAGTTATCAGTAAAGGCATGTCAGGGAGCCAGACCTCTGAATATTATCCAATAGTAAGAAGAAGCCCCTCACTCAATGTCAACAGTGACAACTAGGAAATTCAGGCATCTACTGTGAACTGGTGATGATGAAACAGTTTCCTCTTCCACCGACAGAGCAGCATCAGAAGTAGCCAGATAAAAGAGGATTAAGGGGTTGGAGAGATGGCTCAGCAGTTAAGAGCACTGACTGCTCTTTCAGAGGACCCAGGTTTGAGTCCCAGCACCCATATGGGGACTCTGAACCATCCTTAACTCCAGTTCCAGGGGATTCTGACGCCCTCTCTTGACCTCTGTGGCACCGCACGACACAGGTGCACTCACATACATGCAGGCAATACACTCATAGACATAAAAAAAATACTTTTTAAAAGAATTAAATAAGATCCATGGCTCTATGGCTTCATATAAAAATTTACAAATTTCAGTTTTTTTAAATC
>NW_008353234.1:1369065-1377773 GCF_000622305.1 Nannospalax galili | reverse complement strand
TATATATATATATATCAATAACAAGTTTAAAAAGACACCATGATGAAGTAATACATTATAAATTCTCCTGATACAATTGAAAAGAAAGTTACTTCTTAAAAGTGAAGGTGATAACAAAAGGAAAGGAATAGGGAATTTCATAAACCCATCTTTCATAAAAGTAATAAATGAACTGGCAGCATTATCAGAAATAACCATTAATTGGGAAAAGTTCTTACTGTGTAAATCAAGTCAATCTGGAACTCACTTTGTTGCCCAGGCTAACCTTAAGCTCACCATCCTCCTTTCTCAGCCTTCTCAGTGCTGGGATTACAGGTATATGCCACCACCCCTTCAGATGAGCAATAAACTTTATTGACATATGTGGCATAATACTGTCCTCCAAATGTCAAGCTTCATTGCACCTGCTTGCTTAGGATCATTATGGACAAACATGACTGTTGACCTCCACAAGAAAGGAAGGGCTGGGAGAGACAGCCACAACTCTCAACCCATCAGTTGGCCTGAGTTGCACCAGGGGGAGGGACTAAGGGTACCTAAGTGGAAAATGCCCTGGGGCATGTGCCTTTGCCATCTTGGGCAGCCGCCCACTGGAAGGTAACAGGGTCCCTGGTGCATGTAGAGGAGAGCCCACCCCCTTCCACATTTCTGTAAATAACAGATTATACATTGATCTGTTAAGAAGCCCAAATAAACTCACTAGAATTTTCCAAACTGCAATTTGGGGAATTGTACCTCAATGTACCTCACTTTGTCTTTGGAACCATGAGAGGAGGGGGCAGGACACCACATGCACCTCCCAGAAGGAATTTTAGTGACAGTTGGTGTAGTAGGCAGGATATGAGTTTGGGAAGAACAACAGTGCCTCTGATATGGAGAAGGAGACTGACAACCGAAGTAAAGTTGGGAGAAGGGAGAGTGTGGGCAGAGGAAATACTGATGCAGTGTGCTATCCCCATAGACCTAATGGGGGTAGCAACAGTGCCATGGATAATGCAGTGGATAGTATGTAACTAGGGTGAGGCCATCTAAGCAGACAAGGTCAGTGAGGAAAATCCTGGAATGGTAGTCCTCTTGTAGGTGGTATAGAATAGTGTGGCTGCTCGAGTAGTGGCATCTACCACATGAGTATGGAGATGCCTTAAGGACTGTGGAAGGTCCAGAGCAAACTTTGTAAACTATGGAAGTAGTGCACCAGGGATGGAAGTTTCAGTGAGCAGATGCAGATGGTGCTTGAGCCACGTCTTTCACTTCTTTCCATAATAAAATATCTGTCCCAGGTGGAGGCCTTTATCTTATCTGAAGATATGAGAGGAATTGCAGGGAGAAAGGGTTATGATGCTGGTCTCTTCGGTTTTGGCCTATGACCTTGCCAGTAAATTGCATAAGAGAGAAAAAAAAGATGTAGATTTTAGCCCGCCATTTTTTTTTACAGCAAGGAGCTTAAAAGGGAAAGACAGCCCAGATCAGATTGATAACACAAGGTCCATCCTGGGACCCCAAAACATGGAACCCATGGGAGAAGGCAGACAGTGATAAGGAAGGGAGATACATAGAAGTAGCTAAAGATGTCTCTCAGGTTCAACCTTTAATACAAAGAAAGGAAAAAAAAAAACTCCATGTTTCAGCATGCTGATGGAGGCTTTAACAATGGTCTGCTGTGAGAAACTATCAATCAGAGAATATTCCATACTGGAGCTGTTGGAACTAGGGAAGACTCTCAAATAAGCAATGGAGACCCTCACCATCTGATTTGTGACGATATGAGACATGGGAGCAATGACGTTAATTTAAGAGCTACACAAGAATTAAAGCAGAGCAATATAACCTTAACCATCCCGCCTTGAGACATAGGCTGCATAACCTGAGGCTATACAGGGGGAATCAGTCCCTGATGGACTGGCTTATATGAGCCATTAGAGTTACTTGATCATCACCAGTGGAAATTCCCATGGATATCAGGGGCTGGAGGACCACAGAAGAGGGACAGGCATTACTGAGAGAACTAGGTATGAGGAGAGCAATGTATGATGCCCAGTTCACTGGGCCAGATAGGACTGTGTTCGCCAGAGAGTTGAACTTGATTCGCCAAGGACTTCAAAATTGATATGGAGCTTTATTAGCTTTGCTGAGTCCCTTAGTGGGGCAGGACCTTCGTGAAGTAGGAGAGACTTTGGCAAAACGAAGTGACTTACACAGCATCTAAAATGTGTCTGTAAAATAGTAGAGCAACCTAAAAGAGATAGAAAAAAGACAAAGCAGAGAAAGAAGTCCGTTTGGGTCACTTGAAGGCAAATATAGCAATATTTGCATCTAGTCCAAGTTCCTAAAGACAAAATTGATAAAAAGCCAAATTCTGTCCTAAAAAGCATCCAGGAGGCTTTAAAACCTGAGGAACATTTTCACAAAAGACATACAAAAGATAAAAACTGTGGATAATGATCCCTGAAGACTAAAAGGTACATTTCTCTCCCGAGAAAGGTTATGCTAGGGATAGAGGCAGTTTTCCCAGTCAGAGCTTCCCCTAGAAGCCAGCTGTGGTCAATAGAGAGACAATAGATATGGCTACAGCCAGGAGGCAGACCCAGGGCCCTGACCTGGGGAACCAACAGGTACAGCAGGGGCAAGAGGGGCGCTACTCCTCCTTGGCCCTGTGCAGGGTCAGGCAACTTGAGCCAGCCCCAATGAGTTTATCAAGGGTGGAGAAATACTGGGAGGCTCCATGAAAAAACTCCAGGATATGGAATGGCTCCAAAAAGATAACTGAAGATAGTAAAGAATTAAGTTGATGCCTCTTATCCATGCTATTGTACTCAATATAGATCTGTTGAGAAAACAACTGATGTAAATGGATAAAGTCTTTCCATGCTGTGTTAGACCTTGTTTATGTTTTATTTAGTACGTAGTGTTAACTTCTGAATGGTTTGTAGACATGGAACCCATTTGAGAAATATTAAGTACACCTGAAGAAACAAGGATAAAAAATAAATTCACAAAGGGTATAGCTGTGAAATTATTGGGAGCTTTATGGTTGGGTAAAGCACAAGTGATACCCACCAGGATGGTTAGGAAAAGTCTGCAACAGTCTGGGCCTATAGATGCTAACAAGTAAAAAAGTATCTTATAAAAATAAAACTAGAAGCTCCCCCAAACTGCACAACTATTAAATGAAAATTCCAGTACCAGGGATTGGTTGCCCCCCATGAGCTGTTGGCCAGGGAGGCCCTGAAGGCCCTCAGAAACGATCAAGACTATTGCCACTAACATTGATTGAACACCAGAAAAAGCTAGTAAGACCCTATTGCTGAAGATGCCACAGGATGTGAGTGCAGAAAAGAAGAGATCAAAGCTGGGACTAAGCTGGAAACTCCATGCCACCAGACGGCTGGTGGTCATAGCACCAGGATGTGCCATACAGAATCTCTAGGGGAGAACGGTCCCCAAAAGTTTCAGACCCCCACATGCTGCACTATCAATATGCCAAGCAAGATGTGCCTGCTGGTACAATACAGCTGTGGGGACCTAAAGGCCTCACCTTGCATAGGTCCGAAAGGAAGTTACTGGGGGCGGCCTGACTTGCTTTGAAAGTCTGAAGAATATTTCTGCACTGCTGAGGAGTGCATGATCAGTGCATGGCCATCCTTAAGATACACCCTGGGGGGGGTGGATTTCCAGGTGCCTTTACAAGCTCTGTAACACCTGCAATCAATGAGTCCCTGCTTGACTAGGCTCCCCATTGCGCCTGAGTGTTCCCAGTATTGGGGGCAGCGTGGGCGCTTACTCATCCCCAATCATCACTGTGCAGGGGTCGCTGGTTCGAACCCCCGCAATAGCGACTCAACTAATACTTGTACAACCACCCAAATTTCTGATTGGATTTAAGGCCCACTCCTTGGAGAGGAACATGAATTTAGTACTTCAATCCAGGCTAACTCCCAATGGCAGGGGAAGTTATAGGCCCCAGTGGGGAAGCCATTGCAGTTGTTTTGTTAGATGGATGTGCTAGACCTGCTAAGTTATCTTCCAAGCATTTCTGTTTACACTCATAGGTTAGGTTATTAAAGAAGTTAATGTTCATTCAGATGTTCCTGCTTCATTTGTCTTTATAGTAGGAGGAATACCACTGAGATGGGTCAATAGCCACATCTTGGAAACAGATGATAAGGCCCAAGAGCTCAATATCACCACAGTGTAAGGAGAATGGTGCTTACATCTATGCCACCCACTACAAGGCTCAGGACTCTTGTGGAAGAGGATGGCAGAAAGAATGTAAGAGCCAGAGGAAGGGGTGAAGTGTGGCATAATACTGTCCTCCGAATGTCAAGCTTGGTTGCACCTGGTTGCTTAGGATCATCACAAGCAAACCTGACTGCTGACTTCTGCAATAAAGGAGGAGCCGGGAGAGACAGCCACTTCTCCCAACCAATCAGTTGGCTCGAGTTGCACCAGGGGGCAGCACTAAGGGTACCTAAGTGGGAAATGCCATGAGGCAAGTGCCTTTGCTATCTTGGGCACCTGCAGGGAGGTCACAGGTTCCCTGCCAAAGTGTAGAGTGGAGCCCATCCCTGCCCACACTTCTGTAAGTAACCCCCTCATCTGTCACTCTATTAGGAAACCCAATTATACTCACTAGGATTTTCCAAACTGTGGTTTGGGGAATTTGTACCTTGCTTTGTCCTTGGGACCACAGGAGGAGTGGGTGAGATACCGTGTGCACCTCCCAGAAAGAATTTTAGTGACAACATGTAAAACTAATCAAAACTTTGCAGCAGGGCTGGGGATGCAACTCAGCGGTAGAGTACCTGCTTATCATATTATAAAGTGGTGGGTTCCATCCCCAGCACCGTGAAAGTTTGCATCAACCAGGAGGAAGTTTTAAAAAAATATACCTAGATTTCAGTAAATGAGTTTTGTGATTTTATGCAACTGTTCCCCTGATAGATGACAGCGTTAAAGGCATTTGCTCATAATCTCAGTATAGGATTGTTGTACCAGGGAAAGAACAGGCCTTAGTCTCAGTTATAGGCATATGATTTGACTTTCCTGTTGGATCCCTTTAAAAACAGCTTTATTTTGCTGATTCTAGCAAATTTGAAAAATCTACTTTGCAGCCATTTGTTAAAAACAAAATACTAAAATATTAAAAAAAAAAAAAGCCAGGCATGGTGGTAATCCAAGTACTTGACAGAGAGAGGCAGGAGGACCACCAAAGGTTTGAGGCCAGCCTGGTCTACATATCTCATTGGAGAAGTCAACCTGCCTAGCAAGACCAGAGGTGGGGTGGGGAAACAGAGACAGAGAAAGACAGAGACAGACGCAGAGAGAAAGAGAGAGAGAGAGAGAGAGAGAGAGAGAGAGAGAGAGAGAGAATGAATATCTTTGGGAAGTAACTAAATCATGAGGGCTTCACCTTCATTAATGCAGTTAGCACACTCAAGAAAGGCTTGTTTGAAAAGAGCTTTCTGCATTCCTTTCCCTCTTAACATGTGAGGACATACCCTTCCTCCTGTCCAGAGGCTGCAGCAATAAGATCTGTCCTTGAAAACAGAGATCAACCCTCACCAAACACCAATCCTGTCAGCAAATTTTGTCACAGTGGTTGGAAACTAACATAGGCAATGTCCCAAAATAACTATATATATATATATATAAAGAATGCTTGAATAGACTTAAAATAAGCACTCGGGAGGCAGAGGCAGGTGGATCTCTGTGAGTTCAAGGCCAGCCTGGTCTACATAGTGAGTTCCAGGACAGCTGGGGCTACAAGGAGACCCTGTCTCAAAAAAGACCAAAAACAAAGCAAATATTAAATCAGTAACCTCAAGTTTTCCAACACAGAAGAGCCAGATGTTGCAGTGTCACACGTGAATTTTACCAAACATTTAAAGAAAAATACCCCAACCATCCCCTATAAATGTGTGTGCGTGTGCACGTGTGTGTGTGTGTGTGTGTGTGTGTGTGTTGAATACTATAACACTCATTCTGTGAGGCCAATATGGTCTGACATCAAAACCAGATTTAAAAGAACTCACAGGGTAAGAAAACTACAGACTCTTATGAGAATACAGGCCAAAATCCTCTATAAAATAGGAGCAAATGGAACTCATCTAAAAGAAAAACAATGATAGATCATGATCATGTAAGATTTTTATATATTTGTTTTTATACTTTATCTGTTTTTGCACTGCTGGGGATCAAATCATGGATCTTGCATGCCTAACTCCTAAGTAGAATTTATTGAAGGAAATAAGAATGAAAACCAGTCAAAAGTTATATGACCATCTTGATGCAGAAAAAGCAATTTCTGCATCAAAGACCAGGCTGGCCTTGAACTCACAGAGATCCACCTGCCTCTGCCTCCTGAGTGCTGGGATTAAAGGCATGTGCCACCATGCCCAGCTAAGTACTTTTTAAAAAAATAATAATAAATAAATAAGACTCATCCACACAGAAAAGATAAACCACAAAACAAAACAAAACAAAAACAAAAGCCAAAATGTTTAAAAATGTTTTTCCTTCTGGATGTGGTGCTGCATGCCTTTAATCCCAGCACTCAGGAGGCAGAGGCAGGCAGATCTCTGTGAGTTCAAGGCCAGCCTTGTCTATATAGTGAGTTCCAGTGCAGCTGGGGCTACAGGGAGACCCTGTCTGAAAAAGACCAAAAAAAAAAAAAGTACTTACACTAAGATTAAAAAGACAAGAATATACACATATATTAAGATATTTACCAGGGGCTGGAGAAATGGCACAGCAGTTAAGAACATTGGCTGTTCTTGCAGAAGACCCAGGTTCGAATCCCAGCACCCACATGGCAGCTAACAACTGTCCAACTCCAGTCCCAGGGGATCCAACAGCCTCTTCTGACTTCCATGGGCATTGAATGACATGGCTGCACTTACCTACATGCAGGTAGTACACACATACATATAAAATAAAAATAATAAATAAATTTTTTGAAAAAAGACATTTACCATTAGAAATTGGCTTATACAATTTTAAGGCAGTCTAGAAACTTGAGCAGCAGCGGAAACCAAATCTACAAGTAGAATTTTTTCTTCCTTAGGGAAACCTCAGATTTTCATTTCTTGATTGGGTTACCATGGAAAATCATCCTTAAGGTCAATGAACTGAAGATATTAATCAAACCTACAATATACCACCAGCAAACCATAATAACATTGTTAAGTGGATTACTATATGCTGTAACATAACCAAGATAGCACATAAATATAGCCATCATGGTCCACCCCTTGTTCACACAGCACCAAACCTATCTAATTAAACCATATTTACTCACCAAACAAACATAAAAGCATTTCTAATGATTAAACTATTATATGAAAACAGCCCTACATATTCTAACCCTTTTCCCAGAAGAAGATGCAGAGTTTATGGGCTATGTTCATTCTTTGCTTATCCTGTAATTTAAATGCTTCACTACAAAGTTAACTATTATTAATACATATTTTGTTAGATGATGGAATAAGAGGGGGAAGAACATGATACATGTCCATAAACATTTAAGATATATATTATATGCAGATATAAACGTACAATAAATTAAGGACAAAATACTAATTATTCTATGCCTCCTTTCTACAATAGGGCAAGTGATCATATATAGTATTTTCTAAAATTTTTGGTTCTCAGAACCGAACCTAGGGCTTCATGCATAATAAACATGTGCTCTGCCCTCACCTCCCTCTGCTTCCATGGGCCTGGACGACCCGCAGTCCTCTCTCCTGGGATCAAGCCCCCCAATGCCTTGACTCCCCCAGCCTCATTCACCCTCCTATCTACCCCGCCTGTCTCTCCTCCTAGACTGGGACCTGTCCCATTCCTTGTCTTGGCACCCTAGACACTGGGGGAAAAACCACTGCTTCCTGATCCTTTGCATCCAGACCAACCCAGTTCCTTCTGGGGTCCCCAGGAGCCCTCAGGGCCTGGCCCCGCCCTCACCTACCTCTACTTCCCTGGTCCACACAACCCACCAGCCACTCTCCCTGGAGCCCTTGGGGCCTAGTCCTGCCCTCACCTCCCTCTGCTTCCCTGAGCTGCACAACCTGCCAGCCTCTTTCCTGGACTACAGGGTTGACCTTTCTGCTTCCTGATCCTTTGCATCCAGACCAATCCAGTTCCTCAGAGCAGTCACCAGGAGGCCTTGGGACCTCTTTCCGCCCCCATCTCCCTTTGCATCTCTGGGGGGCATGGCCACGGGCTGCCCTAGATCAGCATCTTTCCTGGGCCCTCCTCCCAGGCCAGTCTAACCCCCAAATTCCTGAGGCCAAAATCTTTCCTGGAGGGGTCCAGACCTTAGGAGAAAGCCTGAGAGCATCTGATCCTCATCTGACTTTGGCCTCTGTGGGAATTCCTGAAGACAAAAGCAATCTGGCAACTCCAAAATAAAATCAAAAGACAGAACTAGAAGCTTAGGGGAACCAGCTTTTCATGCCCCAAAAGCAAACCACAAAGACACATAAAGTTTACAAAAAGAAGCAGCCCTAAACTTGAAGGCTTGAGTCTCACACAAGAATCAGAAACTACAAAAAAAGAAATCCACATGTCAAAGTCACAGAGAAAAAATAAACACATGAAAAATAAAAATAATATATCCCCACCAAGTACCACCAGTCCTCTAGAGGAGTACAATGAGAACCATCTAGAGATAATGCAGGACATGCAACTCAACAATTATAAACATGATAAAG
>NW_008353234.1:1367176-1368849 GCF_000622305.1 Nannospalax galili | reverse complement strand
GGAAAAAGGGTATCAAGACTGGAAGATAAAGTAGATGAACTAGACCACTCAAGCAAAGATTATGAATAATTTAAGAAATCACAAGAATGGAATATGCAGGAATTGTGTGACACCATAAAAAGACCAAACTTACGAATCATAGGCACACAGGAAGGAAAAGAATCCCAAGAAAATGGCATGGACCAGATCTTCAACAGAATCTTGGAAGAAAATTTCCCAAAATTAAAGAAAGACATGCCCATACAAATAGAAGAAGCATATAGAACACCAAACAGACAAGACTGGAAAAGAAACTCTCCACAGCACATCATAGTAAAAACACAAAAATATAAAACAAAGAGACAATGCTGAAAGCTGTAAAAGAGAAACAAGTCACGTATAAAGTAAAACTCATTAGGATTACAAGCTGACTTTTCAATGCAAAGTATGACAGCCAGAGGAGTCTGGATCAAAGTATTCCCAGTTTTAATTGACCACAGATGCCAACTCAGATTACTATACCCAGCCAAAATGTCTATTATAGTAGAAGGGGAAAGAAAAATCTTCCATGACATAAATAGGCTGATGGAATTCATGTACACAAAACCAGCCCTTCAGAGAGTTCTGGAAGCAATACAAAGAGCTGAAGAAAGGAATGACTATACCCAAAGGGTTGCAGAAAGAAATTCAATGAAGGTATAACTGTGGAAAAGTACAGCTATATCAAGAATGTAAACAGAAATAAAAATGACAGGATTCAATACTCATCTTTCATTAATAACTTAAAATATTAACGGACTGAACTCCCCAGTCAAAAGACACATACTATGTGAATGGATTAAGAAACAAAATCCATCTTTTGTTGTCTGCAAGAAACTCATCTCACTTTCAAGGACAGAAAGTGAAAGGATGGAAAAAATATACCAAGCAAATGGTACTAAAAAAAAAAAAAAAAAGGCAGGCGTAGCAATTCTAATATCTTACAAAATAGACTTTAAACTAAAACTAATCAGAAGAGATAAAGAGGGCCACTTCATTCTGATCAAAGGAACAATGAATCAAGAAGGTATTACAATCATGAACCTATATTCACCAACTGTGGTACACCCTACTTCATAAAAACAATACTACAGGACTTTAAGACCCAGATTAATCCCAACTCATTAATAGTAGGGCACTTCAATACCCCACTGTCTCTATTAGATAGGTCAACATGGCAGAGAGTTAACAGAGACACCTGAATTAAACAATACCATATATCAAATGGACTTAACAGACATCTACCGAGTATTCCACCCAAGCACCAAAGGACATATTTTCTACTCAGCACGCCATGGAACCTTCTCCAAGACCTACCATATACTGGGGCACAAGACAAACCTCAAAAATACAAAAAAAGATTGAAATAACTCCATGCATTCTATCAGACCACAATGCAATAAAGCTTACAATCAACACCTGAAGAAGACCTAATCACCACATGTACGTATGGAGATTAAATAACACACTCCTGAATGATGAATGAGTCAAAAGAGAAATTAAGAAAGAAATAAAAGTATTCCTGGAACTAAATGAAAAAGACAATACAACACAACAAAACCTCTGGGACACGCTGAAAGCTGTCCTTAGAGGGAAGCTTATAGCTCTAAGTGCCTACATCAAAAAATCAGAAAGAACACAAATAAATGACTTAA
>NW_008353234.1:1364679-1366506 GCF_000622305.1 Nannospalax galili | reverse complement strand
TCCAAAACCAGGTAAAGACACAACCAAAAAAGAGAACTATAGACCCATATCCTTAGTGAACACAGATGAAAAAATTTTCAACAAAATACTTTGAAACCACATACAGACACACATCAAAAAGATCATCCACCATGATCAAGTCAGCTCTCTGAGATACAGGGATGGTTCAATATATGTAAGTCAATAAACGTCATAAATCATATAAATGGGCTCAAAGACAAAAAACACATGGTCATCTCAATAGATGCAGAGAAGGCCTTTGACAAAATTCAACATGAATTTATGTTCAAAGTCCTAGAGGGAACTGGATTGGAGGGAACATACCTCAACATAATTAAAGCCATATATAACCAACCTACAGCTAACATCATTCTAAATGGAGAAAAACTGGAAGCATTCCCATAGAAATCAGGAACCAGACAAGGCTGTCCACTATCTCCACTTCTCTTTAACATAGTGCTTGAAACTCTTGCAAGAGCAATAAGACAAGAGCAGGAAATTAAAGGAGTAGTAATTGGAAAAGTAGAGATCAAATTATCCTTTTTGCAGATGATATGATATTGTATCTAAGAGACACCAAAAATTCCACCAGAAAACTCCTAGAAATTATTAACAAGTTCAGTAAAGTGGCAGGTTACAAAATTAACCTACAAAAGTCTGTAGCCTTTCTGTATACCAGTAACAAGCAAGCAGAGAAAGAGCACATGGAAACACTCCCCTTCACAATAGCTGCAAAAAAAGGGGAGATATGGCTAAAAATTGGGTTAGTTTAAGGGAGGGGCGAGGGAAGGATATACAAGGAACCTAGTAGACAAAGGGAAAGAAGGAGCTTAAGAGCGGTAGGACCATAGGAGAAGGGTATTATTAATGGAGAAAGGGAGAAAATGGGGGCACCTTAATTGGGGAAACCATGATGGAGGGGTGAGACAATGTGAGAGATAAATAATGCCTAGAGAGTTTTAAAAACCAAAGGGAACCATATTACTCCAACAACCTACTGACAAATTATACATACCAAAAATACATGTCTAATCAAGGTTTATCTGAGAATGTTTGGTTTTTGCCCAAGAGTTATCTATATGACACACAGTAACTAAAAGTACCAGACTGATGGAACTAACTTTCTTGGATGTTTAACAGACATACATTGAGGCCTATAATAATTTGGTCAGAGGGGCATAAAAGACAGTTTTTGCTCCTTGCCCTCCTAGGTCAACTAGTTCCAGGGGCAAAGCCAACAACCATAGTTACATCAGATCATCATAGGTACACCATACCATAGCAGGTCAGATAACAAAGAAGTTTTCGGTTAACAAAACATTTTGGTTAGGCTGAGAGGGAGGGTGTGCTACCTGGACATGCTACCTGGTTATTTGTAAGTTTCCCAGTATTGTAGAAACAATGTACTCCCTGAAACTGCCTGCGTGAGATGTTGTACCTAGATGGCTGCAGTGGGAATGGCTGGGCAAAAAACACAGGTAAAGCAAAAGTCAGCTAGAACAAAATGGGATTAGTTTTGCCATTTTAAATGCAAGTTTATTTGGGGGTTCTCTCTTCTGTTCCATTGGATGTGTCTGGTTTTAGTGCCAGTGATCTGCAGTTTTGATAAGTAGAGCTTTGAAATATACTTTGAAATCTGGATATAGGAAGCCTTTAATTTTTTCTTTTTCATTAAAAAAAAAGATAGTCACAAAAACCAGAGGGAACCATATTATTCCTACAATCTACTGACAAATTATACATAACAGATCAAGGAATATATCTCTAGATAAGGTTTATTTGAGACCAACTGGTCATTACCCAAGATTTATCTGCAGGACACACAGT
>NW_008353234.1:1359672-1364030 GCF_000622305.1 Nannospalax galili | reverse complement strand
CAGGGACCTCTGGCTGACTAGATTTACCAGAAGGGCAGACAGGGGGTAATGGATGGGGGTGCTGACAGCACAGTAGACAGTGGCAGTGATGGCAGAGTATTGAGGCTCTAGTGGGAGAGGAAGGATGTCTATCTGACGAGTTTGTATTCATGCTCAGATGCCGAGGAGCTCAGAAGGTGGGCGACTGTGACCGTGTGATAGTCGTGTATATAGAGATTAGAAATGCAGGTGAAAACGTCTCAATGTCAATAGGCTTGGAATGAATTTTTCTGTATGAAACTGTGTGTTTTGACAACGCAGTGGAGATCTTTTTTAAATGTTGGAACCTCATTTAATTTTATGTCTTATAGAGTTTATATTGTGAAAAAGATTGTATAAGCGTAATAATTCATCTGTAAACATAGAAATGTACAGCCAATTTTGAAAGAGATGTACCCTAGCTCAGAAAAATGTTATTGAATAGGTTAATGCTGTTGTAATGAAATGCTTCTTTTAATTAAAAAAAAAAAGAACACTTTAGCTACTCTGGGTCTTTTTGTTCCAAATAAATCTTAGTTTGTTTCTCTATTTCCATAAAAAATGCCATTGGACTTTCGGTAATGGATTGTGCTGATCCCACAGAGACTTCTTTACCATTGAAAATAGAATCAGTTTTAGGAAACTCAGAATTAATTACTAAGCTTCATCTTTAAGACTGTTATAGCTTATTGATAGTGGTTCATACATGTAACCCCAGCATGTAAGGGGCTGAACAAGAGGGCCATGAGTTCAAGGCCAGCCCGGCATACACAGAAAGACCCATTCTGAAAATAAACAACAACAAAAATAATCAAGCCAGATAATAATGTCAGCATGAATGGAGGAGGGGGATCATGATATCCCAACCCTGGCTGAGAAGCTATTGGCAATTGATGACTGCTGGGGAAAGAACAGTCAGTTTTCTTCAGGGATGGAGGATATGAGAGGCTATTCATGCTCCAGCAGATGGTCCTAAACCTAAAACAATACAGGCAGCACTAAGTGGACTCCTTATGACAAAAAAAAAAAAAACAGACCGGGGCTAGACACATGGCTCAGCACTTAAGAGTACTGTCTGCTCTTGCAGAAGACCTGGGTTCGGTTCCCAGCACCCACACGGTGGGTAACAATCATCTGTAACTCTATTTCCAGAGGGTCTAACCTCCTCTTCTGATTTCCATGGGTATTGCATGACATGGGTGTACTCATATACATTTAGGCAATACATCCATATACATAAAATAAAAATAATTAATAAGTAAATAAAACAAAGTCAATTGTATACACTATATGTATGTCTGATGTGTTAGTGTATATGTTTGTGTCTGTATATGTCTGTATGGAAGGTGATGAGAGGACAAGGGAAAGAGAATGAGATCGAGAAATTAGCATATGTGACTGTGGTAGCTGCCTAGACAAGTATGAAAAGTGAAAAAGGCAAGTTATATTTCGGCATGATTTTGTATGAACATATGACAAAATCCAATGCACATGCATACTACAAATGCTCAGTAAACAGGGCTAGCCGAGATGTTCAACTTAATGAAAAAAATTTATAAAAACTCAATAGCTAACAACACACTTCATGGCTAAAAATCAAATGCTCAGAATATTAAAAGTGTCTATTCTTACCACTCCAATAGACATATTAATGAAGTTCTAGCTAGTGAATTTAAGGCAAACTTTTGGAAAAGGAAAAAAAAAAACTGTTTCTGCTTTTCAATGGCTTCATTGGCTATGTAGAAAATCCTAAACAGTCTACCAAAAACTCTTACAACTAATAAATGAGGTGGGCAATATCACAGTATATAAAATAATCGCCAAAATAAAAATTATATTTATATGTACATGAGCATGTGGAAATGTAAAAATACAGTATCACAAGCATACAGCCAAAAATAAAGTACTTAAATGTAAACTTATTTTTTTAATTTTTTTTATTATTTTTCTTTTATGTGTATGAGTGTTATGCCTGCATGTAAGTAAGTGCACCCGTGTCATGCAATGCCTGAGGAGGACAGAAGAGGCCGTCGGATCCCCTGAAACTGGAGTTATGGGCAGTTGTTAGCTGCCATGTGGGTGCTGGGATTCGAACCCGGGTCTTCTGCAAGAACAGTCAGCGTTCATAACCACTGAGCCATCTCTCCAGCCACATAAACTTAATTTTTTGAGACAGGGCTTCCCTATAGCCCCAGCTGGCCTGGAACTTGCTATACAGACCAGGCTAAGTTCAGAGATCCACTTGCCTTTGCCTCCTGAGTGCTGGGATTAAATGTGTGTGCCACCATGCTTGGCTAGATATAAACATAACACAAAACTATACAGGCTACAGAACTTTTGTAGAAAATTACAAAATGTTGAAGAAAAAATTAAAGACCTAAATAAATAGAGAGGCATAGTGAATTCATGGTTTGGAAGATTAAACATAAGTGCCAGGCACGGTGGCCCACGCCTTTAA
This sequence comes from Nannospalax galili, assembly GCF_000622305.1. NCBI lineage: Eukaryota > Metazoa > Chordata > Mammalia > Rodentia > Spalacidae > Nannospalax > Nannospalax galili. Next base: position 1,361,554 of record NW_008353234.1, on the reverse strand, counting down.
TCCTATCACTCGGGAGGCAGAGGCAGGTGGATCTCTGTGAGCTCAAGGCCAGCTTGGTCTACATCATGAGTTCCAGGACAGCTGAGGCTACAGGGAGACCCTGTCTCAAAAAGACAAAATACATATATATATACATATATATATATATTAACCATAATAGAGAAGAGAAACTTCCCATTATTGATTTACTGGTTTAATAAATAACAATGAAATCTCTACTAATGTTTTTGTATATGTGGACAGGCTTATTCTAATATTTATATCGAAAGTCACATGTCCTCAAACACGAAGCTGGACAAATACTGAAAAGTAAAATTCACATGAAGATATGTCATTGTTAAAGTTCATGAAACCAAATGTGAAAAGAAAATCCTCAAAGAATTCAAAAAATGAACTTGATGCATAAAAGAAGAACAGCCTGATCTTCAAAGGCCTTGTAAGCAGACCAAGCGTGGTGCCATGCAGATCTCTGTAAGATTAAAGCCAGCCTGGTCTACATAGTGAGTTCCAGGCCAACCAGGGCTACGTAGTCAGACCCTGTCTCAAAAAAACAAACAAAAACAAAACAAATTGTAATTAGAAAAGCATTGATCTACAAAATCTATAAACCTAGAATAACAAGTCTAAAAAGAATTATACTCTCAAAGTGAAAGAGAAACTTTCCTGAAAAAATAAATACTGAGACAATTCATTGCTAGATCTGTACTATAAAATCAGAAAGAAAATTTATCAGGGAGATCAGGAAAATTAAAAAATATGAAATACATTATTTTTCTGTATATTTTATTCACTAATTCACTCATTCATTCATTCATTTTGGACCTTTTGAGATTGAGTCTTATGGTGTAGCCCAGACAGACCTCAAAATGATAATCCTTTTGCCTTAGCTTCCCTAATTCTAAGATGATAGGCATGTATCACCATGCCTGGATTTATTTTTCTTATTCTTATTTTGTCTAAAATAAAGCTGTTAATAATAATAATAATAATAATAATAATAATGTAGAGAAATTGAAAGCTTTGTTAAATGCAATTTGTACTACATGTGAAGCAATTTAATGTTATGTGAAGATGGAATTCAATTATTTAAAATGGATATCAAAAGTCATAAGATAATCACCAAAAAGTTAAAAGCAAAAAATATATAAATGATACTACATGAAAGGAAATAATATGGAATTTTACAATAAACTCAATTAAAACCATGTAAATAGGGGCTGGGGAGATGGTTCAGCAGTTAAAAGCTAAAGAACTTGAGTTTGGTTCCTACAACTGCCTGTAACTCCAGCTCCGGGTGGGTACCTGATGCTTCTAGCCTCTGCAGGCACCTGCACTCATGTCACATGCCCACATGCAGACATGAAAACATACACATAATTTAAAAATAATAATAAATGCTGGGCATGGTTGCACATGCCTAACTATTGGAGAGACATAGGATTCAATGTGTATATAGGAAAAGAAGGAAGGCTGAAAGGTAATAAAGGGTCTACCATAACAACCTGGAGGGGAGAAAAAAAAAGAAATTAAACCTAAAGCCAGTTGGATAAAGGAAACTGAAAAAAAAAATTGTTTTGGACTTTTTGAGACAGAGTCTCCCTGTAGCCCCAGCTGGCCTGGTACTCACTATATGGACCCGGCTGGCCTCAGACTCACAGAGATCCATCTGCCTCTGCCTCTGCCTCCCAAGTGCCTGGATCAAAGGCATGCACCACCACACCTGGCAGGAAACTGAAATTTTAAAACATCATTGAAAGTGAAACCAATAGAAAAATAAATTGATAGCAAAAATTGGTCCTTGTCTTTGCAGCTACCATCACTGAAAAAAATCGAAGGCCACAAAGCGATAAACACCTCGCTGTTAGATTTCTGCAGGTTTTTT
>NW_008353234.1:1328164-1359166 GCF_000622305.1 Nannospalax galili | reverse complement strand
CAGAATCTAAAGGTAGTGCATACCTATGGTGTCTAATTTATATTTCTTCCTAAAGTCCATAGAGAGAAAGATCCTTTGTGAACTCTTCCTCAGTAGCATGCTAAATTGTTTACACAAACAGACTTCTTTGAGGATTTGCTAGGGGTTTTGGTGGATCCCAATCTTGTGATAAAATGGAGACACATTATGAGAGTATGACCTCTACCACTGAAGGTAAGATATGATCAAGAGAGTGACTGGATGTGAAATGAACTTTCTAGAAAGGATTTTTGAAGTAAGTGATTTAAAGAGTTGTGTATACAAAATGAAGTGAAACTTAGTCAAAATATATGCCATCGGCAGCAGTCACAGAGTGAAGAGTAGCACCAAAATGAACGTTGCCATAACAACTATGAGAAACAAAAAAAGACAGAGCTAGGGAGATGGCTCAGTTGTTAAGAGTGCTTACTGTTCTTGAAGAGGGCCTGAGTTTGATTCTGGAACACATGTTGGATAGCTCACAATTAGCAGAAACTCCAGTTCCAGGAGCTCTGAAACTCAGGTGGCATACACTAATGCAGACACAGACATACATAATTTAAAAATAATAATAAATGCTGGGCATGGTTGCACATGCCTAACTATTGGAGAGACATAGGATTCAATGTGTATATAGGAAAAGAAGGAAGGCTGAAAGGTAATAAAGGGTCTACCATAACAACCTGGAGGGGAGAAAAAAAAAGAAATTAAACCTAAAGCCAGTTGGATAAAGGAAACTGAAAAAAAAAATTGTTTTGGACTTTTTGAGACAGAGTCTCCCTGTAGCCCCAGCTGGCCTGGTACTCACTATATGGACCCGGCTGGCCTCAGACTCACAGAGATCCATCTGCCTCTGCCTCTGCCTCCCAAGTGCCTGGATCAAAGGCATGCACCACCACACCTGGCAGGAAACTGAAATTTTAAAACATCATTGAAAGTGAAACCAATAGAAAAATAAATTGATAGCAAAAATTGGTCCTTGTCTTTGCAGCTACCATCACTGAAAAAAATCGAAGGCCACAAAGCGATAAACACCTCGCTGTTAGATTTCTGCAGGTTTTTTTCCACCACCTAAGTCTCCAGGTGACTGAGTCACTCATGCTTCATCTATACTGCCAGGAGCCATCCAGAACCTGTGGAATGCTGTTGCTGTGGTTACCCTTCCCCAAGGAGTAGCCCAGAAACCTTGGTAGTCCTCAGATGCTTGGTAACTCCTCTTCCATTCTCTCTCCCCAAAGCCACCTGAATTATTCCTGCCAAGATTTTTCGGGCACAGGATCCTACCCCATGGCTCGTTCTTCTGGGGACTAATTCACCAGCCTTTATTTTTCATGACGTCCTAGTTGCTGCCACCATAGGTTCTCTGGCTCAAGGATCCAGTGCAACCATTACATCTGTATGTTCAAACAGCCTCATGGTGGAGAAAGCTCCAATCTCAGTGTTACATCCATCCAAGGCTGACTTCTGCAGGCAGACTACTGCGCAATGCCTGCCCTGGCCAACACAGCTGCACATGCATGCATACCTCCAGCTCCATCCTATAGCTTCCCACACCCATGCAGACCCTTTTGCTTTCCACAGCTACCTCCACAACTCAACAGTAAATAGGAGAATAACTGGAGTCATCAAACATGAATGAACACAGCAGAAGGAGCATGTGAAGACAGGGTGAAAAGACAGACATTTTCCAACCAAAGAGAGACGCATCAAAAGAAAGTATCTTGATACCTTATTCTTAAATTTTTAGATTCTATAATTATCAGAACATAAATTTCTTTTCATTGAAGTAAAAAGAGACCAAGTAGCCATTTTAAAATGAATAAAAACCTGAATAGATGCTTTCCCAAAGAAGATAAAAAATGGTAAACAAAAACACAAAACGGGGTTGCTGGGATGGCTTAGTGGTAAATACGATTGCTGCCAAGCTTGATGACCTGAGTTCAGCCCCCAGGACCCACATGGTAGAAGGAAAGAAACAAGTCTTCCAAGATGTCCTCTTATCTCCATATGTACACTATGACACATGGGAAATAAATAAATAAATAAAATAAAACGTAGAGTTTTTTAATGCAAAAAGTTCTTCCACATCATTATTCAACAGGAAATTGAAAATCACAACAACAACGAAATGCCGATTTCATACCTGTAGCAAACACTATACACAGGATGACTTTAATGACAAAAATGTAAAATAACAAGACAGATAATAGCAACTATTGATGAATAAATGAGAAAACTGGAATTTTCACACATTTCTTGTGGAAAGATGAAATGATGTAGTATTGTATTGTACTGTAGAAAAATTTGGCTACCTCTCAGATAATAAAACAAAATTTCCACATGACCTGATAAAGCTACTCCTACCCCTAATAGACTTAAAAAATACATGCTCATAAGTACTTGTGCAGAATGTTCAAAGCAGCATTATTCATAGTACTGAGGCTATTCCTATTCATGTTTACAGTCATAACAGGCAAAAGCAGAAACAACCTGACATGAATGAATAAACAAAAATGTGGCTTATGCATACATGGAATATTATTCATCCATTAGAATAAAGTACTGATAAATGTGGTACATTTGTATCTTGAAAATATTATGCCACACAAAACAAAACAAAGAAGCCAAACATGAATATCATGTTGTGTCATTCTACTCTTACAAAATGCTCTAGGTACACAAATCTACTGAAACACATGTAAATTATTTGTTGCTGGACCCTGAAGAAGGGGTGGATTTAGAGTGGCCATTAATGGTGACAATGACATTCTGGAATTAATGTGATGGCTTTATACTTTGTAACTAAAAAAAACCAGTTAATTGTATGCTTGAAAAGAATACTTTCTGGTATCAAAAAAAGTTAAAGATTTCCACTTTGGGAAACAAAATGATAATTCTCCCTATTCGAATCTTTCCTTTAGCACAAGAAGCTGTGGAAAGACCAAAGTACAGAGAGAAGTAGACAGGAGCCAGAGACCATGGGACATATGGAATAACACAGCAGTGGCTTCTCTGGGATTTCCTTTCTAAAATTTTTATTTGCATTAAAAATTTTTATTTATTCTTTCACAGTTTCCTACGCAAACAGCACATTGATCATATTCACCTTCATTACCCTCTCTTACCCCCTTCCATTTTTACTGAACCACTTCTTCCCAACAAGCCTCCCTTATACTTTCATATCTTTTTTTGTCACTCACTACAAGAGCAAGGGCAGGATTTATTTACTTAATTAGGCAAGGGGCAACTTACCAGGGGCTACAGCACTGAGGAATAAGATCCTCCTCCCTCTCTGGGATTTCTTACTGCTTCATCTCTCCCAGGCTGGGGGATGAGGAAGCCAAAATACCAAAAACATTAATTGTGATAAATATAAATTTACCCCCAAGTCAATACTTTCTACCCAAAGGACCAGAAAAGGTGAAGCATGGTTAAGTATAAAACATTTAGACAGTAACCTGTGTACTAAGTCTAAACACTACCAAAGAATTGTGATTCCACAGCCATCTAAACCAGCAAAGGCCAAGTTTACTGCTTAGATTTCCATACTTCAAAAGTTTTGGTTTTGGTTTTGGTTTTTTAAGGGAGGGGTGAAAAGGGCCAAGCACACAGCTGGGAGTTTTCATTTTTACTTATTGATGACAAGGTATTTCTATTTGCAGGATCAGTGAAAATGCCACTAGGAACTAAAACTTACCTCATTCAGCAGTAGTAAGTGCCCCTATTTGGGTGTCAATAAAATCTAGGGAGAAAGTGGACTTTTACCTCTAACTGGAAGGAACAATGCAGCAACTCAGCTTTCTCTGAGGGAGCAGAGTCAGCACAAATAAAGTCAAAATAAAAAACTGAAGTGGCATCTCGGATTTCACGAACTAATTTGAGAATACTCAGTTTTTATTTGAAAAAACTCATTATGCTGGGCATGGTGACATATGCCTGTAATCTCAACACCAGCCTTATATACATAAAGGCTTTCAGGATAGCCTTCAGGATCGTGGGATCCTGTCTGAAAAAGACAGACAGGAGGAAAGAGAGAAAAAGAGAAAGAAAGAAAAAGAAGCAAAATACATCCCATTATACCAAGAACCAGAAATAATCTCAAACCGAATGACAAAAAGTAATCAGTGTCAACAATGAGATGACAAAAATGTGAGAATTATATGACAAAAGTTTTAAAGCAACCCTCCTAATGTTTCGGTGAAAAACTATAAACACACTTAAAACAGATGGCCAAAAGAAAGTCTTAGCAAAGAAATAATTTCAATGAAGAAAATGGGATAGGAAAAAGTACTAATTGTAAAATGGAGACTGATAAAACACAATCATCAAAGTTGTAAAAAGCTCAGGAAATGGACTCTATAATAGAATGGTGAAGAAAAAGGAAGAAATTAGTGAATGGAAAAATAGAACAATGCAAATAAGCAAATTCTATCCAAAGAAAAACATAATGAAAAATTGGTAAAATGCTGAGGGAATTCTAGAATTGTACACAAAATAATAATAGTATACATCATTAGACTCCTGGGGGAAGATAAAAAATGGGCAGTGTTAGAAGCATACTGAATAGGCAGTGTTGAAAAAAAACTGAAAAGACTTTGAGGAGACAGTTCAGTGGAGGATATGTGTTCAACATGTGCATTGGGCTCCATCTCCCACAGTAGGAAGAAAAAAAAACTTTTGAAGGGAAAAAAATGGATGAAAAATTTCACATATGGTAAGAGACATAAAACTACAGATTTAAGAATGTTCAGTGAACAAAAATGGAAGGAAAAATAAATCCATACAAAACAGCATAATAATTAAAACTTTGAACTTAAAGACAAAAAATGCTCAAAGCATCCATCAAATAAACAAAATGTCATTAATAAGGATACACTAACCCAAATAACAAGATATGTGTTTTAACAAAAAACAAGGGCACATGAAACAAGCAGCATAATCTTTTTCAAGTGTAGAAACTACTGTCAGTACAAAATTATATACCCTGTAAAAATATATTTCAGGAATAAAAACGAACTCAATTTTTTTGTCAGATGAAGGAAAATTTTGGAAGATAAGTTATTGTCAACAGACCTTCCCTGAAGAATGAGTACAGGGGCCGGGGCAAGGAGTAGCTCAGTGTTAGAGTACTTAGCAGCAAATGCACACTGTGTTCCACCCCAGTCTGACAAAAAAGAATGACCAGAAAAGAGAGCAAGGATCAAAGAATAAACAGAAAAGACAAAGAAAAGTCCAATATCTTAGAATATCAGCAAAAAAAGAAAGAGCACAGTAATAAAAAATATGAATAAATATAAGAGGTTTCCATCTCCTCCTTAATTTATAAATTGTATCTGGTGCTTGAGTTGTTCTAAAAAAATCACTTAAAGGCAGAGTATCTATAATCCACATGACAGATAACAACTCATGGAAATGTCAAACAATAGAGCTACTCTAGAAAAACTGTTCAGCAGCTTTAACAGTTTAACAATTTAACAGTTCTTTTTTTATAAAGAACACGCTTGCAGGCATGTATGCAGGTAGGCATGGAGCTGGAGTTACAGGCTGTGAGTTGCCCAACATCAGTGCTAGGAAATGAACTCCAGTCCTCCGCAAGAGCAGTAACTCTTCTCTTAACCACTCAGACATCACTCCAGCCTGATAGTTGAAAACAGTCTTAACCATATGGCACAGAAATTCCACTTATACATAAATGGGTGCTCAATAAAAATTAAAACATTTTCCATAGTCATATAAATGTCCACAGCAGCATTTTCATAATATACAAAAGGTAAAAGAATCCAAATGTCATCAACAGTATACATAAAGCATGATATACAGCAACAATGAAATATCAACTATCAATTCAAAAGAAGTCCTAATATATGACACAATATGAAAAAACTCAAAAACATACTAAGCAAAAGAAGAGTTTCAAAGACATATTTTAAAGTCCAATTTATTTGAAATGTCTATTAAAGAAATATTAGCACACAGCTCACATTAATGGTTGCCTAAGGTTGAGGATGAGAATGGGGAGTCACTGAACATGTAACAGAGTTCTTCTGGGTGATGGAAATATTCTAAAATTAGCCTGTAGTGATAACTTTGTAACTCTGTAAATTTACTAAAATCACTGAATTTTACCGTTTAACAAATTAACAAAGCTCTCTTCTAGAAGTCTTTTCAGCTGATTTGAGATTGAAAGCTATCATTGAACCCATGACTGTGCTTCAAGTCTCCATCTACTAGATGAGAAAATGACCCTCATGCCCTCATGTCATACGGCCTGCTTTTTTCTCTTCCCACTCCTCAATTTACTATCCTGGATGTTAAAGTATCATTTTTTAAAAAATCGTGTTTTGGAGCTGGAGAGATGGCTCAGCAGTTAAGAACACTGGCTGTTCTTGCAGAAGACCCAGGTTCAAATCCCAACACCCACATGGCAGCTAACAACTGTAACTCCAGTCGCAGGGGATCCAACATCCTCTTCTGACCTCCGCAGGCATTGCACGACATGGGTGCACTTACCTACATTCAGGCAATACACACATACACATAAAATAAAAATAATAAATAACAAAAAATTTAAATCATGTTTTATATGTTTACTGACAGCGGATAAATAAAATGTGTTTTGCTCAGCTTGCCTAATTCCAAATTCTTCTCCAGTTCACCAAAACAACCTTTGTTATTATATATGCCTTTACACACAGTGTATATGCAAGAAAACAGGTGAGATGATTTCACTATACCTGCACACTTAGCCAAGCGCAGCACTTCTCTAAATTGCTTTGTCCTTTTGATTAAATGTCAGCGGTCCCTCCAATTTTTATTTTATTTTTTATTGTTGAGTCAGGATCTCACTGTCGCAGCCTGTCCTCACACTCAGTATATACTGAAGGAAGAACTTGAATTTGAACTTACAATTCTTCTGCCTTTACGTCCAGAGTTTTGGGATTACAAAGGTGCACCACCATCCATTTATGTAGTGCTGGGGATCAGAACTCAGGGCTTCCCACATGATAGGCAAGCACTGTATCAACAGAGCTATATCCCCGGACACTCATCTTCCAAATGGACAATAGAATTTCACCATCTTTCTTTCCTTTCTTTCTTTCCACCCCAACATACATCATTACTTACTGTTACAGTGGTTTCAATATCACATAGCTTTGTCATAAAACCCACTTCTTACTCCTTTCCTTTTCTCTCCTTCAACTATCACTTTGTAGCATAGAGGTAGAAAGGAGAAATACCATTGAAGCAGTAGTCAGTAAAGTACTATTCCCTCTAGACACTGATGTAGTAGGCTCTTGCGGGTGAGATATTTGGGAAATATTTCATCTCATGTATGATTTTGTTTTGCTCCTTGAAAGAGAACTGACAAGTCTACGATAGTTCATTGTTGATATAACATGTTTTATTAGCACCAGTAAAATAAAAGATTATTAAGAAATATGTTAAGGTTCTATTTTTTATAATTTCTGGTTAATAAAGTTCTCTATACTACAACAAGCTACGTTTGTTAGGTATTTTAAGATTCCATCTTTTATCATAATCTCTAGTTAGTAGATAAAAGTTTTCTATACAACAAAAGCTCCATCTGTTACTCATAGGTAATAGTACAACTTACTTTTCAATTCCAAAATAACTATGGTGTTGAATATGGTGGTAATTTTTTCATGTTAGTAACACCAGCTCCTTGATAATTTGATCAGTTTGTCTCACAGAACTATTTCTTCCCTCCTCACACACCCTAAATTATTTTGCTTATTTTGCTCTGTTACTAATGCAATACTCTAAATTCACGAGTCTGTTTTCCCAGTCACACCATCTAAACAGAACGAAATCTCTTGTGTAACAGCAAGAGCAGTGAAGCTGCTATTATAGAATACCTGGATTCCAAGATTTGCTCTTATATAGCAGCTGTGTGACTTTATGGTCTTAATGACATAGATTTTGTGCTGCTGCCAAATACGAACCAGTTTGGCACATTACATAGAAACTCAAAATATGTGATCTGTGTATTTTAGTTGTGTAGAGAAGATGAGATAAAAGATTTGAAATGGAAAAATCTGGACAAAATACCAAAGTAATGACTAAATTACTTGATTTTCCTAACAGTCAATTCTTCATCTACAAAAGAGATCTAATGATGCCCGCCTCACAAGATGATTTGGGTTAACAGTAAAATAGGATGATGTTAACTAATGTTTTCTTAAGTTGGCATGCCTTCCTACATGCTCTCCATCTTCACTCACTCTCAAAACCCTAAATTCAAATCTGCATATTCTTATTCATATTTTAGGAAGCAACTCAAAGCACCACTCCACAAAGCCTTTCCAAACAACTTTAGGCACTAAAGCTCTTTGGCTAAGAGTACTGGGTTTGGGGGAGTAGGAACAGCCTCCCCCTATTTAAAACCGCGTCTGCCATTTACTAGCTCCATGACCTTGGACAAGTTACTTATTCTCTTTGCATCTATATTTCCCATCTGTAATGTGAGATCATTATGGTACTGCCCTCGTAGGGTTATGGGAAGATTAAATGAAATGCGTACACAGAGCACTTAGTACAGTCTGTGACACTAGCAAGTCCCCAAAGTACCATTTAGTAGGGGAAATTAATAGAAACTTTTCTCTTTTGTAACATGTATTAAAAATGCTTACCCTTCTCCCAAGATTATAGCAAGGATCTAAAGCTAAAGTCTCTTAAACGGTAATACTGAACAATCCCTGAATAAAGGACTGACGTATGTGTACCTTGAGATATTTTTGGATAAATTCTAAGCTTGTTTTTATAGAATTTGTTTTCCCTCGACTGCCTGCATATAGGGAACAATATCCCGCATTAATTAACAGGCAATAAAAGGAGAACGTACGTCCCTTGCGTACAAGTGACTGACTGACGTCCCAAACGCAGCACCGAGATCAGCACCCGCAGACCGGACCTCGAGAATTCCCTGGAGTTCACCTCCACCGGCCCCCTCCCCTTGGAGCCGCGCAAGCGTACACTGAATTTATTCCCTGGTCCCTCATGCCCCCGCCTCCAACCCCCGCTCTGTCTGCCCAACACGCAGGCGCATCTCCTCAAGTCTGGTCCCTACCCCCTCCTCTTTCTCGTCAGTCAGTTCCCCCTCCTCTTCCAGCAGCTCCGCAGGTTCAAACTCTTCTCCCAGAGAGTGGCGGCGATAGAGAGGTCACGTGATGAGCATCCTGCTGCCCAACATGGCGGAGTTCGACACCATCTCAGAACTGGAGGAGGAGGAAGAAGAAGCAGCAACGTCGTCGTCACCGTCGTCGTCCTCGTCGTCGTCGGTATCTGGACCCGAAGATGACGATGAAGATGAGGAGGAGGAGGAGGAGGAAGAGGAGGAGGAGGAGGAAGAAGAGGAAGAAGAAGAGGAGGAGGAGGTGCCGCCTCCGCCGCGGGTAGTGAGCGAGGAGCATCTGCGGAGATTTGCCCCCGACCCTGTGTTAGTGCGCGGCGCCGGCCACATCACTGTGTAAGCGCGGGGGCTCGGGGGCTTTGAAAGGTTGAGATTTGGCGATAGAGGAAAGAAAAGGTTACCGAAGGGCCTGTGGAGTGGGGGAGGGATGAGTGAGACGCGCTGTTAGCAAAGGACACCTGGTCTAAACGGAAAAACCGCGGGTTGAATAGGTGTAGTGTAGAAGTGAGACTGTGATGCACCGACCCCAAGGAAAGAGTGAGCGCACGACGTGCAGTAGCGGGATAGGGAAGCTGAAGCGCTGAAGTAGGGGGTGAATCTCCTCTTGTGTGTATGCTGGCAAGTGACTAGACTCTAAACTGCAGGATGTACTAGGATTCTTTGCTGCCAAGATTGATGGCTAGTGGAAAACAGGGATTACTGTGCTACGTGACAAGAACTAGGCTTGGGTTCTTCAAAACAGAAACGCAGTGTTTTGTGAATAATGTAAACAGTCACCCACCCACATATTTATACATCCATTCTTCCTATCTAATGCTTATATGAATGAGTACAGTCATCCTTTCTCTGTTGAGCGCACTACTCTGACGTTCTTTTAATATCACATCATTAGAGGTTCAGGATGACAGGCAGCTATGCAAAGTAGAAAGAGCAATGGATTGAGAATAAGAGGTCTTGGGTGCTAATCTCAGTTTTGATTCTTACTGGTTTTATGACCTTGGTCAGTTGATTCTTCCTGGCCTTGATTTCTCCATCTGCAAAATGAAGGGTTTGGAATAGGTGCTTTCTAAACCTTTTTGGCTCTGAAATGATTTAAGATATCTAGGGGGTTTTGTATATCCAAACACTGAATATACAAATATTCAGTATATACAGAAATTAACCCTTGCGAAGCTGAGGATGATTTCTTTAAAATTTATCCAGGGTGGCTTCTTTTAATTAAGATTTTATATCATATTTGAGAAAATAAAGTGGGCAAGGACTTTATAACATCTTGCTTGCACAGCAAGAAAAGAAAAATTGGCCTCTGGGCTTTAAAGAGTGTTTCCTCATTTTTATTTGCTTGGATTGTAACTATTTGTATTTTTACTATTGTATTGCATTCATTCTCTTAACTGTGGTGTCTTTTACTGCATTTTCAAAATAGGCTTGCTCTTTCCCATCATGCTGTGCTAGCTTTATATTGATCATGGCTTCACCTAGTCCCCTTGACTCAACTGAGTTATTGCATAAAATCACATAGTATGTACTAACTTCTCCATCTTTTTACCTTCTCATTTTTAGCATTGTGTCTATTCTGTAATACACTTCTGTAATCTTTGCATGAAATTTATTACAAAATATTTTAAATTGTGGAAGGCGTTGGGGAGACATTTAGGCCTTCATTTTGATTAGACAATTTTAAGACAATTCTCTTCAGTCCAAGAATTTTGCAGACAGCCTGCAATGTTCAGGTGCCAACTTACTGCACTGTTTTACTTCCATTCCTTTTGTCACTAGGGAGACAATTACTCCAACTAATTTTGATTCTAGCATCAAGGGTTCTATTTATGCAGAGTATTTTATATGATCAAACAGAGAAAAGCTATCCTTCACTGTAATCTATAGTTTTATATACCAACAGCCCCACATTATTTTCTAAAATTCAGACAATGGGTAAGTTGCAAGGAAACACAGTTTAAGTTGCCTAAAACTTCCTTGTGGTTCCGTTGTGCTAGCTACAAAACCATGATTAAATACCAATTTACTTTCTTCATTAAGAACAGAGCACTGAGATTTGCCATGTCCAGCCCCTTGTAATTCCCTGCCCCCAACCCCTGCCACACACACACACACACACACACACACACACACACAGTATAAAAATTCTGGAGGTAGGTGTACAGTGTTAATAATGGTAATCACTTGGTATTAGTTGATTGAAGAAAATTCTGAAAAGAACAAAACAGTACTTAAATCACAAGACAACGTATATAATTTAGAAAAATGTTTAGTTTTATTGTACATATTTTCTCACCTAGAAAGTACATTTGATGATAAATATTTAGCACTTTTTAAAAAAGATTCAACTATTTAGAAGGTTTGTTGTATGCTGGACACAGGGGCTCACACCTGTAACACTATCACTTGAGACATTGAGGCAAGAAGGCCTTGAGTTGGAGGTCAGACTGGGTTACATAATGAGTTCCAGGGCAGCCTGGGATACAGATACCCTGCCTCAAAAAATATTTTTTCTTTCCTGGGATCTGGGAAAAAGGCTATAATAATACAGCCTTTCTTTTGTCAGTGATGTTCTGATATATCCGAAATATCTAAATTGCTCTGAAATATTTGCAGTACCTGGTTTTTTTTTTGTGGTGATAAAGCTTAAATCCAGGGCATTGTGCATACCAGACAATTGCTCTGACAGTGAGCTACGCCTCCTAGCCCTAAACCTATGTGAGTGAAGTGTTTCTTATTCTCTTGCACCATGAGTTTTTTCCATTCTCCGTGCAGTCTTCATCTATAGAAGACTCTGTTTCTATTCGATTTAAAGTTTGAGAATGATCACTGTCAACTGTATTTTTTTTAAAACTCAAGGAAAGTATTTTGCAAACTTTCACCATCAATACAAGATATTTGAGGAGAAAGGTATGTTTAACCTGATTCTAACTCAGTTTATCTTAAACACAGCATTTTTTTCCTCCCCAAATTGGCTTTCTTTTTAGTTGCCTCATTCCTGACCCTGATACCATGATTCTCATCCCCCAGGGTAATATTTGAAATCTTTGAGTCATTTTGACTCTTCTCCTTGAATTGCCCTATGTCAATTTTTCCCAGAATTATGTCATCATACATTTAGAATTTCTCTTAGATTTATCATTTTCTCTATTCCTATTTGGCACCACTGTCGGTTGGGTTGCTCTCTTCTTCTTGAATTCTTGCCACAGTCTGCTGCCTCTCCCCATTTCGTCCTGAATGCTTGTGCCAAACTCATTTTCTTAAAACTCCATTTAATCATGATGCTTTCTTGCTGCAAACCTGCATTGGATCTTAATTAGATATGAGTTCCTCAAACCTCAGAGTTCAAGGAGTCCCTCCCCTTACCCAAAGCTCATCTCTTGACTTCTGCCTTCCATGCCCTTCTCTTCTTGCTTCCTCCCAAGATCTTGTCCCATAAGACAGTGCCTGGCTCCAGTTTTGCCTCTCTGTGCATTTCTGCTATCTTATTTTGTCATTATATTCAATCCCTCTAATTTCTTTCTTTCTTTCTTTCTTTCTTTCTTTCTTTCTTTCTTCTTTTTTTTTCAGACAGGGTCTCCTGTAGTCACAGCTGGCCTGGATTCACTATGGAGATCAGGCTGGCCTTGAACTCACAGAAATCCACCTGCCTCTGCCTCTCAAGTGGGACTAAAGGCATGTGCCACCACACTGAACACAATCCCTCTAGTTTTTAGAAAAAGCAAACTAAGGGGCTAGAAAGATGGCTCAGCAGTTAAGAGCACTGGCTACTCTTGCAGAGGACCTGGGTTTGGCTCCCAGCATATACATGGCAGCTAACAACTATCCGTAACTCTAGTTACAGGGCATCTAATGCCCTTTTCTGACCTCCATGGGCATTGCTTGACATGGGTGCACTTACATATGTGCAGGCAGTACACTCATACACATAAAATAAAAAAAATATATTTTTTAGAAAACAAAGACAAAAACTTTCTGATACCTACATTCCTTCTTGCCTAGCATGTATGAGTTATGGGTTTGATCCCAAGTACCCCCCCACCCCTCATACACATAAACAAATACAAGTTTAAGGGCTGCCTGGACTACATAGTAAGGTCCTGTCTCAAAAAAATAATTACTTTTAATCACTGTGATCCTCTTGTTGCTAAATCTATTAGCATCTTTCATTCACCTATTGTTGCACCCTCCCTGTTACATTTGACGATGACTCCTCCTCCTCCTCTTCCTCCTCCTCCTCTGCTGCTGGTTCTCCAAAGATTACACACAGTCCTTCAGGGAAGCAAGACCAATCACAACAGAATGTGTAGCATAAGTAGTGATGGGACCTCAGTTAAAATGAAAATATATGCCTTGCCTAACAGTGTTCAGATTCTAATTTAAAAGAAAACATTTTGCAATGGGGGGATGTGTGTGCCCCCCTGGTTGTAGTGTCACATACCTGTCATCCCAGCAGTTAGAAAGCTGAGGCAGGAGGGTTACAAGTTCAAGGCCAGCCTGGTACATAATGAGTTCTAGCACCACTTAGGGTTGCATGCCAAAACTCTCTCTCCATAATAAATACATAAACAATACAAAAATGAATACACAAAAAGAAAAGAGAATATTTTGCCATTCAAGTAAACCTGGGAACTTCTTTGTCTAAACTCGGTGTTTTTCATTTAGAGTCTTCTGCATTTCCTCTTAAATACCAGTGATCTTCAGAATTTTGTGTTCAGTCGTCTACTTTCGCTGTCTACTCTCCTTAGATGGTCTCTTCTTACTTTGTGTGGCTATCTAATGTTTACAAGTACGTATCACTACCCGTGACTGCTCCGGTTCTTACCGAGATGTCTTCATTCTCAAACATGCTTTCTGTAAGTTGAATGTATCTCTATTCTGTGACCTACTTTTTCTTCTTCCTACTCATACTTCCCAAAGCTAAGCAATCAGCAGTTAATAATGTGTGACTTAAAAGTCCCATGTTTTTCTCCCTACTGCCACTTCCCTGATTCAGGCATCTTTCATTATCTTAATTAGTTGTCTCACCTCCATCCTTGTCACTGATAGCCATCCTCCAACCTGTTGCATAAGATACAAAAGTACAGATCTAAATAAACTTATTTCATACTTAAGATTAATCTGCGATCTCCCATTCATTATCAGGGTAGAGTCTAAGCTCTGGAACATGGCATACAGAACTGGACCCAACTAGTCAGCATCATCTTCTATTTCCCTTGCTGCTTGTATGTTACTTTTCACACTGCACTATTTCTTAGCTTATGTGTCTGTTCAAGCTGATGTCTCCATCTGAAATGCTAATATCCATCTCTCTTCACCCAAGGTCTCCATATGTTACCACCTTCTATAAGTCTTGTTCCCCCCAAACTGAAAGCTGTAATAGTGAGAATAATTTCTCATACTTTATGAATCTTTAGTGTCTATCAGAATACATGGTTTTAGGTAAGTAGGAAGAATATTGGTTCATTTTAGTGATAGTATATGCCCATCGTAATACAAACTATACTGCAGACCCTCAACAAATGCTAATTAGTTGAATCATGCTATGGAAAGGACTTTATTCTGAGCACAGATATTTATGGTTATAATAAATCACAACCCTTGTGAGGGGGCCTCATCACCAATGGTACCTCCTTATCTCTGTAAAGTTTTGTTAAGCTAACTCCTATGTGTCAGAGTAGGCCAGTTTGCCTTTCCAGCTACTTTAACAAAATATTAATCTTTAATATGTAATCAATTATAATTTCATAAGAAGCAGAATGACCTAACCACATTAATTGTAATTCTAATTCTGAAATGGTGAGCTTAAAAGAATATTTTAAGATCTTTCTCTAAATTTAAAAAATATGACATAATCAAATCCCACATGATAGAAACTATAGAAACAAAAATGAATATTTCTTGGAAGTATTAAGCATTTCAGAAATTCCATATATCTGAGTTATACTTTACTTCTTGTTATTTTTTAGGATGAATATTGGGTCCTAGGGTATTGAAATACAGAAAAAATGCATCTCATGAGATTTTTTCCCTTATATTTATAAGCATTGCCACACTCATTACTTAAAATATATGGCTAAATGTACCTGTGTAGAAGGTTAGTGGAGTTGATTGATAGATTACCAGTTCTTTTGGAATCTAGTTGAAATTATTAGATGTAGACTCGAAAAAGGATGGCTATATTTGATATATATATATATAGTTGTTGGTTTTTATTGATTGTTTTTTGACAGGGTCTCCCTAGTCACAGCCCTCCTAGAAGTCAGGATGTGAACCAGGGTGGCCTCGATATCACAGAGATCCACCTGCCTCTGCCTCCTGAGGGCTGGGATTAAAGGCACAGGACACCACGCCCTGTGTTAAACATTGCATTTCTACACAACCTTAGAGATACTTCTCACATTAGAAAATGGCATGCTTACTTAAGATGAACAAGGCCCTGGGTTCCATCCCCAACTTAAAAAAAAAAAACAAGTGAATATTTTCTAAAATTGTAGACCTTGAGAATACTGAAGTTACATACAGTATCTTGCCATCTCAAGTGTGGTGAGACATTATTGTTTCCAGAAGAAAGATTAAAGAGAGCTAAATAGAATCTTTTTTAAAAAGTTCTGTATTTTATGACATAGCTTTTCTTTTTCTTTGATACAATAAGTATAATTCAGTATATGAACTTGATAGCCTGTAGTACGTACGTAGTTTTCTCCTCATAATTGTTTCTTGTTAGCAGAATTTGACTATGCCGTTTCCTTAAATAACCTGAACACATGAACTTAAATTTAGGGAAGGTTTTTAAAAGTTGACAGTCATCTTTAAAATCATAGAAAGTCCCCTCTGGGGACTGGCTGGAGGGATGGCTCAGCCATTAAGAACACTGGTTGTTCTTGCAGAAGGTCCGCGTTCGAATCCCAGCACCCACATGGCAGCTACCAACTGTCCCTAACTCCAGTTCCAGGGGATCCGACAGTCTCTTCTGTCCTCTGAGGGTATTGCATGACACGGGTGCACTTACCTACATGCAGGCAATACATACATATTACACATACACATAAAATAAAAACAATAAATAAAATTTAAAAACTCATAGAAAGTAAAGGATGTAAGGAGGCAGGGGAAAACAACTAAAAGGTTCCATCTTTCTTTGCCTCAGTTTCCTACAATTCAAAGAATTGTTCCAAGAAATTAAATTTAGGGCAAAGAAAATTCAATAATTGACAACCACCAGCTGGGTCAAATTCAAGCACATTAGTATGTGTATAATGTTTATATAAATATAGAATATACATTCTATATTTAATAAAGTCAATAAAATGGCTGTATAAGTAGTTCCCAAGTGTCTGTCTGTCTAATGCTGAGAGGCCCCATGTCTCGGTTAATGCCTATCACTGATGAGTAATGAGCAGATTAGTTTGTGTAACTTCTATAGATTCATAATTCTTGGTGTAATAGTTTTTTTATGGAACAGAGATAAGGTGTTTGTACAACAGCAACCATCCCACTATTCCATCCTTGTAACTTCTACGTGAAACTCTTGGAATTAAGATTATTTAGAGGAAATATTCTTTTTATGACCTGAGTATTAAAGAAGAAATTTTAAGAAAAAAATACGTGGTAAGCAAAAATGAGATGACTATTGCTTATTAGCCAAAATTAGGCGAGAATAGTGAGCCTGATTTCTTTTTTGTTGTTTTTGTTGTTATTTAATTTTTTTCCATGGATTTTCACTATGTATTCCAGGATGACCTTGAACTCACTGAGTAGCCCAGGCTGGCCTTGAATTCACCACCGTATCTTAGGATGATCGGTGTGTGCCAATACACCAGCTCCTTCATACTTTATAATGTCAATGTATAATATATCCACAGATTTTGCACAAATCCAAACAATTGCTGGTTCAAAATATCTGAAAAAATTTACATCTATATTGAACATGTACAGGCATTTTTCTTGTCATTATTCCATAAACTATAGCATAACAACTATTTGCATAGCAGTTGCATTTGTATTAGCGATTACAAGTAATCCAGCAATGATTTAAAGTATACTAGATATGCATAGGTTATATGCAAATACTATCCATTTTAGTGCCATTATAAGGATCTAAATGAGTGTCTAGAGATTTCTATATCCAAAGGGGCTGGGAACAAATCTCCCACAGATACTGGGAGATATCTGTATGTTAGCCATATCTGTATGTTAGTTTTTTGTTTGTTTGTTTGTTTGTTTTTTGTCTTTTTGAAGCAGGGTCTCCCTGTAGCCCCAGCTGTCCTGGAACTCACTATGTAGACCAGGCTGGCCTTGAACTCCCAGAGATCTGCCTGTCTCTGCCTCCCAAGTGCTGGGACTACAGGCGTGCGCCACCACGCCTGGCAGGGAAGTGTTTTTAAGAAGTAAAGCGAGGGGCTAGAGAGATGGCTCAGTGGTTAAAAACACTGTTCTTGCAGAAGACCCAGGTTCAAATCCCAGCACCCACATGGCAGCTAACAACTGTCCATAACTCCAGTTCCAGGGGACACAGCCTCTTCTGTCCTCCATGGACATTGCATGGCACGGGTGCACTTACCTACATGCAGGCAATACACTCATACACATAAAATGAAAATAATAAATAAAAAAGTAAAACGATACTTTTTTTACTTCTAATATACTTTTTATAGCTTAGAAGGGAACTCATTTTATGTTAAAGAAGGACATTAGTAATGTTAATATAGCAAATATTTCTTGAGAACTTGAGCTCTAGGGCCAAAGTGTTATGAAGACCACAGAGAAAACAAGGTACAAACCTCACTTTATAAAGGCAACAGGAGAATCACCTTTTTTATATTAATATGCAGCACTCGGGAGGCGGAGACAGGCAGATCTCTGGTGAAATTGAGGATAGTCTAGTCTACATAGTTAATTCCAGGCCAGCCAGGCCTTCATAACAAGATCCTGTCACAGAAAAAAAGGATACTGATATAGAGTATTAAAGAATAAAAGACAATATTTTATTATATGTTGAACTGTATTTTATAGATTAGAAGTGGCTGAGAGTTCAGAGAAAGGGAATACTTAAAGGGTTGAACATGCAGGGTGTTACCATGGGCATTGGAACTTGACATGAGCCGTGAAGGCGTGTAGGATTTAAAGTAGGGAGAAGAAGGAAGGGAACCACATGAGCAAAGACAAGAGACAACGTAGCAGTGGTAAGGGAAAGGAGTAGTTATCCTAAGAATGACTTCAAAGGAGCAAGTTACAGGATGTACAGACAACCTGGACAACCTGGTTTTAAGGAAGGTGTTTTAAAAAAGACAGTGGCAGTGTAACAATGATAATGGCATAAAAGCTAGAGGAAGAAAATGATGTGCCATTCCAAGGATGAAGAATTTCAAAAGAGGAACTGTCGGCATTTCTTGTAGAAAGGATGACATTGATTTTAGGCATGTTTCACTTGATTATACTATTTTGTGGCGAAATATCCAAAAGAAAATTTTCAGCATACACTCAGAGATGAGACTAGAGCATGTTTGAACACATATATGACTAGAGCTCATAGATTTGATGGTCCTCAGCACAAGACAGATTGTCAAAGCTATTAAATACAGATGAAATGTTAAGAATTCCCTTAGGAACAGAAGAAGAATTTAAGCTAAATTTGGGGAAAAAGTGAGTATTGGGACAAGAATAACAAGATTGACATGAACCAGTGTCCAGTCTACAAAGAGGAGGGTCAACAGAGAGGAATCATTTCCTCTATGCTTCCAAGCGAAGCCAGCCATGGTCGAGCAGGACCTTTGACTTACCTTCACGGAGGCGGAACTGGTAAAAGAAAGGAGCCAGGGGCTCCTCCCAAGCCCATGTGACCCCTGAGGAATAGATCCTCAAACGACCTGAAGAGTAAAAATTAATTGGTTTATCTGGGCCAACTGTATGACCTTAAACACCCAAAAGGAAAGTATAACCAAAGACTAAAGGTACCAATATAATTATGCACTTATGGAGGGACCCTGTAGAGTAAAGAATGAAAGTTTTAGAAAATGTGCCTGCTCAGGTTCGATTGTGAAACATTCACCATAGGCTTATGCATTTAAACATTTGGTCCCGGCTGGTGGTGCTGTTTTAAAAGGCTGTGGCTTGAGTGGTGGAGCCTTGCTGGAGATATTGTGTCATTTGGGGAGGGTTTTGAGGTTTGATAGCCTGGCCCCACTTCCAGTGTTCTTTCTGCTTCCCGAATGAGGACAAAGTGTGAACTGCCACCTTATACTCCAACCACCATGCCTTTATTTTTATGGTGGACCATATCCTCTCAAAATGTAAGCTTGAATAGATACTTCTTCAGTTAAGTTGCTTCTTGTTAGCTATTAGGTTCCACAAAAAGGAGTATAATATATGCTTGAATGAGCCAATATGCTGCTGAAAAGATGTGAAAGATAAGCACCGGCAGATGAAATCATAGTAAGGTTGCTGATAATCTACCTGATGACTTTATATCCATACACGGGTGCCAAGGATCCGAGTGCAACCGATTATGACTAGTAATAATCAGATACATACAGACTAGAGACGCATACGCCAATATCTTGGTATTAGTAGCAAAAACAATGAGTCTTTCTGTAAGAAACAGTATATTTTAAAATGAAATGGAGATCTTTTTTAAAGGTTAAAAACTAATTCAATTTTATGTCTTACAGGGCTTATACTGAGTTCAATATTGTATAACTGTATTAATTCAACAGCGAACCTAAAAATTTTATAGCCACTTTTGAAAGAGATGTATCTTTGCCCTGGAAACTGTTATTGAGTATGTTAAAGTTGTAATGATATGCTTCTTCTAAAAACATTAAAAAGAATATTAAAAAAAAGACTGAGATGGGACTGGAGAGATGATTCAGTGGCTAAGAGCAGTGGCTGCACTTGTAGAGGACCTGGGTTCAGTTCCCAGTACCCATATGGCAGCTGACTACCATCTACAGTACTGGGAGGGATCCATTGCCCTCTTCTGGCCTCCACAGTACTATATGTATGCAATGCACTGATACTCATGCAAGCGGAACACTCATACTTATAAAAAAAATGATAAATAAAAATTTTAAAAGAGTGAGAATGTTAAGGATGGACAGATCAAAAGTGAATAGAAAAATTTTGTTCTGAGAAAAGGACATTGAACTTGGTGATAAAAAGAAAACTTGTGTTGAATAAATTTATCTAACAAAATATTGTTGAGAGTAAATATTGGCTTCAAAAATGAAACTTCAAACGGTTAAGAAAGGAGGGGATGTTGGGGAAACAGAAACAGTGGAAGATTCATTCATCCAGTGATCAGTATAAAGAGAACATAAGCAAATCTACGAATTTTTAAATGAAAATATTCTCTGCATTCTTGGTAGACACATCCATTTTTAATCAATTATGTATATAATACCTAGTAGAGAAATGGTGCCTGTTAAAATTTAAAATGGTAGCAATCTCTAATTTCAGTAAGGACATGCTATTGACAGTGCATCTAAGAGACATTTAGACAAGATACAAAAATAGAATTCTTGGAAATGTATCATTGTCTACTTTCTAAAAATGAATAATGCATCTATTTCTTTGCTGTGCATTAAGAATTACTCTGTAGAATAATGAATTACATATTTTCAACTAGTGAGAAAGTCATTAAATAATGATTTAAGTGAAATGTGCTTCTTGCACCATTAAATATTTGTTGTGTTATTGATTGTTGAGTTAACACATGATTTCAAATACATTTTTAATAATAGAGTATCCGTTTCTCAAGCAGAAGACTAAAATGTTTATAACTTTTTTAGTTGGCATACAGAGTAGTGAATTTAATTATAATACATACATATCATTGTACTTTATTTTCATTTGCCCACCCGGCCTACCCGCCTCCTCTTTCTAGTACCCTTCTCCGCCCCCCCAATAGTTCCAACATCTGTTTTCATGTCGCACGTAATCCATTGTCCTTGTTCCTCCATCCCTCCTCCCTTAAAGAACTCTTCCTCCCCTCTTATAGTACCCTTCTATTTTCATGTCCTATATATGCACAAATAAGCACACACACACACACACACACACACACACACACACGTGCACACACTCACACACTGATGAAAGTTGCCATACAAATTCATGCATAGGGATATACCACCTCAAGTTTGGTTGTATTATGTCTATGTGCAGGCTTGAAGAGAATGTGACTCCTTATAGTAATGAATGTCTTTTTAATGTAATTATGGCCTTTTACATATGCTAACTATTTCTTCTCAATAATTTTGAGAAATGTAGGATTTGATTTGAAGTATAGTTTTCACATATAAGATGCAGTGTATTTGTACATATGGACATATCTTTTTTGAGTTCATTTTTTATTGAGCTTTTTC
This sequence comes from Nannospalax galili, assembly GCF_000622305.1. Classification (NCBI taxonomy): domain Eukaryota; kingdom Metazoa; phylum Chordata; class Mammalia; order Rodentia; family Spalacidae; genus Nannospalax; species Nannospalax galili. The sequence continues at coordinate 1,337,632 of NW_008353234.1, read as the reverse complement.
AACGTCATACAACAGTTCTTAATCAAATTCAGACCCCCTCCCCCATCTTCCCACCAACCCTCATGTATTCCGCCACACATGCTAAGTCCTCTTCATTCAGGCATTTGTACCCCAAGTGCCCTTCAGTGCTAATGTGTCCACTTGAGTCCAGTCAGCCATATCTTGCTACTAGCTGCTAGACACAGAGAGTATTTGTGGCTAAGACCAGCCTGTTTCCATAAAAGTGAGCTATTAGCACATATGATCTGAGGGAGAATATAAAATTCCTGTATAACGTTTTAACCACACATGGGATTCTTAACATTTCTTCACAGTGACCCTAAGCCAAAGTACCATAGGTCAGTTGAATCAACCAGTACAGTAGCTTATTATTCATCAAACTTTTACTAAATATCTATTAGATTCTCTTATACTGCTATTTTTATTATTAAAAATAGCAAATTAGGGGCTGGAGAGATGACTCAGTGGTTGAGAGCACTGACTGCTCTTGCAGAGGACCCGGGTTTGATTCCCAGTACCCACATGGTGACTAACAACCATCCATAAGTAAACGTCCAGGGAAATCCAACACCTTCTTCTGACCTCTGCGGGCATTGCATGGCATGGGTGCACTTACACACATGCAGGCAATACAATTATACACATAAAAATAATAAATAAAATATTTTTTAAATAGCGAAATAAATGCCTGTGGTTTCTGCTCTCAAGGACCTTAACACAGGATGGAAAGGACTTAGGTCGGCATTTTAACATTAGTTCCCCCTAATTCTTAACTAGATAGGAACATGAATTTAGGCAAATCATTTAATTAATTCATTTGGGGTGGTTGAGATAGGGAATCCCTATAGGCCCACCTGGCCTGGAACTCACTATGTAGACCAGGCTGGCTTCAGTCTCATAGAGATCTGCCTGCCTCTGCTTCCCAAGTGCTGGGATTAAATATGTGTGCCACCACACCTGGCAATTAATGGAATTTAAATATTCTTTTATGACTGTCAACCTCCTTCTTCGAAAAATGGAGATGACAATACATCTCTTGAAGACCTTTAAAGTTGTGAAATAATATAGTTACTTAGCACAGTATCTAGCCTGGTAAAGTACATAGTCATTGGAATCTGTTGCTATTACTGCTTTCTTTATGTGGAGTTCTCAATGTTAGTGTACTTTCCTTTTTATTTACCTATTATCCACTGACATAAAATGTAATTGGTTACTATGCTGTGGTATCATCTAACATTCAAGAAGTTACCTATGTCATCCCAGCTGAATTCAACAAGTAAGCGAGCAAAGGTCTATAAAATTCATTTTGGCTTTCTTACAGATTATAGTAAGCATACTGTAAGAGAAAGCCTTAGAGTCTAGGATCTTTTCTTTTCTCAAAATTGATTAAGCACATGAAAGCCATTTTAAAAGATCAAATTTTGATTATCTGAAGAGTAACTGGCCACAAGTTATCAAGCTATAGCTCCAAAGGCTGCAATAATGGAAGAGAGGATGCTTTCTTTTGTAAGTTTTAAATTTTTGTGTATTTCATACAGAATATCTTAATCAATCTTCATCAACTTTATGTCCCTTCCCATTGGCACCCTCCCAATACCCCCCACTGGAATTCATACATTCTGTTATTTTTGTTAAGTCCTATCATGTCAAGTTAGTGTCCCCAGATGTCCTTCAGTGTAAGTTCATCTACTGGAGTCCAGTCAGCCTATCTAGAGTCTCTCCAGTTAAGAAGATCAGCTTTTCCTCACCCAGCAGTAATCAACTGCCAATAGAACAAGAATAGAAAGAACAACATAATCTAGTCTCTTATATTACATATCCATAATCCAGCTCCAGCAATTATCAACTAAAGTAGATTTTTAACAAAAAAAAATTTTAGCCAAAAAGTACAACATGGGACCAGAGACATAGTTCTGTCCATAAGAATGTGTCCTGCTCTTGCAGAGTCCTGGCGTTCAGTTTCCAACACCTAGGTTGGTCAGCTCACAACTGTCTATAACTCCAGCTCCAGGGGATCTGACTCCCTCTTCTGGCATATGTGAGCACTGCACTCACATGCACAAACCCACACACAGATACACACACACATAATTACAAATAAAAATAAAATATTAAAATCATCATGATATTTTCTGTTGATTCTAAAATGTATTTCTCAAATTGATTAATTTTTAATCCCATATCATGGGTATAGTTAGAATCCCATTTTAAAATTGTTTTTTAACTGTTAATTTGGATTAATATTCTAAGATTTTATTTTCTATAAGTAGCATGTAAAATTTTATTTAGAACATAATTTTTTCAACCTTAGTGTCATGTTGGGACTTATGTATGCATTTTTAATTAAGTTTGATTTTTAATTGGTACATGAATTAGGGAGTTGTACATACTTAGGACACATTTTAAAATTGTGGGGCCAAAAGAAAACTGCATGGGTTTGTTTATAACATGTTGTTTAAAAAAAGGAATGGGTTAAGTATGCTAGATAGAATATATTTTGTTCTGTCTTTGTTTTAAAGGTTTGGCTTGAGCAACAAGTTTGATACTGAATTTCCCTCAGTTCTAACTGGGAAGGTAAGTGAGTTTGCTTTGAATCTTCCAATTCTAATGATTGTGTTATGGTTTACTGAATGTTATGACAAGTGCTTTGACTCACTGGTAATGAAGCCAAATAACAGGAGGCCTCCATACTTGGAAGCTGTGTTCACAGTAACTGAATGGCGTTTCCATGACTACCAGCCTCTGGCCAGTTATTTTGTCTGTTGTTCTTTAATGCCAGCCGTTGTTTATTTACCTGTTCAGCCTTTCCAGTTTTGCCTTTATTCCTAGTAGAAGTAGCTGTAACTGTTTTCACCTAGGCCAATAATTTCCAATGTTTAATTACCAGAATTATTTTTAACTAGGTCATTCTGTTATTTTTAATGTGTTGTGTCCTATCATTTATTATAAATGAAAAGCATCAAATTTTTACTTAGATGTTTTTCTACCCTTTAATTGGTCTAAGTTTCTAAATCTTGACTCACAGCAGTAAATTCTTAGCATTCTTTTCCATGTTTTCTCTGTATTCAATTGTGTATCCAAGCATTCAAGCTCAAATTTCAAAGATTTCCCAGGATTCAAATCTATACATCTAGATAGCTAACATGCTGCATGGTGAGAATACATAAAATTGTATTATATGCTGAAAATTTACCAGATGAACAGATTTCAGGGTCTTGTAACATAAAAGAAAAGATAACTATGTAAGGAGATATGTTCATTTGCTTGGCTGTAGTAATCATTCACTATGTATATGCATATTAAAATATCATGTGGCACTGTTCTGGTGGCACATGCCTGTAAACCTGGCACTCAGCAGGCTGAAGCAAGAAGATCCTGAGTCCCAGGCTAGCTTGGGCTACATAGTGAGAACTTGTCTCAAAAAAGGAAAACCAAAACACAAAACCATGATATTGTACACTTTAAATATATACAATTATTTTTAAAATTGCATTTGGAAAATGCTCTTATAAAAATGCTAACTAACATTTGGGCTGGGGAGAGATGGCTCAGTGGGTGAAGTGCTTGTTATGCAAGCATGAGGACCTGAGCTCGGATCCCCAGCCAGGCACAGTGTGCATCTCTAACTCCAGAGTTAGGGAGCAGGAACAGGCAGATTCCAGGTGCTCTCCAGCTAGGTAGTCCACCTGAAATGGTGAGCTTCAGGTTCATTGGGGCACCCTGTCTCAAAAACTAAGGCAGAGAACAATAGAGGAAGACACCTGAAGTTGATCTCTGGTTTCTATACATGCACAGGTGAGTGTACACACAGACACAGATACAGACACGGATACACACACACACACACACACACACACACACACACACACACAAAACCTGTTGGTGTAAATCTTTGACCTCAGGCTTAGTGCATTCTACTTTCTTATCCTGATCATTTAAACACTTCATCGAGTGAAGCAGCAAATTTGAGTTAGATATTTTTAATAAACAATAAGATAAACATGGAAATGTCTCTTGAATAATAACATATTGGTAAGAACACTGTAGTTTCAATATTACAAGGAAAGAGAATGTAAATCAAAACATGTCTAGTAGAAAAGTTGTTCTTTATATTTCCCTTTATGCTATATGATTGTCAGGGAAGTTACATCCAGCTTCAGTATTGGCTTAGTCTTTTATATGTTTAAATTACAGGTCCAGAAGACTGTAGAAAATGAATACCCTCAAAATTGTTAGTGAATATTCTTTGTAGGCACAATAAGCATTATCCAGTTTTTGTGTACTAAAGTAATCTTTGGTATATCTTTCATACCTTCTCATTTATTTCCAAGCTTTCTAGAACTAACAGTTCTACCAGCCCAAAAGATAGCAGGCCTTTTCAAATCAGAGTTGTTAAAGATCCCAAAGAAAAGTAACCAGTATCTTGTCTAAAAGTTAAAATGTCCTTGGGCCTCTTAGCAGTATACTCTGTTCCAAAGGCCAAAAACATCAAAAGTATTTGGGAGCTCTTATCTAATCCCTAAAAGATTTTAGGGTTAGCTCTTCAGAGGCGGGAGGATGTTAGAGTAGCAAAAATCCCATAAATTTAACTGGTCAAGACTATAAAATCCCTAGTTTATCTGTTGGAGGACCACCTTTCCAATCTCACTGGTCAATCACCTGGTGATAGAACCACCCCTAGGAAGGCAGGTTCACTTTTTGTTATGCTAAATAGATGGGCGGAATACCTGGTGCATTAATGACATAGTGATTTTTTCCTGCCTGGAATCCCACCTTGTAACACAGAACGCCGCAGAACTTCTGACCAGCCACAGTCATGTAGATCTCTGTAAGTCTGTCTGCTTTCTGCCGTTTGGGTTCATCCTTCAATTCTTTTATGAATGAGACTAAGAACCCTCTAGGGAACCCTCTTTCCCCCCCGTTTCAGTACAGGTCAAAACTATGGACATATGGTGTCTTACTTTAATTAAGAGACAAAATAACCTACAGTAACAGTATGTGAATGTGCTTTGCAGACAATGATAGACTGGCACCATCCTTTGAAATATTCTGGAAAAAATTCATTTTGTACCCTTTGTATGTTCAGAATGTAGCATTATCAGAAACCCTCAAAAAAAATTTTTTTAATGTAAAAGCTAAGTTCCAGGCCAGTTGGGGCTACAGGGAAATCTTGTCTCAAAAAAATAGTATAAAATTAAATTAAATTTAAATTTAAAAAGAATTGGGGCTAGAGAGATGGCTCAGTGGTTAAGAACACTGGTTGTTCTTGCAGAAGACCCAAGTTTGAATCCCAACACCCACATGGCAGCTAACAATTGTCCAGATAACTCCAGTTCCAGGGGATCTGACAGCCTCTTCTGTCTTCCACGGGCATCACATGACACGGGTGCACTTACATGCGGGCAATTCCTGCATACACATTAAATAAAAATGTTTTTAAAAGAATTAGGCAGGACTAGGGAGATGACTCAGTGAGCAAAGCACTTGTCACAGAAGCCTGATTACCTGTATTTGAGTTCCCAGAACCCACTTTATAAAGCCAAACATGTCAGCAAGCCTGTAATCCCATGTTGCCTACAGGGAGTTGGGAAATGGAGACAGAAGAATCCTCAGAAGCTCACAGGCCAGCTATCCTAGCCTAGCAGGGGTGATGAGACAATGAGACCCTGTCTCAGACAACAAGGAAGGTTAAGACTCTCACCAAGGTTGTCTTTTGACCTCTGTGTGCCAGCACACACACACACACACACACACACACACGTACATGCAGAGAGAGAGAGAGAGAGGAGAGAGAGAGAGAGAGAGAGAGAGAGAGAGAGAGAGAGAGAGAGATATTAAAAATAAGGTGGAGGAGATGGACAGATCAGTGATTAAGAGCACTGGATGCTTTTGAAGAGGTCCTGAGTGCACCTGTCTACATGCAGGCAATACCCTCATACACATAAAATTTTAAAAATAAGGGACTGGAGAGATGGGTCAGTGGTTAAGAACACTGAATGTTCTTGCAGAAGACCCGGGTTCAAATTCCACCACCCACGTGACAGCTAACAACTGTCCATAACTCCAGTTCCAAGACATCCAACTCCTTCTTCTCACCTCCACAGGCATTGCACGACATGGGTGCACTTACACACATGCAAGCAATACATCAATACACACATACACATAAAATAAAAATAATAAAATATTTTAAAAAATAAAAATAGTGCTTGCTTCAGCAGCACATATACTAAAATTGAAACAATACAGAGAAGATTAGCATGGCCCCTGCACAAGGATGACACGCAAATTCGTGAAGCGTTCTATATTTAAAAAAAATAAAAATAAAATGAGGTGGATAACTTCACAGGACCCCCTCCAAGGAAGAAGAAGAAAATGCTAAACCATTGAATTTTTCCCCAAACATTTATCTTTGCAATTCATCCTATGTGTTAAAATCTACACAGGATTTCACCCAGGAAAACCAAAGATTCTACTTTTTAAATGAAATTTCAATATTTAAGATGTTAAAAAAAAAAGAATGCTCAGCTCTTCTGGTATCCATTCATACAGCCTAAGTAATCTGGATAGGAGCTGTTCTCAAAAGCATCCATTCCTTTTCTTTTCTTTATTCTTTCTTTTCTTTTGAGACAAGGTTTTGCTATATATCTCAGGCTGGCCTGACACTCAACTGTGTAACCCAAGCTGGCCTCAAACGTGGTAATCCTCCTACCTCAGTCCTCCAACTATTGTAATTACAGGCATGAACCACCATCCCTGGCTAAAACATCTTTACAGGTGACTCTGAAAATAATATATATCATAATGATACGTGGATATGTATTCAAGTATGCATTATTTATAGAGTATAAATTTTCACATGTATTAATTGGATAGAGCATAAATCATAGTTTATAAATTTTTTACATGTATTTGATAATGAGAAAAGCACTAAAAAGAATTCTGGGGGCTAGGGAGATGTCTCAGTGGTTAAGAGCACTTGCTGCTCTTTTAGAGGGCCCAAGTTCAGCTCTGATCATCATCCACATCAGGTGGCTCACAGCTACTTGTAGCTTCAGCTCCAAGGGATCCAACACCCTCTTTTGGCCTCTCGGGGCAACTATACTCATATGCACATATGTACATATACATTAAATAAGTGCGTAAAGGATTCTAAAGTCTGAAATTTATTTGCTTTTTCACTGCTGCAGCTCAAACCCAGGGCCTTGCATCATTTTAAATGTTGTCTCTAGCACTGAGCTTCATCTCTAGCCCCTGAAATTCTGATTTTTTTTAAGTTTCATGTTTATAACATAATTATAACAAGTTTTATTTCCTCAATGATAATTTTTTTCTTCCACTATGTCCTATTTCACTTGTATAGATTAGTGTGAATTATTAAACCACTTCTCTGGAAGCTGGAGAAAGAGACCTTATATGGATATGAAGGAAAGGTCTTAATATCTTTTTTAATACCTTGTGTAAAGGTATTTTTAAGATGGATAAATTTAATGCCTAACAGAAAAAAAAAAACTACCCTTTATAAAAATCAGTTTCTGGAATGAATGAGATTGTAAGTAGTATGCTAGCATGAGGTTAACAAAATTAGAGTGCATTATGAAAACTAAAAAATGCCATTTTATAAGATCTGCAAGTCAACTTGCTTCTTTTGTGTTAATTCTTATATGTGCAAAAAGAGATTATTTTCTGTTTCACTTAAGGTAAGTTTTCCTATCATGATAGTCTATGAAGTAGTTATGCATAGGCACACAGAGTCTGATGACCAGAAATAAAAGACCTGGGGAAGGTCTTTTTGTTTTGTTTTGTTTTGTTTTTTAAATAATCCTCATCAGCTTGAAACTAGTAAAGGGTATTATGGGGGAGATTAGTGTGTAGTGTTGGGAATTGTAAGCCATAAAAATTGACCTCTCCTATTGTGTTCCAATATGACAAGTGATTGATAGGGTTTTGTTCTCTACAATGAGGGAGGCAAATCAGTCCTGCAGGGGTTTGCTTAGGTTTTGTCTGCTTGCAGAGTCCTCTGCATCCTGTTATAAAATATTATGACCCTTTCCCCTAACTTTATGATGTGGTTTTCCTTTTTTCTTTCCAAGTGAGTGGAAAGGAATGAAATGTTTCTCTATAACCTAAGGTTCAGCTAGAAAATAAGAGGTGTAGCAGACGTTACTGGAAATAGTTATATGAATGAATAAAATGTTGCTAACTCGGAATCTGCACAGTTAACAATTCTTCTCACATTGTTTAAAATTGAGAATTAATCATTTCCTATGTCTTTATTTATCTCTGTCCTTTGACTTTTACTGTTATTCAAATACAAGATTTTCTCCGATGACAAAGATTTTCTTTTCAATATATTTTTATTAAGACCAATATTTATTTACTCATTTTTAGTCACTTGAATATCTTAATTTTTAATTTACCTATAGTAAGAGAGTATCTGTTAAAAGTAGAAAATGGTGGTGGTGAAGGAAAATTGCCACATTTTAGATATGTTTGGAGTTTTCACTTTCAGAAACATGATGAAAGACAATTCAATAACAAATTGTATATACCTTGGCATATAAGTTATTTCATTCACATGCCTTAAATTAAAAGCCAGTTTTCCTTTCCGGCTTTCCTTTTTTCTTTTAACACTGTTCTTCCCTAGTAGAAAATTTTCTTTTCTAAGATTCCTTATAAGCTACTTTTTCTTTTGAACGGACTCATTTCTATCTATAGTATAACTCTGTACTTTTTAATTTTCTCATTGATGTTCAGGTACTTGCTTTTAAATAAAAGTCTATAATTTAGTTATGAGCTCTTAAATTTTAAAATGTGAAGAATTAACAATTTTATGATTTACATGGGTTTGTATAATTTGCAATATTTTAAAATTTTGCTGATTCTGGATTTACAGTTTAAGAGAGATTTTGATAGTGGTGTTATATACAGATAAAGGCTGAATATGTGTATTTTTCTTTTTTCAGGAAAAAGTAACTGACCCCATTCTAAAAATATTTAGGCTTAGCCAGGTATGGTGGTGCACTCCTGTAGTCCCAGCACTCGGGGGGGGGGGGCAGAGGCAGGCAGATCTCTGTGAGTTCAAGGCCAGCCTGGTCTACATAGTGAGTTCCAGGCCAGCTGGGGCTGCAGGGAGACCCTGTCTCAAAAAGACCAAAAAAAAAAAATTTAGGCTTTTAATGTTCAAGTTTATGTCATCTGCTCTACGTACCTCTATCCTTGGTACCTCTTAAAAACACTAAATAAACTAGATATTGAAAAAATATTGTGAGAGGCAAACACTTGCCGACGAAAAAAATCATTTACTCATCAACATGAAAAAGAAAACATTTGTGAAGAAAATACTCTCTAAAAACATTTCGTGACAATAAATCTAGCAAATTACTTTTTAAAATATATTTTCACAGCGAGCAAGATGACTCAGTGGTGTGTATTGTCCTATCTCTCTTTTTTCTTTCTCTGTTTTCT
>NW_008353234.1:1317688-1328116 GCF_000622305.1 Nannospalax galili | reverse complement strand
TGTAAAAATAATTTTTAAAATATTTTCAAATTAAGCAGTGCTAAAAATAAACCCAAACACTGGAAACTATCTCCTCATACCACAAAATGGGATTTTCTATTAAGAACTAGAAGGCAAGTTTAGAAAACAGTACACCAGAGATTCACTTATCTGGACAACTGTGATATGCTTCCATGGTGCTAGCCAAGTGCAGGTAATTTAGAAAGGACAGGGAAGGTCAGACGGAAGAGGGCATTGGATTCTCCTGGAACTGGAGTTAAGGATGGTTCAAAGCTGCCATGTGGGTGCTGGGACTCAAACCCAGGTCCTCTGCAAGAGCAGACAATGCTTTTAACCACTGAGCCATCTTGCCAGCCCCAGAGCTATCTTAAGATGACAAACTGAGCAAGTCTTCCCTAAATTACCATTCTGAGATAGAAAATAGTTTACGTTTTCTGGAAAGTGACTGTCGTAATATGAAATTTTTCTTTTTTATAATCAAAATTACCTCTGTCACACAGTGACAAGTTATATTCAGTGGGATTATTATTTATTTTGGGGTTTTTTTTTTTTGAAGAAAGGGGAATAAGAGATAAGATAGTAGAGAAAAACTCTTATCTGAACATTCTATAGACCATGACACACAAGTACATGTTTTTCAGGAAATGTGGACATTGTCCAGGCTGATAGGGTTTAGGGAACACAAATTAAGAGTCTTGCTTTGCCTGTAATTTCGCTGTGGAGTACAGACTGTATCTACATGTGCTGGGCACACAGTATATACTAGGTATTATGCTAAGAAGTTTTACAGTCATTACCTCATTTATTATGGATATTTTTTCCTCATGGAAGGAAAAACCCATGACAGGGTGTTCATAGGAGGAACCAATATCACACAGTTGTGAGGAAGCAAGAACATGTGTGGCAGGGAAAGAAGAGCTCAAGCTATTCAGAACTCTAAGAGCTATGCCCTTTCTCTCAGGCAGAAGGTGAATATGAGTTCCTAAAGTTCTGAGATTGAAACTACTTTAACTTTTACTTGGTTGCTCAGTGATTCCCTGGAATTAAGAAGTTGAATATTGCTGATTTGGAGAGGTAAATCTTTAGATAATAACTTGGAACCTTGCTTTTTAAAAGAACATCAAAAAAAAAGGTGTAACTCAGTGGTAGAGTGTATCTCTAGCATGGAAAAGAAGGAAGAGGAAAGAAGAAGGGAGAGGGAGGGGAGGAATATCTCTGAAAAATCAAGAACCAAAAAGCATTGAATTTGCCTTCAAAATGTAGCAGATTATCCTTTTATTTATAAGATAATGTGTAACAAAACTGTGGAATATTAAAACTTGCTTGATCAGACCCTTTGCCTTCAGAGAAGTTGTGCCTTTCTTTCTCCAAAACTGAAACATTATTTACAGACTTTCTTTTCCAAAGTATTCCAGTCAAGAAATTCTAAGATATAAAGTATATAAAACAAAGACTATCATTTAGTTTCATAGATGGGAAACTGAAACTCAGAAAAATGCAATGCCTTTTTCCTGGGACTTTGTAAGGGGTAGTAAGAAGTAGAAGCCAAGTCTTCTGATTTGTTGTCTAATATACTTAGACAATATGTTAATGTTTTCTGTTTGAAATTATAAAGCATGGCTCTGTGAATGTATTTTCATATTTACCCCCAAAATTTTGTTAACAAATTGGAATTCTTGGTATATATTGCTAACAAGTCAGATGAAGACAAATCCATTTACACAGGCAGACAAACTTTTAAGCCTCACAATTTCAAAACTGTTCACTTTTAGGAAGACTATCCAATTCCTGGGCTAAGCTAATGGGTAACACAAATAATCCTAATAAAGCTTATATACTTAATGTTTTAGTCATGATAGTATTAAATTGTTATCATATATCTTCATAGCAGCTACTAATAAGTATGTTTTGCATTGTCCCTAAGACATCTCCATTAAAAGTAAAAAGTTTAACAAATGGCCTCTTCTAGTACAGCCTTTCATTTGAATGACTAAAGCTCTTATGTTTCTGATGCCAGACATAGCAATGGGGCTTTTATTTTATTTTATTTTTTATTTATTTATTTTTTCCTGGTCTTTTTGAGACAGGGTCTTCCTGCAGCCCCAGCTGTCCTGGAACTCACTATGCAGACCAGGCTGGCCTTGAACTCACAGAGATCCGCCTGCCTCTGCCTCCCAAGTGCTGGGACTACAGGCATGCGCCACCACACCCAGCTCTTTTTTTTTTTTTACAGCAGCTTATTTTTCCTAACAATATCACAGTTTTTGCTTTCACAATCAGATGCTAAAAATGTTTACCTATGAATTTTACAGTCTGACAACTTTTTAAAGAAAGTGGAATCATTTTTGTGATCCAGTAATGTGATTTCACTGAAAGCAAACTATTTTTAGCATACCTTTGAGTTGTATAACCTAGCAGAGTTTTTATTATAACTCTTAAGTATGCAGATCATGCACATGCCTTTGAACTGACTTTGTCAATGTTTATAGAGAGGTACAAGGAACCACTTCTAGGAATGGATGTAGTATAACAAGAAATACTAAATTTGTATAAGACTTTTCAGTTCTCAAAATTTAGAGCAGCTATGAATGCAAGTTGTTCTGAATATTAGCAGGCTGTTTTGAAGGTAATTATCAGGGCCTTTTGTTAATGAAATATTTCCCTGCAAACAGTAACAAGTCTTAATTATTGTTTTGCAAATATGCTGGAAACAAATGTTTTAAGAGTTACTTTTTATAAAGTAATTTGATTGTTATCAGGGTCTAATTTTAATTTTTGTCCCTCTAGTAATATTTCAAGTCTTTATTCTTGTCTTATGCTTTCAGTCTTAGCTTTAAGTCGGAGTACCTGAGGACTGTGAACAGTATTGCCCTACCGTGAATATTTGATAGTAAAACTGCTTGATGGGTTTCCTTTAACCATCAGTTTTACTGCTTTCATTTTATGGTTGGTCTCATTTCGAAAGACTGTGAATATTACGCCTAGTCATGTGAGCATGAACTTATATTGTTTTACCTTCTAATGTCTTCCAGAGTATGTGACATATATTTATGGAAAGGCCATATTTAGACATTTATAATTCCTTAAAATATTCGAGATAAGACAGAATTAGAGATAGTGGGAAGCTGCCCACAAACTCTTAAAGCTAGTACCCTTGTTTTAGGTGGCTCCAGAAGAATTTAAGACCAGCATTGGCCGTGTGAATGCATGTTTGAAAAAGGCTCTCCCAGTCAATGTGAAATGGCTGCTGTGTGGATGTCTCTGCTGCTGTTGCACGCTGGGATGCAGCCTGTGGCCTGTCATTTGTCTCAACAAAAGAGTGAGTATAACCATTCTATTGTATAATAGTAAAAAAGAATTGACATTTATTGAATACTTAGTATATGTTAGAACTATTTCCATTTACTTTTCAAGAATTATTTAATTCCCATAACAATGGTATCCTCATTTTAGAGATAAACCCAGAAAACAGCAGCTAAGCTACCTTTATCACCTAGAATGAGATTCCATCATTTTAAAGAAATGCAGTGTAATTGATGTACTTAAGTAACTATAGATGAACTGCTTTTTTAAAAAATAAAACCTGATGTTATGACTTAGAATCTTTTCAAGCTACAGGTATATTGGGAGAGCTTCTTCTGATTTCAAGAAAAACAGAAAGAAGCATCATCTATAAAGCTGGAGAAAATCCTTAGCTTTGAATATGCTGCAATAACATTCTAACATAACATTACTCATCATGTCATGAATCTAACACTATTGTTGTAATCATCTCTGCCATAAAATTTCATTTTATTTCTGAAATTTTTCCCCAGTAGGAAGACATCTTTAGACACCTTTAGAAATTGTGATTAATAGACTGGGAATATAGTTCAGTGGCAGAATACTTGCCTAGCATGTGTAACGCCCTAAATTCAATTGCAAGCACTACAAAAAAAAAATTGTGATTCAGTGGGCTAGAAAGATGGTTCAGTGAGTAAAAGTGCTTTCTGTGAAAGCATGAGGACCCAAGTTTGAATCCTAGTATCCGTGTAAAAAGCCAGGCATAAGTAAAGACAGGAGGATCACTGGGGCTTGCTGGCTACCAGCTGATCTCCAGGTTCAGTGAAAAAACCCTGTCTCAAGGAAATAGGATGGAGAGAGATAGAGCAAACCATTTCCTCTGACCTCTGACAGTACCACATGCCACACCATACTACACACCATACACAAACATGCGCACACATGCACACACAAGGTCACACACACACACACCCATTGTGATTAAAGCCAATGAGAAAAACAAATTTATTTTAGCTGCAGTTCTTTTCCCAGTACCTTATTAATGTTTCATTTAAGTTTCTAAACAGTAACCTACTAAATCAGATAAAATAGTATTGGTTGAAAATATTCTCAAGAAATACTCATTTTATCCTGCATTTTCCTCTTAAGCTTTTTCATGTTTACTTCTAAAAGATAGGTAATAAATTACTGTCAACCTTATCATTTTTTTTCTTAACCTAAGGCCTTACCCATATTAGGCAAGTGCTTTACCACTGAGTTATGTCCTTAACACTTGTTTTCATTTTTTTTATTTTGAGATAGGTTCCCATTAAGTTACTCAGGCTGACCCAGATGTAGTGGCACACACACCTTTAATCCCAACACTCCGGAGGCACAGGGTATGGGAATCTTTGACTTCAGTGCCAGATTGGTCTACATACCATGTTCCAGGCCAGCTAGAGGTACATAGTGAGACTGTCTAAATAACTAAACAAATTAATTAATTAAGTAAATAAGTAAATTACATTACCTAGGCTGGACATGAACTCCCTTTGAAGTAAGTAAGTAAGTTTAAGTTACCCAGACTTGTCTTGAGCTCCCTTTGTAACCCAGACAGGTCTGAAGTTTATGGCCCTTCTGTCTCAACCTCCCAAGCAGCTGGGATTATAGGCGTGTGCCATGAGGCCCAGCTCCCTTATGATTTTTTTTTTTTGGAATGGAAAAATTAAACACTTTACTGATTCCCTTGATAACTACCAGTAGGTCAGAGCTTTGCTTTAAATACAATTTGTTTGTCAAAGCAAGTTTAGTATTTTCAACTGGCTTTCTATAAGTTAAAAAAAAAGCTAACAAATTTTTTGTTATAGCTTTTAAAAGTTATAATCAATAACTACTACCCCATTATTTTAAATTAGCCTCAGTGTGAATTAATCATGACTTGGATTTCCCATCAAGTAAATAACAGCCACTTTCAATTACTTAGGAACAAGGGCTTTGGTTTTAATATTATCCAGGATATTTTTCCTCTGTGACCTATTTTTGCTTTGTCTTTCAGTATCTGCACTAGAGGGCTTGAAACAGAAACATTTTTTCCATCATTTGGTTCTGCTATGATCATATCTAATAGAATATTACATGAAAAATATTATGCTGATTCTATAATCTCTTCCCTTCTACCATTGCTTTGGCTAATTAAAAGTTTATTCCAGGGCCAGTCAGATGGCTTAGCCAGTAAAGGCAATTATTGCCAAGCCTATGGACCTGAGTTTGATCAGGTCCTCAGAACCCATGTGGTGGAAGGAGAGAATTGACTCCTGCAAGTTGTCCTCTGACCTCCACATGAGTGCTCACACCAATACACAAACGCACACATAGATAGATGATAGATAGATAGATAGATAGATAGATAGATAGATAGATAGATAGATAGATGATAGATAGATAGACGATAAACAAATGTTTTGTAAAAAGATCTCATACTGAATTTGAAGTATAGTGTATTCTCAGTCACTAATCTTACATTTAAAAATGAAAATTTAGGTGGGGGCTAGAGCAGTATTTCAGCCACTAAGAGCATTTGCTGCTCTTCTAGAGGATCTGAGTAATTTAGGCTGGGGATAAATTAATACTCAGTTGGTAGAGTGCTTGCCCTGAGTTCTGTCTGTAGCACTACATAAAACAAACATGGTAACACATGTCTGTAATGCCAGCAGTTGAGGTGAAAACAGGAGGATCAAGAATTAAGACTGGCCTTAGCTACATAGTGAGGTTGAGGCCGGCATGGGCTATATAAGACACTGTCTCAAAATTTTTTTAAAAAAAGATTATTCAGTATATATTTTTAAGCCATTATCCTGAGTCAAATTCACCCCACTTTATTCTTGAACATTTGCAACAATTATCAGCATTTAAAAATTATACTACTAGAACTAGAGATATCAGTCAGTGAGAGAGCATTTGCCTAGCACGTGTAAAACCCTGGGTTCTATCCCCAGCATCTCATTAATTAATTAATTAATTAATTAATTAATTAATTTCAGAAAGAAAATTTGTGATATTCAACCTCTCATAAAATGCAAAAATCTGGCATATTAGACCCACACACTTAATGTGTCAGCAACTAACTCTCTCTGAGTACTGGTTGTTTCCTTTAGATAGGATTGCATTCTTTTTTTTTTATTAACAGAGCATAGGGTAGTGGTTTCTTTACAGAAGGGTGGGCACCCCACATTTATAGCTTCAGCATAAAGTCCACACTCAGATACAGATCCAGTGACCTCCCGACAGCTTCACAAAATTGTGAGGGGGTGCCGCTTGGTGTTCTCTGCTTATATATCCTTTGCCCCTCCCACCCACATGCAGCTAAGGTTGACTGATTGGGTGGGAAGGGAAAATGACTCCTCCCTTGACACCTTGATGAGGGTGGGAAGGAGGTGTGGCTATAGTTTGCCAACATAGTGATCTGAGGACATTTTCAGTTAACACTGCACCCCTTCCTCTGGCTATTATATTCTTTCCCCACAACCTCTTCCACAAAAGTCCCTGACCCTTGGAGAGGGTGGTAGGTATGGGATGATCTTCCCCCCATTGTGGCAAGGCATTGAACTTTCAGGTCTCTGCATCATCTGTTTTCTATGGGCTGTTGGCCAGTTTGAGTGGGATTCCATCAACTGTAAAAACACATGCAGCAAGAAGCAAGAACATCTAAACAGTGACTGCTATAATAACTTAACCTATTGGCATAAACACAAATGCTTGGTTGGTACTTTAGCAGCTGCATCATTTCCTTCTAACAAAACAATTACAGTGACTTCCCACTGGAGCCTATATTCTCCCCTGCCACAGGGGGTTGACCAGGTCTACAGTACCAGATGTGTGTTCCACCCCTAGGAGCGGGCATTATATCCAATTGAAAATTTTCTGGTTGTATGCACACTAGACTCTCCACTGTTACACCAGCAGGAACATCTTGTTTGGTATGTTGATAGTGCAACATGAGGGGACCGTTGAGAAGAATTATAGTGGACTATTCTCCCTCAGTCATCTTTGTGTTGCATTTTGGCACCATGAAAACCACCCATCCAGTGTCAGGGAGTTTCCAGCTTAGTCCAAGCTTGATTTCTCCCTCTCCCATGCTTACATCATGCAGTGTCTTCAGCAGTGGGGATTTTCCATCCACTTCCAGTGTACAACCAACATTATTGGCAATGGCCTTTTTTGTTTTGGGGACCTCTAGTGTCCCTTGGGCCAACAGCTCATGGGGGGGCAACCCACCTCTGACACAGGAATTTTCATTTAACAACTGCATTGCTTTTGGAAGGGCTTTCTTCCATCCCCATAGGGTTCCTTCTGTGCTTATGGCTTTTTTTTTAAATGTGTATCTGGAGAAAATTTCCCCCTTTATTCCCAAAGTTCTTTGTATAGTCCTCTCCCCCACCCCTGCCTTAACTATAGCCTTCTTACATATTTCTCCCATAATAACACCTTTATCCTATTGCTCTCTCTCGGATATCTTCTTTCCCTTTACCTCCTTGTTTTCCTTCCATATGCCTGATCCCTGCAGTTGCATCAGGATATGCACTCACTTATAAGGATTTGTTGCTAGGATCCACAGATGAGGGTGAACATACATCTTTTGTTTTTCTGAGTCTGTGTTACTTCATTTCTAGATCCATCCATTTACCTGCAAATTTCATTATTTCATCTTTTCTACTGCTGAATAGAATTCCATTGTGTGTAAATGTACCACATTTTCATTAACCAGTCATCCACTGAGGGCACTTAGGTTGCTTCCATCTCTTAGCTATTGTGAAAAGAGCAGCAACAAACATGGTTGTACAAGTATCTCTATACTAGGATGAGTCCTTTAGGTATATGACAAGGGGTGGTGTAACTGGGTCATATGGTAGGTTCATTTTTAGTTTTTTAACAGTTCTCCACACTGTTTTCCATAGGAGTTGCACGAGTTTGCAGTCCCACCAGCAGTGAATGGACATTCCCCTTTCTCCACATCCTCGCCAGCATTTGGTATCATTTGTTCTCTTGATAGGATAGCATTCTTTTCACCACTGAGCCACCCAACATTTAATTACCTGTCTTTCTCTGTAGGCACCGTATTCCTGATGCCAGCTTGTCAGCAGTACACTGGATGATAAAACATTAAGTTTGTGCTGGGAATCTTGTGCAAAGCATCCTCTGTCATGTCTGAAGCCTGTTTCCTCTCATAAAAATGGAATAATGGGGATGGGGATTTTAACTCAGTGGTAGAGCTCTTGCCTATCTATCAAGTGAAAGGCCCTGGATTTGATCCCCAGCATGGAGGGTTGAGGGCTATGAGTAGAATGCTGCTACGTTTAAGGTGGTTGTGCTGAAAATGTAATTTAATGCAATTTACTGCTTTTTTGTTTACAAGGAAAAACTTTTAAATGTCATTCAGCAATTTTCTGCCTTCACTATAGCTTCCTAATCTACAAAATACATTGTGTAGACTATAGTAATTTAGTTAGAAAGATGATTAGTGTTCAGATAGCCCAAATCCCTTATTTTATAGATAGGGAAACCAAGATTCAGAGAAATGAAATTATTTTTCCAGGACCAGACAGCAAATGGCATAACCATAAAAATATTCCTTATTGCATTTTGTTTTGTATCATTGATACTGTATTCTCTTGATAATGTCTTTTCTATTTCGGAAAAAGGAAACACTTGGATAAATGGTGTGATAGGCAGTTGTCCCAGTGGGTTTTAATTCTTTAGCAGTGATTAGAAAGCATTTTCTTTAACAACTAGTTGGTAAATATTTTAGGATTTCTAGTCCAGATGTCTCTGCTGCATCTATTTAACTTAGGTATTGTAGAATGCATGTAGCCATAAACAATCCATAATCAATATGCATTGCAGTGTTTCTATAAGACATTATTTACAAAAGTGCACAGTAGGTTAATTTGGCCTAGAGGTTATAGTTTGCCATCCCATTTTAGCTATCTTTATTTAGGAATCTAGCTCTATGGAAGTCATGTTTTCTTATCCATAAAGTAAAATAGAAATAATATGATTGCTTTATCTTGTGTCACAAAATTATCATGTGAACCAATGATTATAAAGTATTTCCAGGAAAAGAACTGTGTAAATAATCTGCCTTATGGACTATTTTTTAGCCAAAATAATTTGTGACCATTTTCTTTAGTCAATTACATGACCGAGAAAAAGAAATAGAGATCAGATACCTTTAGTTCTCCCAAGCATCTCTTGGCTCTGGTTGGGAACTTCATAGCAACATGTTCTATGAAATGATGGTTTTCACTCACCTCCTCTTATACCTACCACTGAAGTAGCTGCAATTTCGTATTCAACTCTGAGTCTTAGTCACGCCACTACCCTAAAATCTGAAATTACTTTAAACGTTTCCTTTTTACTTTGAGACCTGACAAATTGAGAGGGATGCTCTGGAGGAAGAGTCTATTCCTATATAAGAATGATATTGTTTTAAGGGGCGGAGCTTATAATTCACTATCTTATTAGATTGTGCTTTTGTATTTAAGTATAAAAAGAAAGATATTAAAAACAAAAGCCTTATCCACACATCGTGGTATATGAAAAAGAAATCAGGCTTTGCAATGAAAGACAATTTTAGGGGTCCAGCAAATTATTTGCAAGCTGTGTTCAAGTATTTTATTCATACCTTTCATAGAATACGTTGTGTCCTCTTGTGCACAGAAGGCATGCATAAAGCTAGTGCATACAGTATTTTAACTTGGGCATAGCCTACCATTTCCTTACCTATTTTTTTGAAACAGGGTCTTGAACTCACTATATAGGTGAGGATGAACTTGAAATTCTGATCCTCTTGCCTCTATCTCCTGAGTGCAAGGATTTTAGGCATGTTCATTGTATGCCGATTATGTGGTGTTGTAAGTGGAACTTTGGCTTTGTGCATATTAGACAAGCACTCTACCGACTGAGCTATATCCATAGCTCCAGCCCACTACCTTTAATTTTCTACTGAACCTGAATCATTTTCCTGTAGCCATTTGTAATAATAATAATAATAATAATAATAATAGTGTTTATAACATATAAAGTATTAAAGGCTGGTGAGGGTTTGGTTTTTGTTGTTTTTATTTTTATTTTATTTTGTCACCTTTACTGGCTAACAGCTTTACTGCA
>NW_008353234.1:1308971-1314964 GCF_000622305.1 Nannospalax galili | reverse complement strand
TTCCTGTAGCCATTTGTAATAATAATAATAATAATAATAATAATAGTGTTTATAACATATAAAGTATTAAAGGCTGGTGAGGGTTTGGTTTTTGTTGTTTTTATTTTTATTTTATTTTGTCACCTTTACTGGCTAACAGCTTTACTGCATGTAAGATTTTTATCTGCTTTTCTAAAGCACAATATTTGGTATTGAGCTAACTTTGATACTTAGTCAATTGGAGAGTCATCCATCTAATTATTTTTTTACAACTTTATTGAGAAATAATATACAAATAAAATTTACTCCCATTTTTATTTTTATTTTATTTTGTCACCTTTACTGGCTAACAGCTTTACTGCATGTAAGATTTTTATCTGCTTTTCTAAAGCACAATATTTGGTATTGAGCTAACTTTGATACTTAGTCAATTGGAGAGTCATCCATCTAATTATTTTTTTACAACTTTATTGAGAAATAATATACAAATAAAATTT
Organism: Nannospalax galili; assembly: GCF_000622305.1. Taxonomy (NCBI): domain Eukaryota; kingdom Metazoa; phylum Chordata; class Mammalia; order Rodentia; family Spalacidae; genus Nannospalax; species Nannospalax galili. Next base: position 1,314,488 of record NW_008353234.1, on the reverse strand, counting down.
ACTCCCATGGTTCAGGGACTGGAGTGATGTCTCGGTGGTTAAGAGCACCAGCTATTCTTGCAGAGGACTGAGTTTGACTCACTGCAGCTAACAACCATCTGTAACTCCAGTTCCAGGAGATCCAGTGCCCTCCCTGGCCTCCCTGGTCATTGCACAACATGGTGCACTTGCATACATGGAGGCAAAAAAATACTCAAAATTTTTAAAAATCAAAAAAAATTGAAAAAAAAAGAGAGAATGGTTCATCCAGGCATGGTTGTACATACCTTTAATCCCAGCACTCTGGAAGCAGAGGCAGGGAGACCAGACCAGTCTGATCTGTATAGCAAGTTCCAGGCCAACCAGAGCTACATAGTGAGACACTGTCTCAAAAATAAAGAGAAAAAGAGGATGGTCCACTCAGTTGTAGTATATTTACATATAGTGATTATGTGTCCATCACAACATTTCCATAGCCTTTAAAAGGAAATCTTTGGACCATTTATAGTCACTACAATTTCCTCCCAGTCCTCCCAATCCAAAAGAACCACTGATCTGCTTTCTGTCCTGTGTTTCTTTTTGGTACAGACAGTTCATCCATACAATACACATTATTTCATTGCTGTCTTTGAATCTGAAAATAATGGTTTTTATTGTATAGGCATACATACAAAATTTGTCTGTGAAACAATTTTAAAATATATAATTGAGTGGCATTTAGTACACCAACAGTGTTGCACAACCATCAGTCACCATTGCACAGTTTCAGAATGTATGCATCATCCCCAGAGAAAACCCCACACCCATTAAGCAGCCATTCTTTATTTCCTTTCCCCTCAGGAAGTTAAGAAGTGCTTCCTCCTCTTTATCTTTCGGAAAGGTTTTAAAAGGATTAGCTTTAATTCTTAAATGTATTTGGGAGAGTGTGCTAGTTAAGCCTGGGATTTACTTTCTTGGTAAGGTTTCATTATGTCTGTACTCTCTTGGCTTGGCTTAGTCAGATTTACTCAGGATTATTGAGATTTTCTATTTCTATTTGAGTCAATTCTATACATTTTCCATTTCATCTAGGTTATCTAGTTTGTCATTATATAATTCTTCTTAGTATTCTCTCATAATCTTTATTCCTGTAATGTTAATAGTAAAATTTCTGACTCAGTAATTTGGGTCTTTTTAGCTTGATCCATGCAACTGAAGATTGTTACATTTGTCAATATCCTCAAAGAACAGATGTTTGCCATTACTTTTGCTTTCTGTTGTCTTTCTATTTTTCCCATTTTTCTTTGTGTTGTTGTTGTAAGGGTTTGTTTTTGTTTTTTGTTTGTTTGAGACAGGGTTTCCATGTGTCCCCAGCTGGCCTGGAACTTGCTATGTAGACCAGGTTGGTCTTGCCTCTACCTCTGCCTCCTGAGTGCTAGGATTAAAGGCATGCTCCACCACACCTGGCCCCACTCATTTTCTCATTCTTCTGCTGTTTGGGGCTTTCATTTGCCCTCCTTTCTAAGTCCTTAAGGTATGAATTAGGTTGTTTGTTTGAGACCTTCCTTCTTTGTAGACTGATCATAACATAGACTTATACAGTTCTCAACTTCCTTCTAAACACTTATTTAGTTGCATCCTGTAAGTTTTGGCAGGTCATGTTTTCATCTTCATTTAGTAAAGTACTTTCTGGTTTCCTTGTAAGTTCTTTGGTTCATTCATTGTTCCAGGGTATAGTATTTTAATTTATACCTTTGTGAATTTTCCAGTTTTTCTCCCTTACAGTTTGTGGTTTTGTTTCCTTATTATTAGAAAAGATTCTTTGTATGATTTTAAACTTTGTAAATGTATTGTAATTTCTTTATTGGTATAGTATACTGCCTGTCCTGAAGAATGTTTCATACATACTTGAGAAGTATTTGTATTGTATTGTTGTGGACAGAATTTTCTATATGTCTTTTAGGTGTAATGTATTGATAATATTTTTCAAGTTCTGAATTTCTTTGTTGAACTGCATAGTTGTTTTATCCATTATTGAGTGTACGATATTGAAGTCTCCATTATTACAGAATTTCCTGTTTCTCCCTTCGATTTTGTCAATTTTTAGCATACTTTTGCACGTTTGTTGTTCATTACATGTATGTTTATCATTGTTCTTCTTGATGGACTTACCTTTTTATTAGCTTGTAGTGTTATGGACTGAATGTGTATGTCTCCACCAAATTCATTATATTGAAGTCCTAATGTGATGGTAGTAGAAATGGGGCCTTTGGGAGGTAATTAGACTTAGATAAATTCACAAGAATGGAGTCCTTGTGATGAGAGTCTTGCCTTCATATGAAAACAGAGATCTCTCTCTCTCCCCCTCCTCTACCTCCTTTGCCTTTGCATTACCGTCTTTGTCTTTCTTTTTGATATAAAGATAGAACAAGCTATCAACACTCTAGCTAGTAGCCCCTCACCACAACCCAGACTAGCTTGTTGATCAAAGATTTCCCTGCCTCTAGAACTGTGAGAAATAAATTTTGAGTTTCTTCAATTGATTTGTGTGTGTGTGTATTTCATACAGAACATCCCAAACAATCTTATTCATCTTTATACTCACATCCTAAATGGCACCCTTCCATAACCTCCCCTCCACCACTGGAGCCCATATACTCTGTCATCCCTGTTACTGTCCACTGTGTTGTCTGCACCCCAGACATTCCCCAGTGCAAGTCCACCTGCTGAGTCTTGTCAGCCTATCTAAAGTTCCTTGTTTTAGGAAGATCAGCTCTTCCTCATCTAGTAGCAATAAGTTGCCAACATTCCTTTAGATAAGATTGGGGTCTGATGTTCATTTTCCCAGTTCTATGCTGGGTTACTGTCTGGGAGTCTCTTGGGCCACCCTGGCCAACAACTCAAAGGAAGGTATCACCTGTCTGACATGGTTTCTTTTATGTAGCCTTTAACTATGCACATGGACTCTTTTTTTTAACTTTTACAAAAACTTTGAGAATTTCATACATGTATATAAGGTGTTTTGATCAAATCCATGCTCACTCCCTCCCCTCCAACATTCCCCCTCGGAAGAGGTAACCCTAAAATCTTTTAAGGATTGGATATAAGCTCTCAAATACTTTTGACATTTTTGGCCTTTGGAACAGAGTATGTTTCTAACAGGCCCAAGGACATTTTGACTTTTAGCCCAGAAACTGGCTACATTTCTTTGGGGTCTTTTTACCCAAACTGCCTAGCTAATTCCTACTTCCTATTCTTATCACGCCATCCTCTGAAGGGGTTACCCAAATTGCCAATAGGGAATAGGGACGCAGACCGCTCTGGCTTCTTCCATGCTGAACAGGGACGTAGGGTGAGGCAATTGGAGTACCCCTTCAGTGGGTCTATCCAAAAGACTCCCAAATTGCATAACTCTTAACTCAAGGGAGAAAAGAAAGTCCTTGAATCATGAATAGGAGATGTGAAGGAGAATTAAAGGCAAGTGTAATTAGCATTACAAGTTCTAGATGGGGAACTAGAAAAAAGTCAGAACAGGGCAATTTTCAAATGTTCATAGGAGAGTGTGATGGCTAATCCTGGCTGTCAATTTGACTGGATCTGGCATTAACTAAAATGAAAGAGATCTTCTTGACTGGATCATCTGAAGCTGGAAGACACACCCTAAATGTGGGTGTTACCTTCTGATGGCAGCCCTTATAAAGGCCAAGGCAGAGGAGAATGCCAGGCTTCTTGCTGCTTGCCTTCTCTCTCGATGGTGAGTTCATCTTGCTGCTGTAGACTGAAGACTAGTTGATCTTTTGGAATTTGTCAGACCTTCAGCTCCAGATTGGGACTGCTGAGACATCCAGCCTTGTGGACTGAGCGACTACGGATTCTCAGCCTCTCCAGTGTGGTGCAGCCATTGTTGGACTACTCAGACTCTATCCTGTGAGCTAAGCTGATAAATCTCTATGCATATATATTCATTCTACCGGTTCCATTTCTTTGGAGAACCCTGACTAATACAAATTGTGATACCAGGAGTGGTTCTATAGAAACAGAATTGAAAGGATGAATTTCTTTAATGGGCTTGTTGGTATTTGGAGCAGGCTCTCCAACTCAGAGTCTTCAGATAGCAGGGAGAGCGAGAGCACTTAAAATCCATGGTGTAGACTATTTGAAACAATTATGGAGATAGACCCATTTGAATCTCCTAACTCACCTCTTGTGAAGAGCAAGAAATTTAGTGACTCTATACATAAAACATTTGATGATTTGTGGAAAAATAAGAAAAATAATGATGCTGGCTGGTTACTTCTAGCATCTCTGGATAAAGTGATGAAGATAAACAATGAGCTTAATGATAAAACTGACAAGCTCCAGATTGGAATCAAGAGTTTAAATGTTTCAAAATGTGTCCTGGAAGAGAATCTTCTCTCCAGCAGCCAGAGAGCTAAAGCTGCAGAAAATCAAGCTGGAGCCCTTATTATACATTTGGCTGACCTACAACGCAAATTTAATTCCCAGCCTTGAAGGGTGTCAGCAGTAAAGGTGAGGGCATTGGTAGGAAAAGATTGGAATCCTGACACGTGGGATGGAGATGTGTGGGAGAACCCTGAGGAGGCTGAGGGTTTAGAATCTGAGGAATTTGATTCATTCACCTGATGAATTAATCTCCCCACCCTCAGCAGACCCACTCTCCCCACCCTTGCCTGAGGCAACTAATCCCATTGAGGAAGCTAATCCCATTCAGCAAGAGGAAGCTGATGTCCCTCAGGGCCCAGTTATTGTTGCCTCTAGACCTATAACCAGACTCAAAGCTAAACAGGCCCCTAGAGGAGAGATAGAAAGTGTGGTCCATTAGGAGGTGCGCTATACCACTAAGGAATTTAGTGAACTTGCTAATTCTTATGAGCAGAAGTCTAATGAATATGTCTGGGAATGGATTTTAAGGGTATAGGATAATGGTGGAAGGAACATAAAATTGGATCAGGCTGAGTTTATTGACATGGGCCCCCTGACTGGAGATTCTAGGTTTAATATGGAAGTTCGTGCAGTTAAAAAGGGTGTTAAAAGTTTATTTGATTTGTTGGCTGAGGTATTTATCAAAAGATGTCCTACTGACAGAGGGCTGGAGATACCTGATATCCCTTGGCTTCGTGTTGATGAAGGGATTGTGAGGCTCAGGTAAATTGGTGTGCTCGAATGGATTCGCAGTGTAACATCAAATCCTCCACAATGGGAGGGCCCAGAGGACATGCGTTTTACTGATTTTATAAGATGGAAAGCACTGAGAGAGACACCAGAACGTTTGAAGAGCTTTGTCTTTGCTCTTTTCCTTATAAATATTACAGTTGGAGATGCTGCTGCTCAATTGCATAAATTAAATGTAAATATAATAGGTATAACAGGACCTCGGAGTAGGGGTCAGGTGGCAGCAATGAATTACCAAAGACAAGGTGAGCATACTTATCGTAATGGGCAGAAAAGGCAAAACTATACCTACAATGGCATGACTCGAATGGACCTGTGGTACCGGCGAATCAATCATGGTGTTTCCAGGGACCACATACATAAGAA
>NW_008353234.1:1305437-1306647 GCF_000622305.1 Nannospalax galili | reverse complement strand
TCAGGCAGTGCACATGGTCATGCATTTTGCTTGGAAGGAGAAATGGCCAGAAGTAGCCAATGGCTTGCCTGGATGGTCAGGGACTTGGAAGGAGCATGATTGGAAAATTGGTGAGAAAGACATTTTGGGAAGAAGTATGTGGATAGATCTCTCCAAATGGGCAAAGGATGTGAACATACTTGTCTCTCATGTAAATGCTCATCAAAAAGTGGCTTCAGTGATCAAGTAGATCAGATGACCCGCTCTGTGGATTGTCAGCCTCTTTCTTCAGCTATCCCTGTCATTGCTCAATGGGCCCATGAACAAAGTGGCCATGGTGGGAGAGATGGAGGTTATGCATGAGATCGACAGCATGGACTCCACTCACAAAAGCTGACCTGGCTACAGCTGCTGCTGAGTGCCAGATCTGCCAGCAGCAGAGACCAACACAGAGCCCCCAATATGGTACTGTTCCCTGTGGCAACCAGCCTGCAACCTGGTGGCAGGTTGACTACATTGTACCACTTCCATCTTGGAGGGGACAGCATTTTGTCCTTACAGGAATAGACACTTATTCTGGTTATGGATTTGCCTTTCCTGCATGTAATGCTCCTGCCAAAACTACTATCCAGGGACTACAGAATGCCTTACCCACCATCATGTTATTCTGCACAGCATCACTTCTGACCAGGGAACTCACTTCACAGCCGAAGAAGTGCAACAGTGGGCCCATGGTCATGGAATCCACTGGTCTTACCATGTTCCCCGTCATCCTGAAGCAGCTGGCTTGATAGAACGATGGACCTGTCTCTTAAAGACACAGTTACAGTGCCAATTAGGTGGCAATAGCCTGGAGGGCTGGGGCAGGGTCCTCCAGAAGGTAGTGTATGCTTTGAATCAGCGTCCAGTATACGGTACAGTTTCTTCTATAGCCAGGATTCATGGGTCCAGGAATCAAGGGGTGGAAGTGGGAATGATTCCACTCACTATCACCCCTGGTGACCCACTGTGAAAATTTTTGCTTCCTGTACCCTCGACTTTGCACTCTACTGGCTTGGACGTTTTTGTTCCAGAGGAGGGAGTGCTTCTGCCAGGAGAGACAACAAACATTCTGTTGAACTGGAAGCTAAGACTTCCCCCTGGACACTTTGGGCTTCTGATGCCCTTAAGTCAGCAGGCTAAGAAAGGAATAAGAGTATTAGGGGGGGTGATTGTCTCAGACTACCAAGGG
>NW_008353234.1:1225044-1305375 GCF_000622305.1 Nannospalax galili | reverse complement strand
CCTTAGGGGTGACTTTTGGTGTTACCATGTCCTGTAATTAAGGTCAATGGGAGACTGCAACAACCCAATCCAGACAGGACAAAAAATGGCTCAGACCCCTCAGGGATGAAAGTACCGGTCACTTCTCTGGGGAAAGAGCCAAGACCTGCAGAGGTGCTTGCTGATGGTGGAGGAAATACAGAATGAGTAGTAGAGGAAGGTAGTTACAAATACCAACTTAGCCCATGTGACCAGTTGCAGAAACATGGATTTAATTGACATGAATATTTTTGTCCTGTTTGGTCAAGAATAGGCTTGTGTGTTACACATATGTTAAGCAGACACTTGTGTTATTTTTTTTGAATGTGTAATTGAGATAAGTGTTAAGTGGTTAAGTGTTGTGAGCCTATATGATCATATTGGGTTATGAGATACTGAAGGACTAAGCGTTCCTCAAAGACCTTATCACCTACTCTAAGATATATAATGCATTGGTCATTGTATGATGGGATAGTTATATCATGTTAGGTGAAATTATGACATCAACATTGTTTTATTTGAAAATTAAGCATGACATAGAGAGATGCTATTGGGTATCAAGTTGACAAGGGGTGTTGTGATGGCTAATCCTGGGTGTCAACTTGACTGGATCTGGGATTAACTGAAATAAAAGAGATCTTCTTGATTGGATCATCTGAAGCTGGAAGACACAACCTAAATGTGGGTGTTACCTTCTGATGGCAGCCGGTATAAAAAGCTATGGCAGAGAACACCTGGCTTCTTGCTGCTTGCCTTCTCTCTCGCTGGTGAGTTCGCCTTGCTGCTGTGGACTGAAGACTAGCTGATCTTTCGGAATTTGTCAGACCTTCAGCGCCAGATTGGGACTACTAAGACATCCAGCCTTGCGGACTGAGCGACTACGGATTCTCAGCCTCTCCAGTGTGGTGCAGCCATTGTTGGACTTCCCAGACTCTATCCTGTGAGCTAAGCTGATAAATCTCTATACATATATATTCTTTCTACTGGTTCTGTTTCTTTGGAGAATCCTAATACAGAGAGTCCCTTGGAGTTTCTTGACAAGGGCTTCCAAAAGCATCCCTCTATTGGGTTCTTTCTCATTTTTCTTTTGTCTTCCAAGGCTAGACTAGTTGGCTGGGAAGAATGGCTGGATACTAAGGTGAGCGTCCAGTGACCCTGCTTGGCACTCCTTTAATGAGTGAGCACAACCACAAACAAGCCCAATTGTGACTATGTTTAACAATACATGTACTCTTAAAGAATTATACTGATCACTTTAATCTTTGGTTATACTTTCCTTTTGTGTGTTTAAGACCATACAGTTTTTTAAAGCAGTCAGTTTACAATATTTTGTTATACTGCTTGAGCAGACACACACACACACACACACACACACACACACACACTGTATTTCTTTTTCATTTGTATGCTGTTCTTTTTTTTCACTTTATGTCTATTTTGTCCCATGTTACCATAGTCACCAGAGCTCTTTTTAGTTACTATTTATAGAATGAGCTGTCTTTTTCTGTCCTTTCACTTTCATTCTTTTTGTTTTGCTAAATCTAAATTTAGTGTCTGTCATGTAGACAATGTATAGATGGGTTATGTTTTTAAATTCATTCAGAAAATCTCTACCTTTTAATTAAGAATTGAATTTATTTACGTTTAAAGTGACTAATGATAATGTTTTCTAACGCTTCTGTAACAAAGTACCATAGGCAAAAATGACTTAAATAGCCAAAATTTATTTTCTCATAGTTCTGTAAACTAGGTGCCCAAGATCAAGATGTATCCAAGAGGGTTATTTTGTTTGTTTGTTTTTCTAAGTCTTTTATCTTGTTTATTATACTCTTCTCCCTGTATCTTCACATGATCTATTCTCTATGCATACCTGCATCTTAATCCATCTTCCTATAAGAATACCTGTCACAGCCAGGCATGGTGGCGCATGCCTTTAATCCCAGCACTCGGCAGGCAGAGGCAGGCAGATCTCTGTGAGCTCAGGCCAGCCTGGTCTACATAGTGAGTTCCAGGCCAGCTGGGGCTACAGGGAGACCCTGTCTCAAAAAGACCAAAAAAAAAAAAAAATACCTGTCACAACCAGGTGTGGTGGCTTGTACCTGTTATCCTAGAACTCAGGAGATGGAGGTAGGAGGATCAGAAGTTCAATGCCAGCCTCAGCTACCTAGAAAGTTTGAGGCCAGCCTGAGCTACTTGAGACCCTGTCTCAAACAGCTATAAAAAAAAAAAAAAAGTAATACCAATCATTATGTTAGGTCACACCCATAAGTCCTCATTTGAGCTTAACTGCCTCCTTTAGTTCCCTATCTCCAAATACAATCACATTCTCAGGTACCAGGGATTGTGATTTGAACATTTGAGTTTTCATGGAATATATTTGAGCTCCTAACGCGTAAGATGTATTTTTCTATTTTGCTGTTAACATCTGTCATACCTTTATGTTTCCTTAATCCTCTGTTACCTCCTTATTTTATGTTTAACTGATTTTTGCAGTAGACTGTTGTTTTGTTTGCTTTTATTGTGCTTTGACAAATCTTGGTTCATGAATTCAGGGAATACAATCTATCATGGCAGGGATGACACTGTATTGCGATTCTATATGTGGCAGCAGGAATTTGGACCTTGTTTATATATCATGGCTGACCAGGAAGCAGAGATCTCAGAGAGTCAGAAGCACGGGTAGTCTCTAACCCTTAAAGGTCTGCCCCCAGTGACCAACCTCCACAAGCTGTACCTTCTTCTACAAAGGTTCTACAACCTCCCAAAACAGCACCAACCAGCTGAAGACCAAGTAATCAAACACAGCATGTAGGGTCACTTCCCATTTAAACATAATAACAATGTATTTTCTCATTTCCTTTGTGTGTATTTTTTCCTTGTTTTTCTTACTGGTTGCAATTATTCCCAACCTTATGACACACTAGTTTGACTAGAGACCACCTCAGCTTCAATAGCATACAAACTGCTCCTGTGCATGTCCTCACCTGCTCCATTGTGTTGTTGTTCTTATTCCCAGTTATATCCTGAATATCATGGGCCAATGACTATAGATATATAATTGTTTTATGTTTCACCTTCTAAATCATGTAGGAAGGAAAGAGAAGGTACCAACCACAACTGCAACAATACTTTTGTTATTTCATCATATGACTCAGGTTATTGTATTCTCTTGTTTCATCCTAAAGGACTCTCTTTAGAATTTCTTACAGGCAGTTCTCATAAAAATAACTCCTTCATCCCTTTCTTAATGTCTCCCTTTTTTCAATGGATAATTTTTCCAGATACAGAATTTTTGTTTGAAAATCTTGTATTCAGCACTGAGATATGTTATCTTGCCTCTGACCTTCCTGGTTTCTGATGTGAAATGAGTTAGTCTCACTGAGGATCCCTTGAAACAAGCTGCTTGTCTCTTGCTGCTTTCAAGATTTATGCTTTTGACTTTTAGTAGTTCTATTACACTTGGTCTTGGTATGACTCACTTTGAATTTATCTTACTTGGAATTCATTTGTCCTCTTAAAGTTTTCTTTTTTTCTTTGCTAGGTTTCAGCTTTAAAGACTTCCTTAGTGTGTCTTAAAAGTTAAGCCCATAGGCAGTTGATAAGGTCAGTTTTTAATCTAGGAATGTCTTTATTTCTTCACCTTTTATATATAATTTTAATTAATATGTTTCTTTTATAAAATTTGTTTTATTGTTTTAATTATGTGTACTTTGGTGTGTCTATGTGTGAGTTTGTGTACATGACTTCAAGTGCCTGCAGGCACCAGTGGCATTCAATCTCCAGGAGCTGGAATTACAGGCAGTTGAACTGCTTGACATGGATGCTGGGAACTGATCTCAGGTCTTCTCCAAGAGCAGTGCATACTCTTAACTGCCTAGCTATTTTTCCAGGCCCAATATATCTTTTTTTATTTATTCACTTTGTATATTGTGTGGATGTGTACATCTGAGTGCAGGTACTCATTGAGGCCAGAAGAAGGAATGAGATCTCTTGGAGCTGTAGTTACAAGTGGTTGTGACCTACCTAACGTGGGTGCTGGGAACTGATCTCAGTCCTCAGCAAGATCAAGAAGTACTCTTTTTTTCAATTTTTTTAAGATCTCGCTCTACCCCTAATTAATATATTACTTAAATAATATTAGATTTACAGAATTAAATGAGCAAAAATGGAGAATTCCCATAAACCCTGTCACTGGGACCAATTTCCCCTGCTATTGGCATCTTGGTTTTATGTGGTGCCACTGCTAGAACTGATGAGCCAATATTGCTACCTTATAAGTAAGTAAAGTTTGTGGTTTATATTAATGGGTTCACGCTGAGTTCTACATTCTGTTGGTTTGGACAGATGTTTATTGTGTCCATCCTCATAATATCATACAAATTAGTAGTTTCATTGTCCTAAGAATCCACTGTACTTGTACCTGTTCATTCTGCTTCTACTTTGAAATCCTGAGCAAACACTGAATTTTTTAGTCTCTACAGCTTTTGCTTTTTCTTAGGGAAAAAACTGATTAAAGCATCAATGGGACTGATTAGAGGAACCCGAAATAAACCCACACAAATGTAGCCATTTGATCGTTTAACAAATGATCAAATGCTATCTATTGGAGAAACAATAGTATTTTCACATGTAGTGCTGGTATAAGTGGATATTCTTCCACAATGCCATATGGTTAGAATTATACCAGGTAGTCTTTTTAGATTGGCTTCCTTCATGTATATGTTTAAAGTTCTTTGAGTTTTTGTGGCTTAGTGGCTCATTTTTACCAGATCTATGCCCTTGGTGGTCACTGAATAATATTCCACTGTTTAAATATACATTGGTTTGTTTATCAACCATTTATGTATTGAAATGCATTTGGTTGCTTCTACGATTTGGTAATCATAAAGAAGATGAGTCAGCAGAAGTTTCAAACTCATTTGAATAAATACTAAGAAATGTGATTGTTGGGTCAAAGAGTATGTTTAGTTTTGAAAGAAACTGCCACCAGGCATGGGGTCAAAGTATGTTTAGTTTTGTAAGAAATTGCCACCCAGCATGGCAGTGCACACCTTTAATCCCAGCACAAAGAGATACTAGAATACATAAAATCATTTAAAAAATGAAAATTAAAACAGATATCAGCCAGGTGTGGTGGTGCATGCCTTTAATCCCAGAATTTTGGAAGCAGAGACAGGCAAATCTCTGAGTCCAGCGCCAGCCTCGTCTACATAGTGAGTTTCATGCCAGCTAGGGCTACACAGTGAGACCTTATAAAAGGAAAAAAAAAAAAGTAAAGAAAAAAAGGAAATTGCCACACCATCTTCCATACTGGCTCTGCCATTCTGCATTCCTGCCAGCAATGAACTAGGCTTCTGTTGTTCCCCATCATTATCACCAGCATTTGGTGTTGTCAATGGTGTGGATTTTGGTCATTCTGAAACAAGTATTGTAGTATTTCATTGTTTTGTTATCTGATTCTACAAAGTTATATTCTATTGAGCAGATTTTTATGTGCTTATTTGCTATTTGTATGTCTTCTATAAAGAGGTTTCTCCTCCATTCTATACTCATTTTTAATAGCACTGATGTGGGATACTTCCAGAAGGAAAAGAAGACTGCATATCCTGCAGAGTACACTCACCCATTTTGAAAAGGGCACCATTTTCTAACAATACAAGAATGGACTGACCTATGCCTATTTTTAAATAACATTCTTTTCTTTTACTACCGTTCAATTTTTAAAGATATTCACATGCTTTACCTGCCAGTAGACTACAAATATTTTCTCCTAGTCCATTACTTGCTTTTTATTCTCACAACAATGGCTTGCGAATAGCAGAATTATTGATTTCCAGCTTAATCTTTTTTTTCTTTTATGTATTCTACCTTTTGGCACTGTATCTAAGAATCCATTGCCAAACCTAAAGTCACCTAAATTTTGTTTTAGGTTATAGTATGAGTTATATAGTTTTGCTTACATTTATGTCCATAGTCTTTGAATAGATTCATTTTTACATGTGAATATCCTCTTGTACTAGCAGTAAAAGACTATCCTTTCTCCAATAAATTACTTTTCATCACTTGTCAAAGGTCAAATGGCTGTATGAGCTTATTTTTGGCTCTTCTGATAGTTCCATTTGATGCTATAATTAGTTTTTTTCCCCAATAATAAACTATCTTGATTATCGTACCTTTTTAGTAACTCCTGCGACCAGGTAGTGTACATCTTCTGACTTTGTTCTCCTTAAGTACTTTGTTGAGTACTCTGGATCTTTACCTTTCCATATAAACTTTAGACTCGGTTTGTTAATATTATGGTAACTTACTGAGACATTAATTGGGAGTACATTAAATCTACAGATTAATGTTAACTAACTCTTAATTAATTCTTGTATTTCCTTCATATAGATCATGAACATATTTTATTAGGTGTGTACCTTACTTTATCCATTTATGAGATAATGAAGTAAACAGTATTTTGTTTTTAATTTAAGCTGAATTTGAGTTGATGCTGGAATAGGGTCTACTGGGATGGAATGAATATATTCTGCATGTGAGAACATAAATTTGGGGAGGTGAGGGACAGAATGCTACAGTCTAAATATTTACATCTTCCAAAATTCTTACCTTGAAATTTAATCACCATATGATGGTATTGAGGGGTAGAACTTTTGGGTGGTGATTATGTCATAAGACAGGGTTCTTGTGAATTGGAATAGTGCTTATAAAGAAACCCTGGAGAGCTCCCTCACTCTTCTGCCAAGAAGGGTGACACAACAAGAAAACGACTATCTATGAGCAAATAATTGGTCCCTCACATAATAGCACTGAATCTGCTGGCAGTATGATCTTGGACTTCCAAGCTTCCATAACTGTGGATGATAAATGTTTGTTCTTCATAGGCCACACCACAGGAGTGTGAACAGCCAAGGACACACCCCAGTCTGTCTGCCTTTTTATTCCATCAGCTATGACAACCACTGTAACTTTTAACAGGAGTAATGAGTATGAACCTCAGCTGTCTTATAAGTAATCTTATCAGTTACTTACACACTTTTTGTAGATATTATTTATCAAGTTGAAGAAGTTCCTTTCTTTTCCTAGTTGGCTGAGAGTTTTCATCATGAAAGTGTTTCTTTTTGTCAAATGCCTTTTCTGAATTTGTTGCTATGACCACAAGAGTTTTCTTCTCCTCCTCTTCCTCCTCCTCCTCCTCCTCCTCCTCCTTCTTCTTCTTCTTCTTCCCCTCCTCCTCCTCCTCTTCCTCCTCCTTCTTCTTCTTTTCCCTCCTCCTCCTTCTCTTTTTTCTTCTCTTTCTTATTTCTGTGGCCCTGACTCATTTTTACACGCACAACTCACTATGTATACCAGGCTGACCTTGAACTCACAGAGGTCTGTTTGCACTCTACCTCTTGAGTGCTGGGATTAAACGTGCATGCCACAGCACCTGGCTGATACATGTTTCCAATTTCATTAATTTTTGTACAATTTTATTTCTTCTATTTTGTTTTCTATCTGTTCTGCCTAAGGTGAAAGCATGCGTTTTAGATCTCCTTTTGTACACATTCATGGCTGTTTCTAAACCCCTTTGTCACTATAACCCCAATTTTTTGCTGAGTTATGTTTTCATTTAGTTCAAAATACTTTAAATTTTCTCTTGAGATGCCTTATTTGACTAAGTCATTTAGAAGAATGTTGCTTAATCACTAAATATGGAGGGTCACCTATCTCTACATTATTGATTTCTAGGTTTATTCATTGGGATCTGAGAGCATATTTTTGGTTTTATTCTTTTTTTAGTTTTTTTTTTACTTTAGAATATTTTTATTATTCCAAAGAGAGACAATATTTAACACATTTTAACAGAAATAACTTGAAGCAAGTTAGATAAAAATATATACATACAATGAAGTTTAAGGGAGGAAATAGTATTAAGAAATCAAAGACCAAAGAATTTGCCAAAATGGGGTCAACTTTGGTGGAATAATGAGGATTTCCATTAGCATTGTTCTTTTTTCTTTTTTTAAATCCTAAGGAGTTTATTGGGCTTGCTAACAGAACATAGGATGCAGGTTTATTTACAGACGAGTGGGCATTCCCCCACCACCCCTCCCCATTTGCAGCTACACTGGAAAGTCCACACTCAAATATAGATCCTGTGACTCCCTGACAGCCACAAAAAATGGCAAGAGAGGTGCCTCATGGTGTTCTTGGCTTATATATCCTTAACCCCTCCCCCACATGCAGCTAAGGTCGATTGACTGGGTGGGAGCAGTAAATGACTCCCCCTTCAACTCCTTGATGAGCATGGGAAGGAGGTGTGACTATAGCTTGCTGGCATATCGGTCAGAGGACACTTTCAGGTGACACTCCATCCCTTCCTCTGGCTCTTACATTCTTTCCACCAACCTCTTCCCTCTTCCTCAAAAGTCTCTGAGCCTTGGAGAGGGTGATAGGTGTGGTATGATCTTCCTCCCATCGTGGCAAGGGGCTGAACTTTTGGGTCTCTGCATCACCTGTTTTCCATGGGTTGTTGACTGATTTCGGTGGGATTCCATGTATTATAAGGATTTGGTGCTAGGATCCAAAAATGAGGGAGAATATACATCTTTTATTTTTCTGAGTCTGTGTTAATTCACTTAGTTTACCAGTTTCTAGATCCATCCATTTGCCTGCAAATTTCATTATTTCATCTTTACCTCTGATTAGAATTCCATTGTGTGAATCTGCTACATTTTCATTATCCACTTGTCAGTTGAGGAGCACTTAGGTTGCTTCCATCTCTTAGCTATTGTGAAAATGGTTGTACAAGTGTCTGTGCAATAGGATGAGTCCTTTGGGTATATGCCAAGGAGTGGTAATAACCAGGTCATAGGGTAGGTTCCTTTTTAGTTTGTTTTTTAAATATTTTATTATTTTTTATTTTATATGTATGCGTGTATTTGCCTGCACGTAAGTTCACTCATGTCATGCAATGCCCATGGAGGACAAAAGAGGCTGTTGGATCCCCTGGAACTGGAATTATGGACAGTTGTTAGCTGCCATGTGGGTGCTGGGATTTGAACCCAGGTCTTCTGCAAGAACAACCAGTGCACTTAATCACTTAGCCATCTCTCCAGCCCCTTCTTTTTAGTTTAAGAGTTCTCCACACTACTTTCCATAGGGGTTGCTCGAGTTTGCAATCCCACCAGCAACAAATGAGCATTCCCCTTTGTCCACATCCTCATCAGCATTTCAGTATATTTGTTCTCTTGATCTTAGCCAGTCTGAAGGGGGTAAGATGAAATCTTAAGGTGATTTTAATTTGCATTTCCCTAATCACTAATGATGTTGAGCACCTTTTAAGGTGTTTCTTAGCCACCTTTATTCCTTCCTTTGAGAACTCTCTGTTCAGATCTTTGGCCCATCTTCTAATTGGTTCATTTGTTTTCTTGATTCTTTGTTTTTTGAGTTCTTTATTCTGGAGGTTAAACCTCTGTCAGATGTGTCACTGGTGAAGATTTTTTCCCACTCTGTTGGTTTTCTCTTCATGTTATTGGTTTTTTGTTTGTTTGTTTGTTTTCTGCTGTACAGAAACTTTTTAGTTTAATGAGGTCCCACTTGTTGACTGTTGACCTTAATTCCTGAGCAACTGGTGTCCAATTTAGAAAGTCCTTTGCTACACCTATATCTTGTAGGTTACTGCCAATATTTTCTTCTAATAGTTTCAGAGTTTCCAGTTTCACAATGAGGTCTTTGATCCATTTGGAGTTGACTTTTGTGCAAAGTGAAAGATAAGGATCTAGTTTCATTCTACAGATGGAGATCCAGTTTTGCCAGTACCATTTGTTGAAGATGCTCTCTTTCCTCCATTGTGTGTTCTTGGCACCTTTGTCAAATATCAGGTGGCTGAAATTGCATGTACTCAGGTTTGGGTCTTCAATGATGTTCCATTGATTTATGTGTCTATTTTTTTGCCAGTACCATGCTGTTTTTATGACTACAGCTCAGAGGTATAGTTTGAGATCTGGTATAGTAATCCCCTCAGTGTTGCTCTTTGTGCTCAGGATTTCTTTGGCTATCCAGGGTCTTTTGTACTGCCGTATGAATTTAAGGATTTTTTTTCCAATTCTGTGAAGTATATCATGGGGATTTTTATTCGGATTTCATTGAATCTATATATTCCTTTGGGTAGGATGGTCATTTTCACAATATTAATTCTTCCAATCCATGAGCATCGGAAGTCCTTCCATCTTCTGGTGTCTTCCTCAATCTCTTTAAAGATTTAACTTTTTCATTGTAGAGATCTTTGATGTCTTTGGTCAGGTTTATTCCAAGATATTGTTTTTTTGGTGGATATTGTGAATGGGAGAGTTTCCCTGTACTATTTCTCCAGTTGCTTGTTATTGGTTTATAGAAAGGCTACTGATTTTTGTAGATTAATTTTGTAACGTGCCACATTACTGAAAGTGTTGATCAGTTCTAGGAGTTTTCTGGTGGAATTTTTGGGATCTCTTAGGTATAGTATCATATTATCTGCAAAAATGGATAATTTGACCTCTTCTTTTCTAATTAGTACTCCTGTAATTTCCTTCTCTTGTCTTATTGCTCTAACGAGAGTTTCAAGCACTATATTGAAAAGGAGTGGAGATAATGGACATCCTTGATTTTAGTGGGAATTCTTCCAGTTTTTTCCATTTAGAATGATGTTGGCTGTGGGTTTGTATATAGTTTTAATTGTGTTGAGGTATGTTTTCTCTAGTCCAGTTCCCTTTAGAACTTTATCATGATTCCATGCTGAATTCTATCAAAAGCCTTTTCTCTATCTATTAAAGTGAAAATTAGGATGTGTTAAGATTAATAATGTTTTATAACCGAGAATATAGTTTTTGTCCCTGTGAATATGCCATATGACTTGAGAAGTATATGTATTTTTCCTTTGTTACATGAGATAGTCTATAGATGCCAGTTAGATCCAGTCAACTTGGTGTGCTGTTCAGCTCCCCTTACTGATTATAAGTCTGCTAGTTACTAATAGTTGGGTATTGAGAGCTCTTGTTATAATAGTGGACTCTGCAATTCTTTCTAGAAGTTCTGTCAGGTTTATTCTCACATATAAGAATTTGACATTGTCTTGCTAGGTGTGCATTCATTAATGATTGCTGGTTTTTCCCAGAGAATTGACATTTTGTATGTAATATGGTCTTGCTTTATAGCCAGGCTGGCCTTAGACCTGTGCCCCTCCTGCCTTAGCCTCCTGAGTGGTAGAACTACAATCCCATGCATCACCACATGGGGCTTGAGAATTGATTAAGATTACTTTTTGAGACAAGGTCTCACTATCTAGCTCCCTGGCTGGCCTAAGACTTACTATGTAGACCAGCCTGGTTTTTTTGTTTTGTTTTGTTTTGTTTTTTGTCTTTTTGAGACAGGGTCTCCCTGTCGCCCCAGCTGTCCTGGAACTCACTATGTAGACTAGGCTGGCCTTGAGCTGGTTTTGAATTCAAAGAGAACTACCTGCCTCTGTCTCCTGCTGGGATTACAGACATCACCACCATGCCCCACTTTTAAATTTTATTTTTATTTTTAATTATACATATGGTATAGATATTGTAGGTTATGTGCACATGTGAATATAGGTGCCTTCGGAGTATGGAAGAGAGGAGAGTATCAGATCTCCTGAAGCTGGAGTTGGAAACCACCCAACGTGAGTCCTGAGAACTGAACTTGGGTCCTCTGGAAGAATAGTATAACAGATGACCCATTTCTCCAGCCCCTGATCTTTTTTTTTAAGTGTGTGTATATGTGTGTTGTGTGTGTTTATGTATATGCAGGTGGACACACCCATGCACACACATATGGAGACCAGAGATCTCCGTCAAATATCTTCTTGTATTGCTCTCCACCTTATTTTTGAATCAGGATCTCTTGCTGAGCCCAGTGTTTACTGTTGCAACTTAACTGGGAGATTCACCTGTCTCTGCTCCCCTCCCCCACCAGTCCTGAGGTTACAGACACACACCACCACACTCGGCTTTATGTGGATACAGAGGATCCAAACTTGCCCATGCTTGCCCAGCAAGTACTTTACCCACTGAGCCATCTCCCAGGAGTTGAAATTTTTGTCATATCTCATGACCTTCTTTGTCTCTGATAATTTTCCTTACTCTGAACACAGCTTTGAAGTTACTAACTTCCCTCCTACCTTCCTTTGATTACTTTCAGCATTTCTGTTAGTCTTTCTACATCTCTTTACATTTAATCATTATTTGTCTCTATATTTAATGAGTTTCTTATAGACAACACACAATTAAATTTCGTTTTTTATACACATTGAATCTCTATCCACTGATGAATTCAGACCACTGATCTTAAAGTGATCGTTGATATATTTGAGATAGTATCTTCCTTACTTTGTACTATTTTCTAGTCACTGTGCTTTGTTCATGTTTTGTTTTCCACTCATTTTCTGCCCTCTTCTGTTTTGAGTATTGTATTGTATATGATAACATTTTTAATCCCTCTGTAGTATATTGGCTATATTTATTTATAAGCTTTTTAGTGATTGTTTTACATTTACAACCAGTTCAATAATAGTATGCTTATTGCTTGTAGGCCTTTTGGTTAGGATCAAGTTAGTTTCAAACGATAGTGTGCCTTTTTCCAGGTAGAGCAAATACTCCCAATTCTTCCTCCTATCCATGGGAACATTGCTGCCATTCATGTCCCTTATCTGTAAACTATATTTACCAAATTTTTCTACTGTTATCTTAGACAGACTGCTGCCTTTTAAATGAGCTAAGAATAGAAAAAATAAAAACACTTTGTTTCACCGTCACTTATTCCTTCTCTAACACCTGATCTTTGTTCATGTAGACCTGAGTTCCTGAAAACTATCTACCTTCTTAGCAATTTTTAAGTATATAATATAATATTCAGCACTATGCTGCATGGCAGATTTTCAGAATTTATTTATCTTAGAGAACTGAAACCTACATCAACCACTCCTGTCTCCCTCCACCCAAGCCCTGCAAACCACCTTGTTACTCCCTGCTGCTGTGAATTTGAATAGTTCACATTCCTCACATAAGTGTGTGTGTGTGTGTGTGTGTGTGTATGTGTGTGTGTGTTGCGTGCTTTCCTGGGGAGACAGAAGAGAAAAGTGTACCTTTGAACTACAGTGGCACCAACAGCCAAAAAAAAAAAAAAAAAAAATGCTGGGCTCAATCAAATGACTCAAATGCAGATCTAGGGCTGAGAAGATAACTGTCAATAAATTGCTTGCTTTTCATGAACAAAGATATTAGTTTGACTTCATGGTGAAAGAAAAGCTGGTTGTGTTGATTGTATGCTTGTTCCCAGCACTGGGAAGGCAGACAGGTGAATCCCTGAGGCTCACTGGACAGCCAACTTGGTGTGTTCTGGTCCAGTGAGAGACATCTTCTCAAAAGAATCATGAAAAACACCTGAAAAATCACCAAAGAATGTCCTCTGTCCTATAAATGCATATTCACTCAGATGTGTATGCACTTGTGCGCGCGCGCGCGCACACACACACACACACACACACACACACACACACCACATGCAAATCTAGTTTAATGAATAAAATGAGTTTAGTAGGGGCTGCTTATAAAACTGTGAACCTGCCATAGGGGCTGCATTCAACCGAAGTTCTCCCTGCTGCCTAACTTGCCACCACCCATCTTGACTTACCAAACTGCTATTTTATAGAGTGCTGTCTGTAGCAGAAATGTGGACTTCGATCACCACCTAATGTCAGAACAACAGAAGTGACTACAGACTCAAAAAACAGAAAAAAACCAAACTCTGAGAACGTTTCATACTGATGTAACAATTTTATTTTTAATTTTTCAAAAACCTTCTTAATTTTCTACCAGTTGACTCTACCAACCATGCAAGAGTTCCTTTTCCCCTGCATCCTTGCTAATACTTGCTTTTGTTTTGCTTTGTTTTACTTTTCAATTGCTGTCCTAACAGGTATGAAATGATTTGTTTTTGTAAGAGTAGGTTTGATTTCTTCTCCCTGGCGATTAGTGAGATTGATTACTTTTTCATAAACCTGTTGGCCATTTGGATGGCTCCTATTGAGAAATGTTTATTTAGGTTCTTTTAGCACTTTTTTTCTCTTCAATTGTAGAAATTCCTTAACACCTCTTGGATATTATCCCCATATCAAATAGATGACTTGCAGATATGGTCTCACATTCTGAATGTTGCCTTTTCTTTTTCTTTTAAATTGTCTCTCTGATTCAACAGAACCTTTTAAGTGTGATGTTATGTGCCATCTTTGCTTTTGTTTCCCATGGATTTTTATGATATACATGTTACAGTAATATATATTATGTAATATATAGCCAGCCAGCATGGTAGCACACACTTTTAGTCCCAGCACTGGAGAGGTAGATGCAGATGGATCTCTGTGAGTTCAAGACCAGACTGGTCTACACAGCAAGTTGCAGACTAGCCAGGGTAACAGTGAAACCCTGTCTCAAAAAGTAAAATGAATAATTTTTTAAAAATCATTTTCAAGATTAGTGTCAGGGAATTTATTCTTTATGTTTTCTTTTAGGAGATTTACAGCTTCCAGTTTAATCCATTCTGGGTTAGTTTTTGTGTGGTGTAAGTTAAAGGCCAGCCTCTCTTTTACAACTGTCCAACTTCCCAACACTATTGAAGAGATTGTCCTTTACCCATTATATCTTTTTAGTGTTCTTGTTACAAATTAGTTGGCCACGTGTGGGTAACGGTAGCTTTATTTCTGGGTTCCCTTTTCTATTTATCTATATGTCTGTGGTTTTTCCGCATGTGTGTGTGTGTGTGCATGTGTGTCTTTTTGTGGTTCTATACAAATTTTAAGATTTTTTTTCCTCTATTTGTTGCATTGAATCTGTAAATTTCTTTGAGTAATATGGGCAGTTTAACAATGTCAATTCTTGCCAGGCGTGGTGGCACACGCCTTTAGCCCCAGCACTCAGGAAGCAGAGGCAGGTGGATCTCTGTGAGTTTGAGTCTAGCCTGGTCTACATAGCGAGTGCCAGGCCAGCTGGGGCTACAGGTAGACTCTGTCTCAAAAAGACATTAAAAAAAAAAGCAATGTCGATTCTCCAGTTTGAGATCATAGTACAGATCTTTCAGCTTCCTAGTTAAATTTACTCTTAATTGGTTAGTTAATTTTTGAACAAATCCCTTCCTGCTTCCATCCCACCCTGCCTTCCTTCCTTTCTTCCTTCCTATTGAGGAAGTCACAAGTATTGCAGGCTGACCTTGACCTTTTTATGTAGCTGGGCTTGACCTTGTTGACTAGCACCTGCAATGTTGATATTCCAAGTATGTGCTACCTAGTTGATGCTGGAGACCAAATTCTGGCTTCTTATATGCTAAATAAGCACTCTACAAACTGAGCTACACCCCCTTCCTCTGAGGTTTTATTCTTGATTTCTTTGGGGGGTAGTTTGTAGTGTATAGAAACATAACTGGCTAAGCATGGAGGTTTACACTTATAATCTAAACACTCAGGACATAGAGGCCAGAGGATCATGAGTTTGAGACCAGCCTAGCTTATAAGGCAAGTTCTAGGCCAGCCTAGGCAACATAGTATGACCATGACTCAAAATAAATAAATAAATAAAATTTTCATAAACTGATTTTTTTGATGAATTGGGAAGTGTTCCCTCTACTTTCTGCAAGAATTTCTAACAGATTGATATTATTTCTCAAAATATTTTATAGAAAGAGCTGGAGATATAGCTCAATTGGTAGAGTACTTGCCTGGCATGCAGGACATCCTGAGTTTGATTCCCAGCCTTATATAAATTAGGGTATAATGGTGTGCACCTATAATCCAACAGAGATAGAGTCAGGAGGATCAGAAGTTCAAAGTCCTCCTTTGCTACATAGGAAATTTGAGGTTAGCCTCCTGAGACCTATTTTCAAAATACTAAATAAATAGACAAACAAACAAACAAACAAAGTCATAGTATTCATGGTGGAAGCTCTATGGTCCTAGATTTCTGTTTGTAGAAAAAATTTTTTTCTTTTGAGATACGGTGTCATTATGTAGCCTTGGCTGGTCTGGAACTTGATGGTAGACCAGGCTGGCCCCAAACTCACTGCAGAAATAACTTTAAAATACTAATTGTTTCCTTTTTTGTTATTCATCTAATTTCTGTCTAGATGTATCCAACGCAGTGGCCACAAGAGACACTCAAGCTTTTGTTATCTAATCTTAAAAAAAAAAAAAAAAGTTCAGGGGGGCTCACTATGTAGGCCTGGCTGGTCAGAATTTGCTATGTAGGTAACACTGGTCTTGAATTTACATCTATCTGCCTACTTCTGCCTCCCAAGTGCTGGAATTAAAGTCATATGCCTTCACACCTGGCTGATCTAATGAACTAATTGAATTTACTTTGTTTAGAATTCAGTTGTCATGGATTTTTAACCTGTAGTCAGACAGATGGAAGCATTTCTTATGTTGGTGCTTTAAAAATCTTTTCAGATATAGTCTGGCTTATCAATCATTAATTTTAACAGTGGTTTTCACTATTAACAATACCTACCAAAACTATCTTATTTTCATCAGAAATCTTTCACAGTTTCCAATAAGAATCAAAAATGCCTAGTAACTTTCCCTACAAAATACATGTGTTTTGAATGGAGAAATTCAGCTCCTAGTATTATACGACTGCTTCTCTCATTTAGAGCTTTACTGACTGCTGTGTGTGAGATATTATGCTAGCTCTGGTAGGAAAACTTTCTGTGATAATATGTTCAGCATATTAGATGTTTATTGAAAAAATAGTCCTGAGAAAGATACGTGGAAAAATTCTTATTAAGCAAGAAACTGCTGCGGTTTGTGGTTAGCACTATTAATAGGTTTTCACAATAGACCAATGGATGGACACACACCACAGAGTAACTCATACATATTTCACATTGAAAAACATAAATTAAAATCTGTTAGAAACGTCTCTATCCTTTTTTCCTTTTCTTTTTCTTTTTTTTAAATACAGGGTCTCACTATGGGGCCCTGGCTGACCTGAAACTCTCAATGTAGACTAGGCTGACCTTGTGCTCACAGAGATGTGCCTGTCTCTGCCTCCTAGTACTGGGATTACAGGTGTCTGGCAGCACACCTGGCTCAAGCTATCTTTTATTACGACTGTACAGCAGTCACCCAAAGTGTGACTACCCTTTTGGCCGTTTCTGTGAGATACAGTCCTCTTTTTTTCTGATTTTATAATGGAACAACCAGAAGAGAAATTAGTAGGATCTTTAAAAAAAAATAGAGATACATGTAGTTTACAGTGTTCTTCGGCTCAGCTTGTAACAAGTCTTGATCCTTTTTCTTAGACCAGAAGATCAATTCAGAAGTTATTAGAATGGGAAAATAACAGATTATATCACAAGGTAAGAAATTTTAACCAAAAAAAAGGCCCTGTTCATATATTTGCATTATCAAATTGAAAACACAAATACTAAGTAAGATTTTTCTGGACAGGAATAAAAGAACTGGCAAGCTAATACTCAGTTACTAATTTGCATTCTTTATAAGGTATTTTAACTGCTGTGCTTTATATCTTACAACCTAGATTTTGTTTTCAGTGACTCATTCAAATGGAATACATTGTAATTAACTTATGTTGATATAAAAGTTTAACAAATCTCTAATTTCTCAGCTTGCTTTGCACTGGAAGTTGACTAAAAGGAAATGCGAGACTAGCAATATGATGGAATATGTAAGTATGAAGCTGTTTGAATTACATGGTTTGGATTGCATCCCAAATATAACATCACTGTGTTTATCATCTATGCTCTATTGCCTCTGCTTTTTATCTTCTCAGTCTGAACTTTTGTCAGCTGCAATGTAGAGATTATACATAATTTTCTTTAGATTTGTAGCCAACCTAAAATATCTTGGAAGATTAACAATTATTTACATCTTAGCAAAGTCTCAGCTTGTATGTTCAGATGAAAACATTGTACAACCTTGATTTATTTTAACACAGACACAAACCATAACATATGGTGCCAAGAACAGCTTCTGCTGAGCAAATTATGTCTGCGTATAATCCTGTCAAAACTTGCATAAAACAGGAATTCTCTTTGGAATTCCAGATTCATATTTTTGGCTTTTTAAAAAATCTTGGCTGACATTTAACTTTTAGTGAATAGACAAAGTAGATTTTAATATAGATTAAGTACCTTACTGAAAATAATGCAATCTTAGTCATAAAGCAAAAATTCACATATAACCAATATGATGTATTCGGCATCATTAATGTTCAAAAGAATATTAAATTTATCCAAACTTCAAGTTGATGACATGTAGTATGTATTTAATAATAAATGTTCCAGGGCCAAAGATGTAACTCAGTTGGTAGAGTGCTTGCCTAGCATGTACAGATCCCTAGGTTCGATCCCAGCACTCATAAACCAGGCTGCCTATAATCGCTGAAATTCAAGGTCATCCTTGGCTACAACATAAGGTCAAGGTCAGCCAGGGTACTTAAGATTCTGTCATCATCATAACTATAGTAGGCCAGATGTGGTGGTGCAGGCCTTCATCCCAACACCCCAGCACTCTGGAGGCAGAGGTAGGTGAATCTCTGTGAGTTCAAGACCAGCCTGGGGTATATAGGGAGTTACAGGTCAGCTAATAATAATACTAAACATTCCATTTGCTTCTCATAGAAAGTGGTATTGTGATTTTTTTTCACTTTGTGTAGTTTTGAGGACATTGTGCAAGTGACAAGGAATCTAAAATCTATTATAAGCCGGGCGTGGTGGTGCACGCCTTTAATCCCAGGATTTGGGAGGCAGAGACAGGCAAATCTCTGTGAGTCAGCCTGGTCTACATAGTTAGTTCCAGACCAGCTTGGGCTACAGGGAAACCCCGTCTCAAAAAGACCAAAAATTTTTTTAAATAAAAATATAAAATCTATTATAGGTTAAACATTCAAAAATTTGAATTTTATTATCGCATTTCTAAGCATTTTTGCAGTTAAATTGTTTCATAGTTGATCCCTTTGAGCATAAACAACTAACAGAAAATAATAATCCTCAACTAACATAAGCTGTTTTAACTGAAAAATACAAACATAGAGGCATTTTCCTCATCTGTATAAAGTATTTTTAATCTCTTTCACTTTGCTGAAACAAAAAGGGGAAGGGAAGTGAAAATGTAATTAAGAGTTTGAATCTAAACAAATAGCTGTTGCAAATCAGGTAATAACATCTGTTAGCGCTAGTAATTACTTTTGTCTGCCAGTTTAATTTCGAAATTGCCAGTCTCATCATAACTTGTGCTACATTCTTTGCATACTTCTTTCATATATTTCACTTATTTTTTATAATGCAGAATCAAAATACAGTCTGTGAAAACTGACTAGACTTCCTGGGTTATTTGTGTTAAATTAAATGAAAAAATATTTTGTCAATATATTCTTGTTTGTTTTTATTTTACAGGTAATACTCATAGAATTCTTACCAAAATATCCCATATTCCGACCTGACTGAGGAGTTTTATTCGGTCACTTCTGTGTTATCTGTCATTTCCTACCCTTAGTGCCTTGTAGATGATTTTGGAATGGAGATGGTCTCCTTTGCTGTATTCAGTTTATTCTTTATAATGGTAGAATCTTCTTCTCACATTTTTATTTGTGTTGATTTAAGAAGAAAATTTGCACATCTTTTTGGTTATAAAGGCTTGTGTTTTGCATTCTCAATTTTTAAATAAATACAACACATATACACGTATATATAGTTGCCACTAAAATAAACATCAGTGCTGGTGTTTTAAAACAAAACAAAAGAAAACAAAAACCTTGTTCTGAGCATGCTGCCTTATAATTTTCATACTCACTGTTTCTAAATTTGCATCATTTTTCTAGGCTATTTAATGCTCTGTAATCCCTTACCAGACACACTTAAATAGGCTTTTGGTAGCTTTTCGAAATGGTTTTACTCTGCTTTTAAAGGACATGCAATTAATAGCACTGGTTTCGTCCTGCGCTTTGCTAAATCGTCTCTTATGTTAGTGGATAAAATATTTAAACCCCTAAATACTTGTAAATACTGTCTCTTTGCATAATAATGTAAAATGTGTTATGCCATGTTTTACAGAATGTATTATTATTAATGTATTGCCAACAATTCCGCATAGATTTTAATATGAATGAAGTTTGCAAGCATCCTTTTGAATGTAGAGACCTTTAACATGCTGTTCTATGGCAAAGCCAAAATGAGTATGTTAAATTTTCAGGTGTAGGGCAGGGCTGCCCTTCCTAACAAGTGGATTAAAGTTGAGATCATCACCTCAGACATTGTGCATTACACCTGAAACCAACAACCTTATTTTTCTCATTTAATTCAGTATTTTCCATTTATCCTCCACCCCACCCCCAAAAATATTTGACATCTGACATATTCGTCAGCCTCATTGTCACTCACTTCTTTCCCTTTATGTGTCCTTCCCATCCTTTCAAAATTCCCACAGTTAGGATCTTTAAATATCTTAAGATTTCACCTCTTGGGAGGTCTGGAGACCTCTGTGAAAGCCACAGCTGATCCTCTTCTGAAGCTCAGATGCTCCATTTTGAGAAAGAGCGCTAAGTGAGGAACTGTACCTGAAGACTATGGAGTGGTCCAGTCGGTTACAAAATATGCACTTCCTTCTGGCTGAGGATCTTTTTTTAAACATTTGGACATTATTAATGAGGAAGGACATATAGAATTTAGATAGAAGTGTTTTAGTTTTTAAATTGACCACACATGTAGCTGTTTGATTGCTGTGTGCATCATTCTCTATTTCTTTTCACAATTAAAATGAGTGAGGTGACCACTCTGGTTCTCCTACAATTTGAAATTTTAATATAACAAAAGTTTCATATCATATTAATTCAACTGTAAGTGTATGCCTGTATATGGGCATTGTTTCTAATTCATAATGCTTAAAAAATTAAAGTGACTGGGACTGAATTATATTGTTTGTCCTCTTACTGCTTTTAAGTAAGTATGGAGGGCAACCATTCATCCCAGTGAAAAGAACAATCATTTCTTCACACAAGGCCAAGCTTTTTTAAGCCATTTTTTAAAAGTTATGCCTAATTTGAAATCCTTAGTCCTTGACCAGTAGAAGGAAGAAAGACATACTATTTGATATGTGATTATATTGGTTTGCACAAACACTTTTGGAGCCCAGTTACCCCCATGCCATTCAGCCACCTCAGATCTCTAAGTTCTAATACATTATGTATGTCCACAAATACCATATATCTGCCTGCTGCAAGACTGAAGGTGTATTTTTATAGACAAAAAGGAAGCCTCTGAAAATGCATTCCGACCGTCTTGTTTTATAGCTAAGGTCAGGGAAAAATTGTATCTATGATTTATGTTCCAGTGAATGTCATCAAATTTATGCTTCAAACTGTGATGTTTTAATATGAAAATTGATTTCCATCATAATACAGAATTAATTCTCCCTGATAGGATAATTATCTGTAAATGTCAGTCCTCAAAAATCTTCCTTTTTTAATGTAACCTTAGCGTTTGACCAAATGGTGATCATATTCTTTCTCTGCCATGTTTAAATCACACTTCACCGTGTTCAAAAACCAACAGGAAGTGTAGTGAATTGTTTCCATGAAACAAATATTAAGTTAGGAATAGATTGTATCTGGAGGTGACCAAGTATAATTCAAGCTACAACAGTATTTGTCATTGAAACCATTAGCCACAATATATAAATTCAATTTTAGCTACTCACTATTCACAGTTTCTTGAGCTACCCAGAAAACAATCAAGTTTCTTCTTTTTTTCCTTTGCCATTCATTCTTAGGTGACTGCTTTGTCAAACTCTTTTCCCTTGAAGAAGGGTGATTAAAAATTGGATATTTGGAGTGGGGAAGGGAAATTTTTCATTGAAAAACAACAGCAAATCCTGAAGTGTCAGAGTATATCAGAGTGTACCTTGGTCATTAATTCCTCCCCCATCAAACGTTTTTTTCTTTGATCCTCAGGATAGAATATAAGCTTGTATTTTTCCATTTGGGTTAGCAAAGTATTTTTGTGAAAGTTATTTTTTTATTGAAAAACTCAAATTTTAATTCCTTTGTTACATAATATTCCTTTATTAAAATTGTCGTGGTAGTTTCCAGAGGAAAAAATATTTTAAAATAAAATATATTTGCCAAAGCATGTAAATCTCACAGGCTTTGAGGTTGCAGATTTAAAAAAAATTTTTTTTAAGTCACATTCTGAAAATTTAAGCATGATGGTTCACACCTTTAATGCCAAAATTTAGTAGGATGAGGCAGGAAATTTTCAGTGAGTTTGAAGCCAGTCTGTGCTACATGAATTCAAAGACAGCCTGGGCTACAGAAAGAGCCCTGTCTCTCAGAACAGCAGTAGCAGCAAAAGTTCAATGAGCTTTATAGAGGACACCCATGGGTAGTGTCTGTTTAGCATTCACAAGGCCCTGGGAGGAGCACATATTCACGGAGCATGAGGCCCTAGACTGATTCCCCAAGAGAGGGGTGAAGATGAGGAGGAGGAGGAGGAGGAGGAGGAGTCAGGTTCTGACTTAAGAAATTGATCCAACTGGTCATTTTAAAGCTTATCCAAAAGGCCAGTAGCATATATATTATTCTTAACAAGTATTAATAGATATCATTTGCAGATTCATTAACTCCATCCCAGACATGTCCCTTCTTTTTCCCTCCTACCCCATGTTAATATAGGAAAGAGACCTTTGTAACTTTAGAAGTAGATGGAAAAGTGCCTTGTCTTTTTCAAAGATAACATGGTATTAGAAGGAAGCAGAATGAGGGAATTGGTAGATTATTAAATTAGAAATTATTCTTTTCAACTAGGATGACAATACTTTACTAGCTTATTATATTTCTCTTATTTAAGCCCATTTCATTGTTTGCTTCAAATCATGTGATATATTAATGACAACATATTGCAGAATAAGACTATCAGTCACTTAAAAGTGTAATTTTAATGCAGATTCTGAAAGGACAATGGTCTTTGATCAAAGCCCTAACAAAACTCACTTAAGTATTTAATGCCCACACTTCTTATATTACTATGACCTGTAAACACTAATGTCTCAGAATTTAAACTGTGTTAATATCTATGATTGTTATTTTTAATGAACTTTTGATAATCTGAGTAAAGCTCAATAACATTTGTGAGCCTGTAAACAATTGGTCTTTTCAAATGTATGGGAGCTTTAAAAAATCATTAGCACTTTTATTTTTGTTTACAGATAATCGGTCACTTAAAGATAAACCATTACTTGAACATGAAGTCCCCAAACAATATTTCATTCAAATTTACTGTATTGTCCTAGAAGGATATAGGATATAGAAATTATACTCATCTGATTCATTGGAACAGTTTCACATAGTGGAAATACTTTTTGCTAAATTGTAAAGTGCTCAAGTGCATTGAAATTAGGTCCAGTTATGCCTATAAAAGTCTGCTTCTAAAATGATGTCTATTTTGCAATAGTCAAATTTTTCAGGTTCCCTTAGTGGTGAACTGTTGGAAATTTTTTCACAGAAAAGAAGTAAGCTTTATTGATACTTGCTCATATACTGTGTGAGCTGAAAATAAATGAAGGATATCTATACATATATCCTTCTGTGTGTGTGTATGAGAGAGAGAGAGAGAGAGAGAGAGAGAGAGAGAGAATATGCGTGAATATGTATATATCCTTATCTTGTCCCAACTTTCCCTTACCTGATTCTGAGCCAGCCTTTTTGTTTCGATGATGGCAACCTGAGAATGTGTTCTATTTTCTGTGAATTTTCTCAAACTCAGACTTTATGAAGAAATGGTCTATCTAGTACTGTGGGCCCCAGGCAAATGATGTAAATTGCACATCAGTCTTCTGTAAAAGCATGTAGTTAAACCAAGAGCTGGACAGAAAATTAGAGATTACCTAACAATTGTGATTCTGGGAATCTTTAAGAAATATTTACTGTGCAGAATTTCAGAGTAGTTACTCTCAGATCTATAAACTTGGCAGAAACTCTCACAGTGCCTTGCACACAGTACAAGTTCAGTTTGCATTCTGGCTGCTCATTGACATGACTCAAAAGAACCTATTAGACCATAGTCCCCCCATGATGCTAAAAGTGAATGTAGTTTCCCTAGGAATGGAGGACTGAGATCTCTGTGCTCTGCCCATGTGGAATCTCACTATTTAGTTGGTATCTAGGCAAGAATTGTAGCTGTGACAATAATGGAGATATGAAAGTATCCACTTAGAGAACGTGAAGAGTTTCATATCTGATTCCACATCTGCTACGGTATCTCACCAAGTTCCATACCTTCAAAAAGATCTATTGGAACAAATTGATAAAATTAAGTGGAAAGGAAAATGGCATGGAGTTCAAACCCAAGTCACTTCTGGTTTAATTCTTAGCTCTGCTGCTTAATTCCTCTGTACCTCATGTCCTCATTGCTGAAGTGGGGACACTAATCTGGACCTACCTCACAGGGGAATTGAGGATTTTTTTCATGTATTAGTGTGTTTGAAGCTAACTGAAAGATATACTGAATACCATAATTATATAATTTCCAAATAGATATTACTTTAAATCCATGTCGTTGTTTTTGTTCTCAAAAAAAAACTCTACAGAATAAGTGTTGGAGTTTATTTTCTCCTGTAGTCAATTTTGGTATTAATGCCCCATTTGTTAAACATGAGTAATTGTATTATGTCAATACTTGATTTAGGGAAGAAAAGCAGATGGGTATAAACCAGTGGTTCCCAGCTTGGGGCAGATGAAGACAGCAATAAAGCGTATCCTTCACCTCTCTCAAAAATTGTTATTTAGGGGCTGGAGAGATGGCTCAGCGGTTAAGAATACTGGTCGTTCTTGCAGAAGACCCGGGTTCGAATCCGAGCACCCACATGGCAGCTAACAACTGTCCGTAACTCCAGTTCCAGGGGATCCAATGGCCTCTTCTGTACTCTATGGGCATTGCATGACATGGGTGCACTTACCTACATGCAGGCAATACACACATACACATAAAATAAAAATAATAAATAAAATAGTTTTTAAAAAATTGTTATTTCAAAAACTATATTAAAAGCCACACACTGACCTATAGTATTCCTTCCACACCAGCCAACCAAGACATGTGCATTTTGCTCATATACTATCTGTCAACACTGGTTATCAATACTGATTAGAAGCTGTGAATGGAAGTATACTTTTAATTAATGAAAACGAGAAAGCCGTTATTACATGTAATTTAACAGATACTTGGGGAAGGAATCAACAGATCTATATGGTGAATATGTTGGGAGCCACTTTTATAGAAGAGCTAAGAGTATTTGGCAGCATGTTGCTTCCTAGACCCTAAATAAAACACACAGAGAGAATAAATATTGAGTAGATTGGGCTATATAAATTCAGATTATAATTTGCCTACCGTTTTTGTTTCAGGATTATATGGCTGAGCTGATTTATGGAAATGTGTACATATACACACACAGATTGCAAATGTTGAAAGTCTTATAATGTCATGCTCTAGCATTGGTCTAACTATCAATTTGTGAGTCTCTTAAAGTAATTCTGTGTATAAAGTTCATGTGATGAATCAAGGCAATAATTTCTCAAATGCTTCTTTTATTCCTGCTTATTTGATTTGCTTTTATCTTGGCTTAATTTTCTTTTCTCTTTTTATTGTAATCAATTTGTTCAGTGGTTTTAATGCCTGGACTTTGGAACAAGCTACAAATGTTTGAAATTATATAATCTACAAGGTAGTTTGCCATCCTTGGACTAACCACATACAAATATGAACCTCTATTGCAAGAACAGTATGTCCAGATAGCTACAGAGCTGGCATTGTTCAAAAAATCTGGTTGAAGATCTTACGATTTCTACTTCTTCGCAGATGAATCCTGTTGGGATAGCTTGACCAGAAGCGAGTAATAGTGGGTATGTCCATCAAACCAAGAACTTTCATGCATCTTGTAGTGTTACATAACCTGTGGAATGAATTAATTTTTCTCCCCTGAGTCCAGGATTGACTCCCCTGGAAGAACTCAACCTATATACAGCTGTGCCAAAATGAAGGATACCTGCCTCTGAAACTTTCACTGCTGCTTCTGTCGTTGTTCACTTGTCAAGATAAAATTTTATTCTCAGGATGCAAAATTAAAATAAAGTGCAAATCTATGTTAATAAATTGAACTATGTGGTTTTTGAGGCACACCCTCTTTCCTTCCTTATGTTTTCATCACTATAAGATCATTACTTAGGACTGGAGAGATAGCTCAGCAGTTAAGAGTGCACAGTGCTCTTGCAGAGGCCCCGAGTTTTATTCCCAACACCCACATCAGGTGGCTAATAAATGTCTATAACTCCAGTGTCAGAGAATCTGGTGCCTCTTACGTCTGCAGGCACTGGCACTCATGTGCACTTGTGCACACACACATACACATACACATAGGTGTGCACACACATCCCCCAAAAAGATAATTTTAAAGATTTTCTTAAGATCATTACTTGAAGCTTCCATCCAAAGATTACATTTTGCATATTGCCTCTTCCCACATTAGTTAGTGTTATCTCTGAATCTGTAAGTAATTTATGCCATTTGTAGGCTTGGGTGACCTCATTGTGCCCAGTGTTTGGCATGTGGCTAAGTACAAAGTTATTTTTGAATGACATTACATTCACCATGAACTACAAAATTAAAATCCAAGTACAGTCCTACCTTACTAAGCATAAATCTTTACTTGAGGATTGTCAAAATGTGAAAAGCAGGTTGCAAAACAAAAAAAAAGGAAAGAAATTCAAGTGTTAGCACCTTCTACTTGAGTTAGTACTCTTTTAAACTAATGCCTTCTGCAAATGCCTCAAAATAGCAAAGTACAATACAACAAGAAAAAACAAATGTTTCCCAGTATCTTTGGTAATAGAACTGAATGTTTCAGAAACAGCACTAAACTGCAAAACATTAAGCAGAGATTATAACTTAAGTCTACAAAGAAGCTTCATAATGTTTTGTTTAAAAATAATTTCTTGAGGCAAGTTCTCACTATATAGCTCTGATTGTCCTATAACTCACTTTGTAGACAAGGCTGGCCTCAAATTCATGGAGATCAGCAAGTCTCTGCCTCCAGAATTCTAGGATTATAAAGCTCTGTGCCATCACGCCCAACCCTAAAAAGAATTTAAAAAAAAACGGTTTTGCCTGTGCTAGGGAGTGAATCCTGTTCCTCAAGCATACAGAGCATGCCCTGACGACCTACATCCTCACTCCCAAAATTATTTTTGAAAAACTATGGGTGTTGGCAAAATCTATACCTTTTTGTTGTGTTGTTGAGACAGGCAGTTATATAACCCAAGGTAGCCTCAAACTCACAATGTAATCATGGATGCCCTCAAACTCAGAGATCCTCTTTTCTTTGCCTCCCAAGTGCTGGGATTAAAGGTGCCATCTTGCCAGTTTCCAGACATGCCTTTTTGACCTGCATTTTTCCTGTACCTTTTGAAATAGTTATAGCATATAAAATTAAGAAACTTCACATAGACCCAAATTTCTGGCTTATGAACAATCAATCAACGGAAGTTTGTACCTTCAGGGTTTGCTTTTTGTTTTGCCGTGAGCACCACTGTTCTCTCTTGTCCCCCTGAGATTTGGTTTATGTTGTTTCTCTAACGGTATAGTTAAAAAGAAAGCAAGGTATTTCTTGAATCCGTGTCTTAACAATTTGAAAGGAAAATGCAGATGATGAAAGCTATGTATAATATTTTTAAAGTGGTGGTTAGACAGTTATATGTATGTATGAGAACAATATTTTACATGTGGCCAGATTCATTTATTGTTGTTAACTGAGGTGCACTCACTTTCATAATCCCTGAGGTCTCTCAGAAATAATCTCTAAAGTCTCATCTAATTCTAATATTCTGAGTTCTCATGAGAAGGTTTCTATAACATTGGTGTGTGTGGAATCATTTATTTAAAGGTCTGCGAATGATGATAAATGAATGTGTGCTTTTTATGAAATTAGTCAGGCGTTCACATATAGAGTGGCATTCTAGATGCCTAGTAAAACCAAACCACAAGCAAATAAGATCAAGATTCGAATTCTCTCTCTTCCCCTCTCTCTCCCCCTCCCCCTTCCCTCCTCCTCCCTCTCCCTCTCTCCTCGCCACTCAGAGGCCAGGGGGTTGTCCACTGTCCTGCTTTATCACTCGTTGCCTTTTTCTTTTGAGATGGTCTCTCACTGAATGTGGACCTAGGCTGGTATCTACTAGCAAGCCCCAGCCACCATCCTGTTGTCTCTAGACACCATAGTACTGGGATTAAAGGAACATGTACAACCACACCTGGCTTTTCATATGGATTCTGAGGATTTGAACGCAGAGCCTCACATTTCACAGCAAATGCTCTTATCTGCTGAGGCATCTCTAGACCAACACATTAATTTTTAAACACATATTCAATCAGTCACCTAAAGCAGCACTAGTCTTGTTATTGCTCAAGATCATAACATTTTGACAAGAACTCTTGGTAGGGATCTAAAAAACCTACTTTTTACTTGATTTGGAAAGGACTATTGATTATTTTTCTTATCGCATAATGTTTTGAACCAAATTGATGTCAGTCCAAGAGAAAACTTAGAAAAGCACTTCAAAACTAGCCTAAACTTAAGATTTCTTTAGACAGTGTAACCAGAACTAAGTCAATTTTTGTTAAAATAGGTTCTATGTTAGGGTCCCATGTGTGCAAACATTGCCAAAAGAGAATTTTTTCTTTATCATGAACATGTTTGCTTTGATCACAAAGCATAATAGAAGTATAGAAAAGAAGATAAACATCTCCCATTGTCATCTGGTATCATTTCAATGTGTTAAAATTACATTATTTATGTATTTAAGTATATATGGTACATTTTTCAAAAGTTTTAATTTGACTGCATTTTATATGCTGTATTTGTGTTTTCATAATCCCCCACATATTCTCTGAAACTAAATTATGGTTATATAGCAATCCAGTGTATAAATATTCCGTAATTTAATCATGTCCCATTATTTGATATTTAGCCTGATTTCAGTGTTTTGCTATTATAAACAGTGACCTCATGACCATCTTTATATATATAAATCCTTGCACAGATCCTTACTTAAAATCTCTATTTTTTTACTGATGACATACTACATGTGAGGATGAACTATGTGAGAAGTGCTTTAACATTACATTTTAAATTAAGGTCAAAAGGAACATACCATTAATATACATAAATCTTAACCCATTCTGATATTTTCTTTTGCAAGAATCCCTGCAAAGTACTTATTGGATTAAAGGGTATGCTTTCTTTCTGACTCAATCACTTTAGAACAGACATAAGAAATTCGACCCTCAGAAACTATTTGAGTATTTCTGTCATCTGCAGAGATGGGGAGAATTAAAAGAAAGAATCAAAAACATGTTCCTAAGAGCTTCTAGTTGTGCTTCAGTGCTGAAAAACAACAACATGATGATCCCTAATAGCACAATAGGACAGAGGGTCCTTTTCCTCCAATCAAGGCAAATTAAATGCCATCTTTCCTCAGTACAGTCCAGAGGTGCCTTTAAACATCCATAAAGGGAGCCACAAGCCCTCAAATTCTATAAGTTATGGAACTCTGGTAGCTTGCTAGAAGGCATCAGCAAATACAGGATGTATTATGCTATAGTAATCTCCTCCTCTCCCATCATCTTTCAGCAATTAGATGAGAAAGTGAACTGCGTACTCCCCTCACCCAGTCACCAACTTCAATGGCCATGTTTTCTCACTTTTTTCTTTGATGGCTCTTTAATTTAACATCACCTTTAAGAAACTATGAAAGCAATCTGTCCTCACAAATTACTTGCTGCATTCTGGGTTCCTATGAGATTATTTTCCACCACCCAAGATTTCTGCTTCATACTCTGTCTATTCTTCAAGGCAACTGTGACTCCAAGAAAGGAGGCCTGGATTTAGGAGAGGAGTCCTTCCTGCCTGCCTACCATTTTCCTCTCTATAAAATCTTCGGAAAGCAGTTTTAACTCCTTGCTTTAACATCTTTGGTTTCTTTTGTAAATTAGGAATAATTACACCTGTCAAATAGGTTTGTTATGATTGAATAAGGCAACATGTGAAAGAACTGAAAAGATATCACATAATTATTGCTTCTAAGGAAGAATAATTTCTTGACTATGCTTCTGATAAATAAATCCATTTCCTCTGGCAGGATTTCCTACTGCTGCTTATTAGTCATGTTGATGATATAAAATTATACTGAATAGGAAAACCTGTATAGTCAGTAACAAAACAATGATGTCTACTCTGTCTACCTTAATTCAATATAGTGCTTTACTGCGTAGCCAGAACTGTAAGGAAAATAAAAAGTATGCCAAGAGAAGACAGAATGGAGCAGAACAGATGGCTCAGTAGTTAGGAGCACTTACTCTTTCTTCTTCCAGAAGACCCAGGTTCAGTTCCCAACACCCACATGGTGGCTAACTCCTGTCCCTAATACCAGTTTCAGAGGGATCCAACACCCTCTTCCAGCCTCCATGGGCACCTGGCATGCATGTGGTGTTCTTACATACATTCAGGCAAAACATTCATGCACAAAATAAAGGAAATCTTTTTTAAAATTTTTTAATTATTTTTATTTTATGTGTACATGTGTATTGCCTGCATGTAGGTAAGTGCACCTGTGTCGTGCCATGCCCATGGAGGTCAGAAGAGGCTGTCGGACCCCCTGGAACTGGAGTTATGGACAGTTGTTAGCTGCCATGTGGGTGTTGGAATTCAAACCCAGGTCTTCTGCAAGAACAACCAGTGTTCTTAACTGCTGAGCCATCTCTCCAGCCCCAAAGGAAATACTTTTTAAAAAACAGAATGGAGGAAATGTTGACATACTCAAAGCATGATATGTGCACAGATGGAAAGTCACAATGAAACCCATTAATTTGAATAATTAATATACATTAATATTCATAATTTAAAGTATGCCTAGCTTTGTGAATGACAATCCTTGACAATGATAGTTGTCATATGAAAATAGCAAATTGCATGTTGGAGAGATTATTCAGCTATTGGGAGAACTGATTGCTCTTGCAGAGGACGCGGGTTTGATTCCCAGCACCCACATGGAGGTTGAACAGCCATCCATAACTCCAGTTCCAAAAGATCTGATGGGATCTGACACTTCTTCTGACCTGTGTGGACATTGCATGACATGTGTGCACTTCCACTCATACACATAAAAAATAAAAATAAAATATTAAAAAAAGAAAATAGCAAATTGCAAAAAATTACACACAATGTAACAAATTACATGCAATGTAACACAATACAAACAAATACACTGAAAAAGTCTGCAAGAATTTGCCATGAATTGTCACAAAATACACAGACTGATGCATTTGTGCAATGGGGACAAAGGAATTCTTTTTTGTTGAGAGAAAGAATACCTAAACTATCATTCCACCCTTGACTCCGTGGGCTCATGTCCTAAAATAATAGACCCCAAACTATTAACACTTCCCCAGGGAAACCTTCCGTGATTAATACATTTCTCAGCTCTCACTAGGGAAGCTTCCTAATGCAGCAAATAGTGATTAACACAGAAACCCACAACTTACCAATGTGCAGAAAAGAAGAGACTGCAGTGATTATCCCTAAATTGGACAACTATATTAAACTCAGGGATCATTGAAGAAGAAGTGGTGGGAAATGTGTAAGAACCAGAGGTGTGGATGACCACAAGTAAGCAGAGTTTTCCATACAGCTGGGAAATTATTCATATGAACTCAATAATGGTGACAGCATGCATAGTCCTGCCTGAGCTAAAAGCAATAGAAAACCACAGGATAAATATGGGGAAGTTGGTAACCGAGAGGGAAAGTCGATATCATTTAAGGATCTCTAAAGGTTAACCAGGCTCCTGGGGAGCATTATAAGGGTGGTACAGATAGAGGAGGGGATCTAAGTATGATCAAAATATATTGTATGAAATTCACAAAAATTCAATGAAGAAGGAAAGGAAAAAAAACCTCCCCAGGGGGCTAGAGAGATGGCTCAGCAGTTAAGAACACTGGTTGTTCTTGCAGAAGGCCTGGGCTCAAATCTCAGCATCCACATGGCAGCTAACAACTGTCCTTAACTCCAGTCTAGGGGGATCCGACAGCCTCTTCTGACTTCCGCGGGCATTGCATGACACGGGTGCACTTACCTACATGCAGGCATTACACACACACACACACACACACACACATAATAAACAAAATGTAAAAAGAATCAACCACAATAGAAAAGAAAAAAAAAAAAAAAACCTCCCCAGGAACCCAAGGCTGATTGAGGTTAAGACCCTGGCTGGGCAAGAGAAACTTGCCTTTCAGGAAGTAACTTCAACAGGTCTCACAGCTTACTTCACAGTGACATTAACATAAGCATATTTCCTGGTTTCTCTTTCATATTTTCTATAAAATTTTAACCCTGATATTAAGTAGAGAGACAGGGGACCTTCTCTTTTGTCAGCTCCCATTTCCTGGCTAACATTAGAAAGGGAAATACCCAACTTAAATTGCCATATGAAAAGGTGGAGATTTCAGGACTTTCTTGAGGCTCATAAAGAGAAAGCTACTTCCTCCTCCATGTCTAAAGAATGGAATCTGAGCTCTTCCTTTGACCTTGACATTCTGATCTACTCCAAAGACTAGAACATCCGCTATAGGGCATCAGTCGCCTGGTTTTGAAACCATCCCACAGGAAATCTTATTCATCTGAAGACTTCCTAAAGAAATGCAGGAACCCCTTAATGAGATAATGTACATATACTTTCCAGAAGCCCTTCTTCCATGCAACCACTTACGGAGCTTCCTCCCCGCAGTCAGCGTGCTTCTCTGAGTTCAGAAAAGCATGACTTTTTCTTCTATCTCTTTTTCTTTCAGAAACTAGCCAAAAGCTTAAGCATGCTTTCCCTGACATTGTGCTTTCTCACACTTTATCTGAAGCCTGACCCCCTTCACCATGCAGCTGCTTGCCAGCCTCCACTGCTGAATACCCACCTTGCTTGGTTGGACCCTAACACAAAAGGCATGGTTTTCTCACTTCCTCTTGTCCAGCTCCTTCCTCCTGCCAGCTTCCAAGTTACAGCTTGCTTGTCCAATTGTTTTTCTTCCATGTATTAATAAAATGATCCTTGAACATCCTTCTGAATCTGTTCTTACTTCATTTGTTAAGATTAAGAACCCAAAAAGGGAACCCCAAATTTCCCCATAACACTACCACAAGAAAGAAAGAAAAAAACTAGGACTCTTCCTCTCTTTGGTTTGTCTAAAGTGTAAAAAATCAATTTTCCTTTACCAATATTTGTTTCCTAAGTTATTTTGAAATACAAGAAAAACATGGCAGTTGTTTTGTGGACCTGAGTGCTGGGTAAAAAACAACAGAAAATCTCTAAGA
Source organism: Nannospalax galili (assembly GCF_000622305.1). NCBI lineage: Eukaryota > Metazoa > Chordata > Mammalia > Rodentia > Spalacidae > Nannospalax > Nannospalax galili. Next base: position 1,271,897 of record NW_008353234.1, on the reverse strand, counting down.
GTTCCTAAACTTTTAACTGTTTCAGTATCGCTCAAACATCAGATCCAAACTCTCTTCAAAAACTTAGATCACGCCTTTAATCCCAGCACTCAGGAGGCAGAGGCAGGTGTGGATCTCTGTGAGTTCAAGGCTAGCCTGGTCTACAACGTGACTTCCAGGCCAGCTGGTGCTACAGGGAGACCTTGTCTCAAAAAGACAAAAAAAAAAAAAAAAAAAAAAAGACCAAAAACTTAGATCACGAGGCCAGGCATGGTGGCATATACCTTTAATCCGAACATTCAGGATGCAGAGGCAAAGGCAAAGAGAGTTAAATCAAATTAAAAAAACTAAGATCAATGCCTTAAGCTATGCACCCCAGTAGGACATCAAAAACAAGTTACTGCTGCAATACTATGGCACAGGGTAAGCATTCTCATTCCAAAACGGAGTAATGGGAAAACAGAAAGGAAGAATCAGACCAAAGCAAAATTAAAACTTAGCTAAATGAATATTAAATTCTATACATCCATGTCTAGCATCCGGGGCACTTTGCTGTGGGTTGTGGGCTCCTAAGGCCTTGGACAGTCCTTCCCCTCTAGCTTTACTAGTTGTAGTCCACATGCCTGTTCTCTGGGCTAGCTCTGCTCACTGCCTGCAGCTTCCCTTTCAGTCTTTCTGCTTTTCTGGCACCTCTGTCTTCCTATAGTCTCCAGTGCAGTGTCTGTCTTTCTTTCTTTCTTTCTTTCTTTCTTTCTTTCTTTCTTTCTTTCTTTCTTTCTTCCTTCCTTCCTTCCTTCCTTCCTTCCTTCCTTTCTTTCTTTCCCTTTGTCTTTTTTGAGACAGGGTCTCCCTGTAGCTCCAGCTGGTTTGGAACTCATTCTGTAGACCAGGTTGGGCTCTGAACTCACAGAGATCCACCTACCTCTGCCTCCCAAGTGCTGGGGCTAAAGGCATGTGCAACCACACCCGGCTGCAGTGCAGTTTCAAGTACACTGTCTCAGCTTCACTATGCGCTGCCTTGTCAGGTGCTACTTAGAGGGACTCAGAACTCCATAACTCAAACTGGCCTTCCAGGCTTTCCTCTGGAATCTCAGCACATGCTTATGAAAATTAGTGTCGTATAGATGATTCCAAGGAGTGCTGAGTGTGTGTGCTTTAGCCTTACTGAAGTCTTTCTGATCACTGCTGTTTAGAGAGTTCCGGGAGAGACCTCTGGGGACTCTATTCTCAAAAGACTGCCCTGAAAAGTCTTTGAAACAAATTGCTTTTCTACATCTCAGTTTGTGATGACTGTGGCCTTATTTATCTCTGAAATTCTCTCCATTATCTTTCTATTTGGCATGGTGCAAAGATCTTGGCTCCTTTTCACAGGATTTTTTCCCGTTTGTGTGTGTGTGTGTGTGTGTGTGTGTGTGTGTGTGTACATACATGTGTGGGTGCATGTGGAGGCCAGAGTGTAGTTCCTCAGGCACTATCCACATTTTTGAGACAGGGTCTCTGACCAAGAACTCATCAAGTAAGCTAAGTCCTCTTTCTGGTCAGAAGGACTCAGGGATCCAACACTGAGATTATGAGTGTAAACTCCCAGGCTCAGATTTCTTCTTTTTAACTTGGATTCTGGGGATTGAATTCTGATCCTTGTGCTCATAAGGCAAGCATTTTCCTGGGTGAGCTACCTCCTCAACCCTCAGTGACATTTTCTAATGAATTGTGTAGCTATAACCTTGAAATTGAAATATTCCTTGTTGGTTGAGAGATGAGACTCTTCAGTGACTCAACTTTAGTAAGCTATCATTCATGTTGGGGTTAATCTTTCAATGATGCAACTCCCCAAAAGTTACCCATGCTCCTATAAACAACTCCACAAATTTACTGGTTCACCAAATTAAAGTTGAATCATTTCCTTGGTCTGTTATCAGTGTCCTAGCTGTGACGAATAGTTGTTTGTTCACATCTCCCAGCAAAACTCCCGAAACCACAGGAAAGGACCACTCACAATCCAGGTGTTCCAAATTAGCCAAATTTTATTTAGCTTTCCAGCAACTGCACTCTCTGGATGAGAATTTAGAGAGTACAGCCCTGACTCAGAGGAAAGTAAAGCTGTTAAAAACAAAAACAACATATGGGTGGATCAGTTGTTTGTACAAGATTTTACAAGAATAACATGTTTGCAAGCTATTTACAGAAGCCACATAAGTGTGATTTCTGGTTTGTATGGGGGTATTCTCTATGGTTAATCCTTCCTGGAACTTCCCTGTGGTTAAGCCCTTCCTAGAACTGCCTTGAGGCTAAGACCTTCCTGGAACTGCCTGTCAAGGAATTCATTAAAATGGCAGCTTTTCTCTTGTTTCCTGTACCTGTTTGAATATGTGAGAGCTTAGCTTCTGCTGCTCCTGCTCCAGCCACCTCCAACCACCATGCCTCCCCACCATGATGTACTGTAATTCCCCTGGAACTGTAAGCTCAAATAAACTCTTTCTTCTATAAATTGTGTTGGTCAGTGTTTCTATCACAGCAACAGAAAAGTAACTAATACAGTAATTGGTACTGAGAGTGGGGCCTTGCTGTGACAGACCTGACCTTGGTGGGGTTTTTTTTGGGGGGGGTCTTTTTTGAGATAGCGTCTCCCTGTAGCCCCAGCTGTCCTGGAACTCACTATGTAGACCAGGCTGGTCTTGAACTCACAGAGATCTGCCTGCCTCTGCTTCTTGAGTGCTGGGATTATAGGCATGTGCCACCATGCCCAGTGACCTTGGTGTTTTTAAGAGGATTATGGAAGTGTTTGGAACTTTGGGCTGGAAAAGCCATTGAGTGCTTAGAGTTTGTTGCTATGGAGCTTAGAGCAGGGATGCTGAAAGAGTTGTGAACAATGGAGGCATGGCTTGTGAAGCTTCGAAGGGAAGCAGAGACTATCAGGGATGTTTGTGTGATATTTTGAATTGAGAATCTGTGGTTTCTTGTCGCTGGGGCTGAAGAATCAGCTGTGATTAAGAAGAGACCAGAACCTGAAGCAAAACCTTTACTTTACTGGGACAATTGATGCTGGTTAGCTAGGGCTGAAAAATCAGCTCTAAGTAACAAGAGAACAGCATCACTGTGGTGAAATCTTCTGGGAGATATTTCCTCAGGGTCAGCATACAGAAGCTGTAGTAGAGAGAGGGACTGAGTCTCCATCTCAAGTTGGAAGCAGAATTTGGTAATGTGTAAGAGTCTCCTGCATGGTTCTGGTGATGAAAGCGTGAAGGGGTCACAGAGAGCAACTGAGGCTTGGCACTCTGAGAGGCCAGGAAAGGCCATAGGTGAAAGTGCAGCTTCAGTTGCAGTGAAGACCCCAGGATTGAAGGGGTCATGGAGAGAATGTGAGGCTTTGCACCCCAAGAGGCAAGAATAGGCCATTGGTGAAGGTGTAGCATCAGTTTCAGTGGAGACCTCATCATTTTGGAGATGCCAGGACCATGGGATGACCACCAAGGACAGCAGTAGGTGTGGAATGGAGCTGGCCTGGGTCTTCAAGATGAGCTGTGTGTGCTGTGGATGGCAGAATCAGAGAAGTGGACCTGCTAGAACTCCTTGGAACCTAAAAGATCGTGAGTGAATCCCTGATGTCCAGCCTTCAGCTACTTTGCTGGACTTTGGTTTTGCTTAGGTGTGCCTGATTCTTCCCTTTGAAATGAGAGAGTACTTGTTTCGGATTTTGCAGAAGTCCACAGTTAGGAGACTTTGAAAGAAACTATGGACTTTTTAAGTGTTTTGATTTTTTAAGGATTGTGGGGCTTTTAAGGTTGTACTGTCTTACGTTGTGATATTAACATCAAATCTTGGGGACAAGCATTGGAAAGGTTCTGGTTTAATAGTGATGCATTTGTGTGTCAAGTTGACAAGGGGTCAATTGTGCTGGATAGTTTTAGTGTCAACTTGACACATCTGGGTTGGAGAGAGCTTAAATTGGGGAATTTCCTCCACTGGACTGGCCTGTGGCCATGTCTGTGGGGCATCTTCTTGATTGTTGAGTGATGTGGGAGAGCCCAGCCCACTGTGGGTGGTGCCACCCCTGGGCAGGTGGGCCTGTGTTGCGTAAGAAAGCAGGTTAAACAGGGGCCAGGGGAACAAGCCAGTATGCAGCATTCCTCCATGGCCTGTGCTCCAGCTCCTGTCTCCAGATTCCTGCCCTGAGTTCCTACCTTGGGCTTCCTCAGTGATGAACTGTGACCCAGGAGATGTAAGCCAAATAAACCCTTTCCTCCCCAAGTTGGAATTGTTCAGAGTGTTTTGTCACAGCAATGGAGAAACAAACTAGCACAGTAATTGGTACCAGAGAGCGGGCTGTTGACTGTGAAGAACATGACCATGTGGGGTTTGGGAAGTATGTTGAAGACTTTGAAGTTTGGGCTAGAAAAACATTGATTGCTGTAAGCAGAGCTTAACAGGACATTCTAGTAGGCACCTGCAATAAAATAATGCTGAGAATAATGTAGTTCCAGAGGGAAATAAGGACTTAAGCAGCAATTGGGATATTTTGGCAAAAAGTCTGGCTGGAGTCTGCCCATAGCCAAAAGCTTGCCTGAGGCTAAGTTGAAAAGCCATGGACTAATTTCTTTTGTGGAAGAAATTTCAAGACAGCATAATGTAGAAATGGTGACGGGGGTATTAATGGTGAATATTATACAGATTTACAGTGAAAAAGAGCAAATGGGGCAGAAAGAAATACAGAATATAAAGGATGGGTTGAAAAAGCACTAAAAAGATTACTATTGGAGACCTGGCTAGTGCTGGAGAGGATTCCTTTGATAAGGAGAGTAAAGTGATTAAGGAGGAGCCTAGAGATTCACTTAAACAGTGGAGAGAGTGCCTCCAGGGCAAGACCACATCCAGTTAAGCCTCCAACTTGTAAAAAGAAAATTCTGTAAGGGCCACTGAAGGGAAAAGCTTCTAAAATGAATAAAGCAGGGTGGAGTCCATCAAAAACTTGCAGCCAAACTTGGCAGTGTCATTCACATGGTGCTGGCTTTAGAAGCATGAAAGATGCAAGAGTAAAGGGGTCATCAGTTCTTCCTCCGAGGTTTCAGAGAGGTGCTGAGGCCAGGCAGTGTGCAGCAGGGGTAACCCTGTATAGAGAAGGCCTTGATTGGTCATTGCATGAAGCTGTGAAGGTGAAGCCTGGTCGGCAATGGAGACCCCCAAGAAGGCATTTGTGATGCCAGAGCTGTGAATCATCTGCCAAGAAGACCTGCATACAGGGAGTGGTACCAGCCCATGAGAGATGTATGTTGCACGCAGCAAAGCTGGAGAAGCTGAGACCTTTGGAAGTGAAGTCCCAGAAGTTGGACATGGAGCTACTGGATTTGGTGTTTGCCCTGCTGGTTTTTGGTCTTGTTTTGGTCCAGAATTTCCTCACTATGCCTCCATTCCTCCCTTTTGGAATGGTAATGTGTATTCGGTTCCACTATATGTAGGGAGTATGTAATTTGTCTTTTGATTTTATAGGGGCTTAGAGGTATTTACCTGAGTCTCAGAAGAGACTTTGGACTAGATTTTTGAATAGTATTGAGACTGGTAATGACTATGGGGACTTTTCAGGTTGGACTAAATGCATTTTGCATTTTATATGGTCATGAGCCTGTGAGTGTCAGGGGGTGGAAAGTGGTGGTTTGAATGAAAATGTTCTTCACAGGCTCTAAGTATTTGGACAGTTTGTCCCCAGTTGATGGTGCTGTTTTGGGAAGTCTTAGGTGTGGCTGTCCTGGAGAAGGCACATCACTGGGGGCAGGCATAGAGAGTTCTTAAGCCTTGCGGGATGTCCAGTTTTTCTCTTGCTTTCTGTACCCACTTGTGAGAACTTAGCTTCTGCTGCTCCTGCTCCAGCCACCTCCAGGCATCTCCAGCCACCATGCCTCCCCACCATGGCAGACTGTAATTCCCCTGGAACTGTAAGCTCAAATTAACTCTTCTATAAATTGTTAATAAATAAATAAATAAATAAATAAATAAATAAAATGGCAGCTTTATGCAGAATGGAGGAACTCACGCTATAACAATGAAATCAAGCTTTCCACTTTTCAGTTTGTTACACCAGAATGTAAAGAACTAAAGATAAGGATGTGACTCTCCTAGCAGGAGAAAAGATAGTTTAAACACAGACACTTTCTTTTGCTATCAGACTACCGAAACAATGGACCCCAGAGAAATAAAATTTCCCCAGGAATTTCACGGTGGGGAAAAAGGAAAAGATGAGCTCTGATACCAGTGTTGGTACCTCCCAGGAAGAGATTGCACATAGCTCTGACAACTTACCAGGCCCACCTTGCAGGGCAGACAGAAGCTAAGACAAAGATGGGTCAGTTATTAATGAGACCACACCTTTTCCAAGACTGCTTCATTATGCAGCCTCTTGACCTGTATTACAATCTAAACTTCATATCAGTACCCTGAACGCTTTACTGGCAGTCACCAGAATCCTTCATTTGTTCTCTTCCTAATGTGTCCTAATTTATTCACTGTGTCCACATTAATTAAATCTTTCTCATTTTTTCACTGTAGTGATATTGATTGAACTGTTGGGGATGAGTGGCAGAGCCAAGTATGTTGGTACTTCCAGAGCCCAGGCTTTGACTCTAAAAACTGTGATAACAAGGATGAAAAGAGGTGACAGGCCAGCGAGTAAGAACAGAAAGAATAGGTGGTCCTTGGAGAGTGCCATGAGACATTGCATTTGACATTGATGAGAGATGTCTTTATGTAGAAGTACTGCTGAATTCAGAATAAGATTGTCTAAATTCAAAGTCTGACTCCACATCTTATTAGTTTTGAGATTACTTAAAGTTTTTTGATATATTTATGAAATAGGGAGACTCTAACGATCCTTGTCTTATAGGACTATTATGAGAACCTATGAGATGATGGACATGGAGGATCTTTGAAAGGTGTGAAGAGCAGAGTATTGTTGTTGTCCAGGATATCTCTGAGACAGCTGATTAAGCAAATACCCACACATAGACACACACATATATACATAATTAAAAATAAAATATTTTTAAAATCATATATAAAGTACAAAGATATTCTATGATATTTGTTCATTCATCAGGGAGGTTTTATTTTCCATATATATATATATATAAACTAATCAATTTACCTTTCCAAGGACTAGGGATATAGCTCAGTAGTAGAGCAATGGCTTAACACACATGAAGTTCTGGGTTCAATCCCCAGCACAACAAATAATAAATACATAAAGTGTCCTGGTGGTTTACTTTTCCACCTTCAAATACAGCCTCTTTAAAGGGGTCTTGCATTCTTTATTCTTTTTAAGTGTTTTCAACTTGTTTCAAACAAACTGACATAATGATTTTATGTAGCTTATGCCTTGTTTTCCTAATGGTCAGATAGCATTATTTAGCATTTTATGCCATTTCTGAGAATACAGGGCCTACACTTTGATTCAGGTCTCCAGATGATTGGTAGTTTTGCTCACCAAAGTTGAGGAGGTCATAAAATAAGGGAAAGAGGCTCTAATCTTGTTGTGTTGTTCTCACACATAAGATATTCTGACCAACCCTTTGCATTTAATTTTGTTTCTGGGAACAAAATTATAGAATGCCATAAAGCGGCAAATATAGAAAATGATCTTTGAGGTCATATACTCTAACACAAATGACCATCTCCAGAGTAAAGACAGTCTTTTTCTTTCATTATATTGTTGCAAACAATTTTATTTATTTATTTATTTATTTATTTATTTATTTATACACATATGCATATGTCTGTAGGTATGGACACGGGAATGTGAAAGTCAGAAGACAACTTGTGGGAGTCGGTTTTCTGTTTTCACTATACAGGTTTTGGGAATCAAACTCAGGTCATTAGACTTGGTGACTAGTGCTGTTAACCTCTGAGCCATCTTGCCAGCCCCAGAGATTTGATTTCTTTTTTCTTTTATCCTTTCTTTTTAAAATATTTTTCTATCTTTCTTTCAAGATTTGTTTATTTTTATTTTATATATATTGATGAGAACAGGAGGTAGAAACTGCTTAGGCAGTTAAGGGTTAAAAGGCTCCAAAAGAAAAGTGACTGGTTTCTTTCTTGGCTAAGATTTGGAAATGTCCTTGGGCCTGTCAGTACACTTGTCGTTGTCTAAGGCCAGAGATTCCAGAAGTCTCTAAGCCAAAGTTTTCTCTGGTTTTGCCATAGCCAGAGGCTGAGGACATCCAGAAAGGGGGCTAGTTTTTCCCTTTCCACTTTTCCCTAAAGGAGTAGCCTGTTCCTGGAAATCATAGAAAGGATGTGACCAAAATCTTGAAGGACCTGGACATCTGGAATGGGAACAGAACTGACCAGCTCATCTTCCCTCCCTCCCCTGCCCCTTCCTCCATCCACTAAAGCCTTATTAGCTCCAGGGCAGTGTTGCCCAATGGAATCCAACTTCTGGGTACTCCTCCTGCTGTACAGGAACTCTATCTGCATTCTTTCTCGGTTCTACACTCCCTATAATAAAATACTTCTTTTTAAAATGCACCCTTTAAGATCCATGAATTTCATTCTTCAAATTCTTGGGACAAGAACCCAAAAGTCTCTGGCTTGAGGTGACTTTTGTGGCTATTGAGTTTCTAGGACCCTAACCTCTCAAGCTAAGCACAACAGAGCCAAGAAAGGCTCTGTCAGTCTGAAAGACACCAGAATATTCCTGTATCAATATGAGTATTTTGCCTGTGTGTATATGTATGTACAAGGTGCATACAGTCCCTACAGAGGCTCAAATAGGGGCCTGAGAGCCCCTGGAATTGGAGTCACAGATGGTTGTGAGATGCCATATGTGTGCTGGGACCCAAACTTGGGCCCTGTGCAAGAACAGCAAGTGTTCTTAACTACATAACCATCTCTCTCTAGCTCCTCTAGCTTTTTTCTTTTTAAACTTACTGTTGGAGATGGACAGAGCACTGACTGCTCTTGCAGAGGACCCGGGTTCGATTCCTAGCACACACATGGCAGCTACAAACCATCCTTAACTCCAGTTCCAGGGAAATCCGAAGCCCTCTTCTGACCTCCACGCATTGCAAGACACAGGTGCACTCACATACATGCACGCAATACACTCATACACATAAAATAAAAATAATAAAATATTTTTTTAAAAAAAACTTAGTGTTATCTCATGTGTATTAGTATTTGCCTGCAAGTATATATGTGCAACACTGTATATGCCTGGTGCCTGCCAAGGCCTAAAGTGGGATGTTGGAACTGGAGTCACAAACAGCTGTGATCCACCATGTCATCTGCCATGTGGGTACTGGGACCTGATCTCGAATCCTCTTCAAGATCCAAGAAGTGCTCTTAACCACTGAGTCATCTCTCTAGTCCCAAATGTCTTACATCTAATGACAGGGTTGGAGCAGAAGCTAAGGTTGCTTGATTCCTACTCCAGCATTTCTCACACTACTTGCTTTGAATTTTCTCTGCACTGTTAACACAGCCACTGCCTTTCTTTCCCCCATCTCTAGATAAATGATCTCTGCATTAGGCATACAATCCAATGAGCCTGATGTCAACTGTTTAGTAATTTAAAGACTTTGGAGGCCTGTAAGATGTGGGCTTAAGAATTTTAACTTTCTCACAGCTATCTTTCTCTTCTCTGTTTAATTACATTTTCATAGGAAGCTATGACTACCGTATTTTACTCATACCTTTTATTATACTTCATGGTCTTTTCAGCTGATATCAGAGTTTATTTGAATTCCGTTGCTTTATCTGAAAAAAAATAAGGTTTGGTGGCAAATGGCTTCTGGATAAGATGACTGCAAAGATTCTACTTTCAATTTTCTGTGTCTATAGAATGTAAACATCTACCTGTTATGGGTTGAATCCCTAGTACTGCATAAATGAGACATAGTGGCTTGTGCCTGTAATCCCAGCACTCAGGAGGTGAAGGCAGGAAATCAGAAGTTCAAGATCACCCTTGGATACATAACTAAAAAGCAGCCTGTGACTCATGAGACCCTTCCTCACAGATGAAAATCAATGCTTAAGTACAAATATTTTTAATTTACTCATAAATGTTTCCTTAGGAAACATCTCAGAAATCAAGTTAACAGGCAGGTTAGATCTTCAATGATCCTTGATAACAATAAGGCCAAATTTCTTTCTATAAAATTTATACATGCTAATTATACTATCAGCAATACAGAATAATTTTTGCTTCTTGATAGTCTCTCTATCCCATGGGCTTTTTTTAGTACTACCATAAGAGGGTTCATCTGAATGTAACAACTAATTCTAACAAGGCTGAGAATTATTCCAAGTATGGTTTACTTTTGTAAACAGCAGAGCTTAATTATGAAGATAATGACCTTTGGTGCTGGGTAAACTTAAGTAACTCTTTGACGTAAAGCAAGTTACTTCACCTCTGCAAACATCACCCTATTCACAGTAAGGAAGAGTAAAGCAGCACACTGACTAGTTCAAAGCCTATTGACAGGTACATAAAAGATGGTTGGGGGTTGGAGAAATGGCTCAGCAGTTAAGAGCACTGGGTGCTCTAACAGAAGACTCAGGTTCGATTCCCAGCACTCACATGGCAATACCTAACTCCAGTTCTAGGGGATCTGACCCCTGTTCAGACCTCCACAGGCATTGCATGATATGGGTACACCTACATACATGCAGGAAATACACTCATACACATAAAATAAAAATAATAAAATATTTTTTTTGTCTTTTTGAGACAGGGTCTCCCTGTAGCCCTACCTGTCCTGGAACTCACTATGTAGACCAGGCTGAACTTGAACTCACAGAGATCCACTTGCCTCTGACTCCTGAGTTCTGGGATTAAAGGCGTGCACCACCACACCCAGCAATAAAATATTTTTTTTTAGATTAGTGTTTTTTTAAGATTAGTGTTGGAAGAAGCAGGGGCTCAGATGCCCCCACCCCTGAGATGCTACTGACAGTTAATGGCTTCTGGAGAAGGGAGAGCTAGTTTTCTTTAAGGGTGTTGCCCCTGGTAGGTGCAATATGCTCTAGTGGATGGACCCACAGCCCATGATTATATATACGGGCATCACAAATTGGACTTTCAGTCACAAGAAAAAAAGGATGTGAGAGGGGGGTGAAGACGTAGGGTGAAGATGTAGGGATGAATATAGGAGGAGTTACGGGGAGGGAATGGAGAGTGAATATGATCAAAATATTATGAGTGAAATTCTTAAAGAAGTAATAAAACTGTATTAGAAAGCATTAGTGGTCATTTAAATAATTTTTAATTATTTATTGAAATTTTGTATATTTCATACATAAAATTATCTTTATACTCCTTTCCCCTTTGGCACCCTATGATACCCCCCCCACTGGAGTTCATACATTCTGTCATTTGTGTTAAGGCCTATCATGTAAAGTTAGTGTGCCCAAATGTCCCTCAGTGCAAGTTCATCTACTGAGCTCCAGTAAGCCTTTCTAGAGTCCCTCCCTTTAAGAAGATCAGCTCTTCCTCATCCAGCAGTAATCAGCTGCCAATAATTCCTTGACCTAAGATTGGGGCCTGCTATTCATTTCCACAGTTCTGTACTGAGTTTTTGTCTGCTGAAGTTTGCATGGGTCTTGTGCATGCTGTCGGTTTGTTTGAGAACAGTCCCAGGTGCCTGTAGGACTGTTTCCTTATGGTACTGCACTTTCTCCCTGACTCTTAGAATCTTTCCGCTCCCTCTTCTGCAATGGTCCCTGAGTCCTGGGTGGGTGGATTTTAATATAGGAGTCCTGTTTAAGGACCCACACTCTGCAAACTCATTGTCTGCATTTTAGCCATTTGTGACCTTTTGTATTCTTGGCCCTTTGTTGCATAATGGAGCTTCATTGATGAGAGTTGAAAGACACATTCATGTTCTCGTCATCCCTTCTGCCATGTTCCCTGAGCCTTAGGTGTGGAGGTTGCATCCAGGATGTACCTCTTAAACTTGGGCAGTTCACAGACAATCTCTGTGTATGACCAGTTGTGGAACTCTGTAACTATCTGTCTCTTGAAAAAGAATCTTCTTTTATGGGTGGTGACTGGGATGCTTGTTTATAAATATCAGGATCCATATTTTGCACATAGTAAGAAATTACATTTGTCTAGAGATATGACAGCCTTAGAGTTTTCTCTAAGATCTATGACCTCTCCAGCTATGTGTATTTGGTGAGGTTTAAAGTACCAGACATGAGTTTCCTGCCATTGAGTAGGCTTTAAATCCAGTTAGGTCACTATTGATTATCCCCAACATAAAAGTGCTACTATGGCACCAATGTCATTTGCTAGACTGGTCATTAATGTGGTTTTTAGGCCTTGAAGCTGAGGTTGGAGTATCAATTTTTGTTCTCTCTTAGCAGCTTCCGTACTGCTCTCCAAAGCTATGAGAGCTAGCCTTCAGAGGAGGTGGCTTTCAGATCAGTCCCAACTCCATTGCTCCAAATTCTGTGTCCAGAGTATGTCCTGTCTTCAGCAACAGGGTCTTACCATCAAGTTCTGGGAGGCAATCAAGGACTTTGGAATCTCTTGGACTACCCTGGCCAACAACTCAAAGGAACGTTTCTCGAGTCTGGCACTGTTTCTTGTTATGGAGTTTTTATGTATACGCATGGACTCGTGTAGGGCTATTATTGTATGTGTAATTTTCAGTAGGTTTTTGAAATAATACAGTTCCCTCTGGTTTTTTTACACTAGCTAGGCACTATTTATGTCTCCTCTTTCTTGCCCTGTCTTATCCCCCCTCCCGCCCTCCCCATTTAAAGTGTCCCCATTTTCCCCATTTGTCCTTTGATAGTTTCTGTACGCTATGGTCACACCTCTCTTGAGCTCCTTCTTCCCCTTTGTTCTTATAGTTCTTTGTATAGAGCTCCTCCCCCTCCCCTTTAACTACCCTGCTTTTTACATATTTTTCCCTTAGTAACACCTTTCTCCTACTGTTCTTCTCTCTCAGGTTTCTTCCTTCCCTTGCCTCTCTGGCCATTTGTCCTTTGATAGTTTCTGTACGCTATGGTCACACCTCTCTTGAGCTCCTTCTTCCCCTTTGTTCTTATAGTTCTTTGTATAGAGCTCCTCCCCCTCCCCTTTAACTACCCTGCTTTTTACATATTTTTCCCTTAGTAACACCTTTCTCCTACTATTCTTCTCTCTCAGGTTTCTTCCTTCCCTTGCCTCTCTGATTTCCTTCCATTCTCCTGGTTCCTGCAGTTATATCAGGATATGCACTCACTTATAAGGATTTGGTGCTAGGATTTACAAGTGAGGGAGAACATATGTCTTTTGTTTTTCTGAGTCTGTGTTGCTTCACATAGAATAACAGTTTCTAGATCCATCAATTTACCTACAAATTTCATTATTTCATCTTTTTTACTGCTGAGTACAACTCCATTGTGTAAATGTGCCACATTTTGTTAATCACTCGTCAGTTGAGGAGCCTTTAGGTTGCTTCCATCTCTTAGCTATTGTGAAAAGAGCAGCAACAAACATGGCTGTACAAGTGTCTCTACAATAAGATTAGTCCTTTGGGTATGTGCCAAGGAGTTGTGTAACTGGGTCATATGATATGTTCATTTTTACTTTTTAAGAGTTCTCCACACAGCTTTCCATAGGGGTTTCATGAGTTTGCAATCCCACTAGCAGTGAATGAGTGTTCCCCTTTCTCCACATCCTCTCCAGCATTTCGTATCATTTGTTCTCTTGATCTTAGCCAGACTGACTAGGGTAAGATGAAATCTTAAGGTCATTTTAATTTGCATTTTCCTAATTACTAATGATGCTGAACACAGATGTTTCTTTGGGGCTAGAGAGACAGCTCAACCGTTAAAAGCACTGACTGCTCTTACAGAGGACCCAGGTTCAATTCCCAGCACCCACATGGCAGGCTATGAATTGTCCTCAACTCTAGTTCCAGGGGAATCCATGCACTCTTCTGAACTCTGTGGCATTGCATGACACGGTGTACTCACATACATGCAGGCAATACAGTCATACACAAAAACTAAAAATAATAAAATAAATTTTTTTTAAAAGATGTTTAAAATTTTAAATGTTAAAATTTTTTAAAAAATATCTTTATTTCTTCCTTTGAGAACTCTCTGTTTAGATCTTTAGCCCATCTTCTAATTGGGTCATTTGTTTTCTTACAATGACCAGTTAGTTTTCTTACAATGACCATTTGTTCTCTTACGAAAAACAATCCTTTGTTTTTTGAGTACTTTATATATTCAGGATATTAATCCTCCCTCAGATTTGTCACTGGTGAAGATTTTTTTCCCACTCCATGGGTTTTCTCTTCACTTCCTAAAGTGTTCTTTTTGCTGTACAGAAGCTTTTTACTTTAATAAGGTCCCATTTGCTGATTGTTGACCTTAATTCCTGAGCAATTGGTGTCCAATTTAGAAAGCCCTTTCCTACACCTATATCTTGTAGGTTACTGCCAATTTTTTCTTCTAATGGTTTCAGAGTTTCAAGTTTCACACTGAGGTCTTTGAACCATTTGGAATTGACTTTTGTGCAAGGTGAAAGATAAAGATCTAGTTTCATTATTCTACAGGTGGCGATCCAGATCTGCCAGCAGCATTTGTTCAAGATGCTGTCTTTCCTCCATTGTGTGTTCTTGGCACCTTTGTCAAATATCAGGTGATTGAAATTGCATGTACTTGGATTTGGGTCTTCAATTATGTTCCATTGATCTATGTGTCTATTTTTGTGCTAGTACCATGCTGTTTTTATGACTATAGCTTTGTAGTATAGTTTAGATCTGGTATAGTAATCCTCCCAGCATTGCTCTTTGTGCTCAGGGTTGCTTTGGCTGTCCGGGGTCTTTTGTGCTGCCATATGAACTTAAGGATTTTTTCTAATTCTGTGAAGTATATCATGGGGATTTTTATTGGGATTGCACTGAATCTATACTTTGCTTTTGGTAGGATGGTCATTTTCACAATATTAATTCTGCCAATCTGTGAGCATGGGAGGTCCTTCCACCTTCTGGTGTCGTCCTCAATGTCTTTCTTTAAAGATTTAATATTTGAGTTGTAGAGACCTTTGATGTCTTTGGTCAGGTTTCTTCTGAGACTTTTTGAGGCTATTGTGAATGGGAGGGTTTCACTGTATTCTTTTTCTGATTCCTTCTTATTGGTATATAGAAAGCCTCACTGATTTTTAAAGATTAATTTTGTAGCCTGTCACTTTACTGAAAGTGTTGATCAGTTCTAGGAATTTTCTGGTGGAATGTTTAGGATCTCTTAGGTATAGCATCATATCATCTGCAAAAAGGGATAATTTGACCTCTTCTTTTCAATTACTCTTCCTTCAAGTTCCTTCTCTTGTCTTACTGCTCTAACAAGATTTTCAAGCACTATACTGAAAAGGAGTGGAAATAGTGGACATCCTTGTCCGGTTCCTAATTTTAATGAGAATGCTTTCAGGGTTTTTTTGTTTGTTTTGTTTTGTTTTGTTTTGTTTTACATTTAGAATAATGTTAGCTGTGGGTTTCTTGTATATAGCTTTAATTATTTTAAAATATGTTTTCTCCAACTTAATTCCCTTTAAGATTTTTATCATGAATGCATATTGAAATTTGTTGAGGCCTTTTCTGCATCTGTTGAGATGATGATGTGGTTTTTTTCTTTGCATCCATTTATATGATTTATAACATTTACTGATTTGTGTATATTGAACCATCCCTGTATCAGTGGAATAAAGCCTACTTGATCATGGTGGATGAAACTTCTGATGTGCATCTGTATGTGATTTGTGAGTATTTTGTGGAGAATTTTTGCATCTATGTATATTAAGGATATGGGTCTATAGTTTTCTTTTTCGGTTGTATCTTTAGCTGATTTGGGTATTAGAATGATTTTGGTTTCATAGAAGGAATTTGGGGGTTCTCCCTCTGTTTCTATCTTTTTGAATAATTTAAGTAGTACTGATTGCAGATC
The DNA here is from genome assembly GCF_000622305.1 of Nannospalax galili. NCBI lineage: Eukaryota > Metazoa > Chordata > Mammalia > Rodentia > Spalacidae > Nannospalax > Nannospalax galili. The sequence goes on along the minus strand of NW_008353234.1, from coordinate 1,255,991 downwards.
TTCTTTAAGTGTCTGGTAGAATTCTGCTGTATATCCACCTGGGCCTGGGCTTTTTTTTAGTTGAGAGGTTCTGTATTACTATTTCAATTTCCTTATATGTTATGGGCCTGTTTAAACTGTTGATCTCTTCTTGGTTTAGCTTTGTTGGTTTCCGTGATTTTAGATATCCATTCATTTCTTTTAAGTTTTCAAATTTAATAGAGTATGGGTTTTTAAAAGTCTTCCTTTATAGCGTTCTGGATCTTTTGGGTGTCTGTTGTGATGTTTCCCCTTTCATCTCATTTTGTTGATTTGGAGGTGCTCTCTCTTTGGTTTACTGAGCTAAGGGTCTATTTTGTTTAGCTTTTCAAAGAACCTGCTCTTAGATTTATTGATTCTTTGTATTGTTTTGTTTCTTTTCATTAATTTCTGTTGTGATTTTTGTCATTTCTTCTCACCTGCTGGGTTTGGGTTTCATTTGTTCTTGTCTTTACAGAGTTTTGAGTTGCAGTGTTAAGTCATTTATTTGTGTTCTTTCTGATTTTTTAATATAGGCACTTAGAACTGTAAATTTCCTTCTTAGGACTGCTTTTAAAGTGTCCCAGAGGTTTTGTTGTGTTGTATTGTCCTTTTGGTTTAATTCCCAGAATACTTTTATTTCTTTCTTAATTTCTTATTTGACCACTCATTGTTCAAGAATGTGTTATTTAATTTCCATGAGTTTGTGTAGTTACTAGGGCTTCTTCCAGTGTTGATTTTAAGCTTTATTGTGTTGTAGTCTGATAGAATGCATGGAATTTCAATTTTTTGTATTTGTAGAGGTTTGTTTTGTGCTCCAGTATGTGGCCAATTTTTGAGAAAATTCCATGGGATGCTGAGTAGAAAGTGTATTCTTTGATGCTTGAGTGGTATATTCAGTAGATGTTTGTTAGGCACATGTGATGCATGATATCATTTAATTCAGATGTCTCTCCATTTATTCTTTTTCCAGTTGACCTGACTAATGGAGACAGTGGGGTATTGAAGTGTCCTATTGTTACTGAGTTGAGGTTATTCTGTGTCTTATATCCTGTAGTGTTGTTTTTATGAATTTGGGTGCACCAGAGTATTTTACATATATGTTCATGATTGTAAGATCTTCTTGGTTAACTGTCCCTTTGATCACAATGAAGTAATCCTCCTTGTCTCTTCTGATACTTTTATTTTAAAGTCTATTTTCTCAGATATTAGAATTGCAACCCCTACTTGTTTCTTAATACCATTTGCTTGGAATATTCTTTTCCATCTTTCACCTTAAGGTAGTGCCTGTCCTTGAAGGTGAGATAGGTTTCTTGCAGACAACAAAAACATGGATTTTGTTTGTTTTCTTTTTTCTTTAATTGGATGTTTTATTGGTGGGTAGTATCACATTGTAAAGACACGGTAAAATTTGCTTATCCACAGCTGAAGAACATTACAGTCATTTTCTAAGTTTTTGATGATTATGAAAAAGCTACCATAAATGTTTGTGTACAGGTTTAGCATGACCACATATTTTCAGCATCCTAAATAAATATCTAGGAAATGGATTGTTAGGTCTTTTGGCAAATACAGGTCTACTTATGTGAAAAAAAACTGCCAAAACTCTTCCCTACTTGCTAATTAGATATGTCCCAAGAAACCTGAGCATTTCTGACCCCAAATCACATACAAATGAAGGGGAGTGGGCCCTTACATTCACACATCTGTGTATTAGAACTATAGATCACTGACATTCTAATGAGATGATTTCCCTGCACCCCATTCAGATGTGTAAGATGGATGGGGTTTTCATTTGATAATAGAGGACATGAAGTCCGAAGTGCTGGAGGGAAAAGTAAGGTGAAGGTGGAGATGGGAGAGGGGTCCAGATATGATCAAAATATATAGTACAAAACACTTGAATCAATAAAAATTTAAAAATAAATTATAAGACATTGCTAAGCAGCCTTTGTGGACTCAATGACCTTTACCACATTCCACATCTAAGAATGTGAGTCCTGCTCATTGCTGGGACATTTATACATCAGATTAACCTATTCTTGACCCATCTCCTAATTCCTTTGCTTGATTAAAGCAAACTGTCACAAGTTCTGTGCTAATGTGCCCTTCAGGGAGATAGAAGAATCTGAAAAATGTGCTCTTTCCACCCATGATGGCATGTTTAATTGTGAGGGGAAAACTCAATGTTTTCTATTTTCTGAATCAAAAATAGGGATTTCTAGTTTGAGAAGTATACATCTTTATTAAGATACTTAAATAACATTTCCAATATGTATAGTAATTTAAAAAATGAGGCTATAGCAGAAAATAGTTTTGCAGAAATAGCATATACTATATATAATTGCTAATTATGCATCAAAATGAGGTTGGCAAACAGAATGCTACAAGGAAGATTTGTTTAATATGAGATGGTCAGGAAAGGAGGGGGAGAATATTCCAAGCATGAGCATAGTGATATTCAGAATGGAAAATTTGTTCATATTGGATAGAATCCATTATTGGACAACTGTTGATATCACCATTTTAAATGTTTCTGAGCCAGAAAGATGACACATGCCTGTAATTTCAACACTTGGGAGGCAGAGGCCAGAAGATTACCATAAGTTTGAGGCCAGCATTGTATGTATAGCAAACTTCCAGGCCAGACAGGTCTATATTAGCAAGACACTGTCTCAAAAGACTCTCCCCCCAAAAAATAAAGATAAAAGTAAAAATAGAAAAAAAAGACATTTCTACTGTGTCCTACCTAAGTACAGAAAACCAAGCCCATGTAACTTAGTGATCTAATCTGACTCCATGCTACCCTGAGCAGCAAAATAACCTCCACTGAGTTGTATTCCTTAGCTTTTAGATGACCACATCAGGGGTTACTGTTAGATGGAATGAAAGAAAATTTGCAGCTAATAAAGAGGATATGGAAATGCCAGAAGTATTTCTATTTACAAGGACTACAATAATTCATAGATGCATCAAAATTCCAGATCCTATCCTGTCAGAGTTCAATCTACTAAGGTTTCATATGACGGAAGATTGCACACACACAAAAAAAAAAAACCCTGATTTGTCATAAACCATTACTTTTGCTGACAGGCCTTATCAGGACATATTAGCCCTTGTTTCAAAACTATGGTCCCAAAACATACAAACTCCAGCCATACAGAGATTCTTGCTCTAACAAAGGTCATTCTGCCCTTATCAGGCCCTAGGCCCTTTACAAACACCAACCTGCATAATTCTATCCTTGAATAGATATAGGAAGAGGAAGGAGGTTAAATATAGAGTGGAATCCATCCTGTCCTTCCAATAAAAAATCAAAGCAGAGAATCTGAAGTCCAGAACTAACTGTGCATACAGAATGAGAAAGCAACAATCAAGTTTCAACTCAACAAAGGCAGGCTTGAGATTCATATTGGACACATATCCAATAAAGGAAATCCACGTCTAGACCACAACAAAAAAATACAAATATTGTGAAAATCAAAATAGTAAGTCTCCATCAAAGACCATCAGTACTATAAAAGTATTCTTCAATGAGAACTACATAGAGGAAAACCCCAGAGTACAGGATTTAAAAGAGCAATCAGAAAATGATCAAAGAATTTAAAGAACACACAAATAACTCAAAAAACTCAAAGAGGATAGGGATAACCTCCTGACTGAAGCTCAAGAAAATACAAAGACAATTCAAGATTTGAAAAGTGAATTCTCCAAAGAGCTAGAAATATTGCAGAAAACTCACACAGAAATGAAGATTGAACTACAAACTGTCATACTAAGTGAAATAACACAGACTCAGAAAAACAGGTGACATATAGTCTCTGCATTTGTGGATCTTAGCTCCAAAATCCCTAGATATTAATATGTATCCTGATGTAACTGCAGAAGCCTGGAAAATTTAAAGGAACCATGGGGATAAAGTAAAGGAGCTTGAGAGAGAGGGCTAGTAGGAGACAGGTGTTATTAAGGGGGAAATGAAGAAAAGAGGGGGTATACTAACTGGGGAAGGCATAGCAAGGATTGAAAATCCAAAGGGAAATATATTTAATTCAAAGGCTTCCTCAAAAATACACATACAATAAATATAAGTGTATATGCATAGTGGAAGGCCATATAACAAAAATCATAGTGCCAGGGAGGAAAATCCTCCCTTCAAGGTATTGGTCATAGTTCAAGAAACTCCCCAAATAACACAGACTATTGTCACAGCCCTTTATTGCCTCCAAGAACTTGAAGGTAAGATCCTATTGCTGAAGACAGGCCACACTTCAGACAAAGGACTTGGAGCAATCCAGCTGCAACTGATCTGAAAGCCTCCTCAATGAAGACTAGCTCTCATGGTATCAGAGGATACTATACAAACTGTCAAGGGAGAAAATCAACGACTGAACCAGCAAACTATTACTATTGGTGCAGTAATGGCACTTTTATGTTGTGGGTAATCAAAAACTCTCTAATTGGAAATAAGGCCTGCTCAGTGGGAGGAACTCATGTGTGGTACTATAAACATAGCAAAATACACATGATTGGAAAGGTCCTAGATCCTAGAGAAAATCCTACTTTTTCCACTTCCCTAGACCAATGTAATTTCTTACTTCCTTCTAAATATACATCCTCACATTTACAGACAAGTATACCTTTCACCCCTCAATAAGAAGTTACTTTTTGTGACAGGTGGAGACTATTACAGAGTTCCAGAACTGGCAAATGCACAGAATAAACGTCTGTGAGATGCTTAACCCTAAGTGATACATCTTCAATGAAACTTCTACACATAGGATGACTGCATCTCTCAACTCTCGCCAGAGAAATTTCCATATACAGAAGATGATGATCAACACAGAAACCCACAATTAGCCAATGTGCAGAAAACAAGAGACTGCAGAATACTTAGCCCTGATTAGAACATTTATTTCAAACCTCTGCCTCCCATGTCTCCAGGATCATTGAGGAAGAGGAGGCAAAAAGATTGCAAAAGCCACAGGAGCTACGTGGCCACAAGGAAACAGTCTTCCAGACAGCTGGTCAGTTGCTTATATGAACAGCAATGGTGACAGCATATCCAAATCCTATGCAAGCTCAAACCCGACAAAATCCCAGCATAGATATGGGGAAGTGGGTAAGAAATCCCAGCTCAACCTAAGGAACTTGGCAATTGATGGCTGCTGGGAGGGGGAAAGACAGTATTTTACAGGGATGGGAGTCTTGGTGAGCCCAGTAGATGTACCCACACTGAAAGATATTTGGGAACACAAATAAGACTCTATAGGCTATGTTATATATGTGAGAGAACATTAAATTGGGTGGGGAGCAATAGGAGAAAGTGTGACTAGAAGGGATCTAAATACCATCAAACTATATTGTATAAAAATTTTTTAATTCAATTAAATTTTTTTAATTTTAACAAAGTTTTCTTTCTCCATGTACCAAATATTAATAACAGAAACAAGAAATGAATCACACAAGAAAGAAAAATTGTATAGGCCTTATAGGCATAGAAAAATCTTATTTTTGTTTTGTCTTAATAGTTAGAGAAATGAGACTATAGTAGGCATGACTGTGATACTTGATTTCCTTTTTTAGCAAAATATGCATGTCATCTGACAAATTATTTCATTCCTACTACTTGTACTCTAGGACACCTTAAACACTCACTTAATCAAGAAACATGGCCCTCAATGTATAAAACATCATGAATGTTATTATTAGAGATCGATGTGTTTTGTGCAATTTGTATAAGAATTGTTAGTCCAAACCTTTGGGTATCTCTAGAGTAAATTGAGTCAAGGTTAAGTTAAGCTTGTCAAATTTCTGAGTATGTTATAAGACCTTCTAGATTTTTTAAATTCATTATATGTATCTTCACATTTTTAATATTAATAAAAACATCATAGTCTAGGGGCAGAAGAGATGGCTTAGCAGTTAAGAGCAGTAACTGTTCTTATAGAAGACCTGAATTCAAACCCCAGCACCTACAGCTAACAACCATGCATAACTCCTGGCAGCTAACAACCATCCGTAACTCCAGTTCCAGGGGATCTGACATCCTTTTCCATCCTCTGCAGGACACAGGTGCACTTACACACATGCAGGCATAATACTCATACACATAAAATAAAGAAAAATTTAAAAAAACAAACATCGTAGTGCCATTGGCTGGACCCAACTTTTCATTGTTTTTTGAGACAGGGTCTCACTATGTAGCCCTGGCCTGGAACTCACCATGTAGACCCATCTAGCCTCGAACTCACAGAGATCTACCTGCCTTTGCCTCCCAAGTGCTTGGATTAAGGGCATGTGCCACCACGCTTGATTACATATTTTTCTTTTTTTGATAGGAAAATTTTATTTGTTTTAGAGCTCTAAAAGTATGAATTTATGATATAGGTGTACCCCTGTAGAAGTCAGGAAACTAGAAAAGAGCTATTGTTATTACAACAGGCATTTTGAAATTTCCCTTCTTTTAACCTTCTTTTATCAAAAATATATCTCATATCAAGCCATGTATAGTGGTGCATGCCTTTAATCCCAGAACTTGGGAGGCAGAGGCAGGCGAATATCTGTGAGTTCAAAGCCAGCCTGGTCTGCATAGTGAGCTCCAGGCCAGCTGGGCCTATAGGGAGACTGTGCCTCAAAAAGACCAAAAACCACTATATATATATATATATATATATATATATCATATATATAACATTTATATATTTTTCTTCCTTTGACAGTTCCTGTCTTATCATTATTATCATAATTGTTAGTATTTTTATAAGATTTAGGAAACTCTAAAAAAATGTATATATGATACTTTAAATATCTAACAGCTATAAGTACAGATAAAGCAAACTAAAATAGTTGTCATAGTTAGCTTCAGTTGTCAACTTGACACAACCCTAGAGTTACCCAGAAAGAGGGAGCCTCAATAGAGGAATTCCCTCCTTCAGACTGACCTGTGGGCGTGTCTGGGACATTTTCTTGATTGCTCAGTGATGTAGGAGGGCCCGGCCTACTGTGGTTGTGGCCAACCCTAGGCAGGTGGACCTGGCCTGCATAAGAAAGATAGCTGAGGGCTGGAGAGATGGCTCAACCATTAAGAACATTGACTGTTCTTGCAGGAGACCTGGGTTCGAATCCCAGAACCCACATGGCAGCTAAGAACTGTCCGTAACTCCAGTTCCAGGGGATCCAACAGCCTCTTCTGTCTTCTGCGGGCATTGCATGACATGGGTGCACTTACCTACATGCAGGCAATATACGCATACACATAAAATAAAAATAAATAATAAAATATTTGTAAAATGTTTTTTAAAAAAGAAAGATAGCGGAGAAATGCAGCAGAAGCAAGCCAGTAAGCAAGAGTTCCTCTCTGGTCTGTGCTTCAGTTCCTTGCTAGATTTCTGTCTTTAGAGCCTGGCTTCTTTTGGTAATGAAATGTAACCTGTAGCCAAATAAACCTTTTCAACCCCAAGTTGCTCTTCATCATGGTGTTATTACAGCAGAAAGCAAACTAGAACATTAGCTATGTATGTTCTTAACAAATTTGAATTGTTTATTAAACACTTAAGTTGTTATAACAGGCATTTTGAAATTGTTTCTGTTACAAAACATTCACTTTTCATTGGGGCTTATGAGTCATGCAGAGCAAGATAAAGTTTTGCCGTTTCTGCCTGCATTGTAACAGCAGAGCCTAGATGATAACAATTATCTATTAGAGGAAAAGGCTACATCCTAGAACAGAAGCAATTATCTCCTACAAACCATTTCATCCCTCAAGTAATTATGGACCTTTTGGACAATTTCAAAGAACCAGAATTTAAACAAGGATCAATTTAGACAAGGATAACATTGTGACCGAACTGTCTAATTACACATATCTCATATTCTTAAAACAGTATTTTTTAAATTTAAACTCAAAAGCTTGTGTTTATACCCCAAAAGAAAGATCTGGGACCATTAGAAACCTCTGTTTCCTCAGTGTGGTCTCATTGATTAGGTATCCTCCTTTTGTCTCTTTCCAATCTCTGTCTCTATAATTGTCATATAGAGACAGAGAGGTAAGCTTAACCAGTCAGGCAGTTGGAGTTGGGACTTTTTCCCTTAAAATTTCAGCTACAGTATGAAGTAAAAAGAATTTAGGCTTAATTTTAACAATTATAATTTACATGAGCATTTACTTATAAACTATTTTGGTACCATGTAAATGATCTAAAAACCTAAGAACATGCTTATAATAGGTAGATACATAGTTTTATATAGGGTAGGATTTTAAAAAAGAGGTCAAAGCTTTTAAAGATCATTTGCCATTTTAAAGTTGACTGTTTATCTGACTTTGATACTCATTTACCCAGCATTTGCTCATCTCCAATCCTTGGGTGGCTATTCCCCCTCTAGGCATCCTTATAGGCCCCAGGGTAAAAAATTATCCTACCCAATGAGAAGATGGGCAACTTATTCTGTGTTCTCCCCTGGATCAGGCATCATTAATGCTTGTCTACTATAAAATTTAAAGGTGTAGATACACATGGCAGCTGGTTGGAATTTTTAAGATTGTGTGTGTGCATGTGTGTGTGTGTGTGTGTGTGTGTGTATGTATGGCACATGTGTGGGGGTGTCTGTGGAGGCCAAAAGAGAGTATCAGACCTCTTGTGCTAGAGTTACATGTGGTTGTGAGCCACCCAATGTGGGTGCTGGGAACTGGAAGAAGAACATATGCTCTTAACCAATGAGCCATCTCTCCTGGTCCAGCAGCTGTTTTTTGTTTGTTTGCTTGCTTTGTTTTGTTGTTTGTTTGTTTGTTTGTTTGTTATCTCCTCATAAAACAAGAGCACATTGAGTTTATATTTGCCTGTTTAGGTTTTAAAGTTAAAAACTCATTCAATTTTATGTCTTACAGGATTTATACTGAGTTCAGTATTGTATAACTGTATTAATTCAACTGTGAACCTAAATATTTTATACCAGTTTTTAAAGAGATGTATCTTTGCTCTGGAAAATGTTATTGAGTATGTTAAAGATGTAATGAAATGCTTCTTCTAAAAAATAAAAAAAAATTCATAAAAAGTTATAGAAGTCAGCTACTTCTTCAAGACATCATAGTGGAAAGAAGCTGGCAGTGTAGATTTCCACTTGTCAAAGCTATTAGCTTTAGAGAACACAGAGAGACAGAGAGGAAAGGAAAGGAACAGAGAGTGCCTTTAATTTTTTTAGGGCGAAAGTAGCCATTCCTAATGTATTTTGGATCCAGAATGTGCTACTTTGGAGAAATGGTTCATCCCCTGTGTCTTGGACTTGTCCTGCACATTTTATGGGAAACATGATAGAGCTCAAGACATTGGACCACCAACCCTCATATGTATGTCTTTCCAGCTGAACTAATAAAGTTCCCTCTAACCCAGGATCAGAGTGTACATGAATCTATGGGCTTTTTATCACTGGTGCCAGTGACACTTATCAAACAGTAAGTGGGTCTATGGCTTATAGACCCATGCTTTCTCATCTATCCCAGGATCACCTGCCCAGGGTCAGTGCTACCCACAGTGAGATGGGATCTCCTACATCAATTAACAATCAAGACAATCCTCATAGGCCTTCCAAACAGGCCAATTAGATCTGGACAATCCCTCAACTGAGACTTCCTTCTCAGGTGACTCTAGGCTATATCAAGTTGACAATTTGAAGCTCATTAGGAAACCCTACTCTTTGTCAACTTGATATATAAGCACATGACTTTTAAACCATAACTTTCCATTCATTCCTTTATCCCCAAGATCTCATGTAAATATCATAATATAAAATACAGTTCAAGTATTTTTTTCTTTAAGATGAGATCTTGCTGGCTGGCCTGAAACTTGCTATGTAGACCAAGCTGGCCTTGACTCCTCCTGAGTGCTAGAATTAAAGGTGTGTACCATCATCACATTTGGCTCACAGTCCAACTTTAGAAAGTCCCACAACTTTTAAAATTTTTAACACTTTCAAAAGTTCAGTGTTTTTAAAAATCAAGTATCTTAACTGTGGGTTCCTGTAAAATAAAAAACAAGTTATATACTTTCTTATCCCAAAAAGGAAGAACCAGAGCATAAGAACAGACATAAGCAAAATCAAAATCCAGCAGTGTAAATCCCAAATCCTGTACTTCAGTCCAGCATGGTGTACAGGCATCTTTAATCCCAGCACCTGGGAGGCAGGAGGCAGGAGGCAGGAGGATCGTTGTAAGTTCAAGGCCAGCCTGGTCTATATAATGAATTCCAGGGCAGCCAGGGTTACGTAGTAGATCCTGTCTTTTAAAAGCATGTAATTCAATGTGTGGCATCTGCAGCTCACTCATGGCATAGTCTCCTGGCTCCAAAAGGTTTGAGCAGCTCCACTTCTCCAGCTCTACTGTCAGGAGAACAGAACTTGTCTGTTAGGTTGGCTCCACTTGACACCTGTGCTGTCCTTGATGGATGTTCCTTGGTCTTCCCGTCTCAAATATTCTGGAGTCTCTATTGCAACTGCAATTGCCCGTTCAATGTAGCCCTTCCCTGGCCTCCCCACAGGGACCCACATTGATGAAAGATGAAGAAAAAAGGAAAAGTACACAATATAGAGGAAATTCCTTTTAAGAGCCTCTGGTTAGAGTGGTGCCAAAGATCAGTTTTCATGTTTCAAAATGGCCAGTTGCTTGTCATATGTGCAGTCAATATGGTAAATGGGCACAAGCCTATGGGAATACCTGAATTTTATTAGGAGTTCAGGCTGTAAAGATTCCTTCTTTTTGCCATGTCAAGGTGATGATTAAGTAGGATATTATCAAAGATTCAAATTGGTTACAAAGTTTTGATTCTCTTGTAAATCAGTTCAGTTGCCCTGGTATCTTATATAGATAAGAAGCAAATGCTTTCAAGCCACTTGCATCTCACCATTGTGCCTAGCAGTATTGATAAAATACCCAAGAACTAGGGTGAGTGAGGACTCAAGCATTTGAAACTAAAATAGCCTTAAAAACACAAATAATACCACCGACGGTCAGAGAATCTCAAGAGGAGTAATTCAAAGGTAAACAACTGTGAAAAGATAGAGTTTTTCTGTTAAAATAAAAATACTGTTTTATTGGTAAAGAGAGACAGATAACAAGACCTCTTATGTGGGGGGAAGGAACTCCCTAAATAATTTTAGAATGAAAATACTTGTAGAAACTATTATCCTCCTGGAGTAAGTTAGGTGCCAATTGGCTGGCCCTATGTAAATGCTGAACTGAATAAAAGGAGGCCTGGCTGGGGGTAGAGGTGCATGCCTTTATCCCAGTGCTCTAGAAGCAGCAGGTAGAGGCAAGCCAATCTCTGTGAATTCGAGGCTAGCCTGGTCTACATAGAGACTTGCAGGCCAACCAGGGCTACATAATGAGACCATGTCTCAAAAAAGCAACACAAAACAAAAACCCCAAACCCTCAAAGGCCTGTCAGTCTTATTTGGTTCTCTCTTCTCTTCTTGGACTATCTTAGAGCTATTTTTTGTTTGTTTGTTGTTTTTTGAGATAGGGTCTCTTTGTAGCTCCAGCTGGCCTGGAACTCACTGTGTAGAACAGGCTGGTCTCGATCTCACAGAAACATTCCTACCTCTGCCTCCCAAGTGCTGAGACTAAAGGCATGTGCCACCACACCTTGTTACTTTTTAAAATTAATGTTTACTTATAGAAAAATTCTTACTATTCAAAATTTATCAAAGTAGTGTCTGTCTTCCAAAATAAAATTGTATGCTGTATCACACCAATGTGCATTCCTGGGAGTTAATATGACAACAAAGTCATTTTTCTGCACAAAAGCCAAAAGGGAGCTGCTGTTTTATCAAGGGAGAGCAATAGCCCTCAATGTGATGATTCATGGCCAAAGAACTGGATGGGAACACAGAAGGACTGATAGTGCTTTCTTGTGCATCTTAAGGAAAGGGACTGGGTAATGTTGCTGCTCCAAACACAAAGTGAAATGGGAATAGAAAGGTCCCTAAAGAATGCCTGCAGAGAGGAAGCATGTGGGGGCAAGGCCAAACTGTCAGACTTGATCATGTCATGTGTCCAGGACATGAGCAGAGGCTTTTCAGATGTTAAAGAAGTTGGGAGAATGTGCAGCATGGCATACAGATCTCAGTAGAGATTTAGAGGAGACAGAAGGACTGCAGAAATGTGTTTGCCCACAATTAATGTGAGTTTAGTGTTTAGTGTGTCTGGTTGGTTTTTAATTTCACTGAGAGCACATTCCATATGTCAGAAGCCCAAGGGGGCAAGCTTTTAGAGCTTGGCAAGTACTATCAGAAAAACCTAAGGATCTGGACAGTTAGTTGAGAGGAAGAGTCAAGCTCTTCAGTAAGGTCTTGGAAATCTTTATACCTTAAGGAAGCCCAGTACATACCAAATACTGGAGAGGATGTGGGGAAAGGGGAATGCTCATTCATTGCTGGTGGGATTGCAAGCTCATGCAACCCCTTTGGAAATCAGTGTGGAGAACTCTTTAAAAACTGTAAATGAGGGGCTGGAGAGATGGCTCTGCAGTTAAGAGCACTGACTGCTCTTGCAGAGGACCTGGGTTAGATTCCCAGCACCCACATGGCAGCTACGAACCATCCTTAACTCCAGTTCTAGAGGAATCCAAAGCTCTGTTCTGACCTCGGCAGCATTGCATGACACGGGTGCACTCACATACATGCAGGCAATACACTCATACACACAAAATAAAAATAACAAAATAAAAATTTTTTTAAAACAACTATAAATGAACCTACCATTTGACCCAGTTATACCACTTCTTGGCATATACCCAAAGAACTCATCCTATTGCAGAGACACTTGTACATCCATGTTTGTTGCTGCTCTTTTCACAATCGCTAAGAGATGGCAGCAACCTAAGTGTCCCTCAGTTGACGAGTGGATAATGAAAATATGGTTCATTTATATGATGGAGTTTTACTCAGCAGTAAAAAAAGATGAAATCATGAAATTTGCAGGTAAATGGATAAAACTAGTAACTGTTGTACTCGGTGAAGTAATACAGACTCAGAAAAACAAACGACGTATGTTCTCCCTCATATGTGAATCCTAGCACCACTCCTTATATGTAAGTGTGTATCCTGATGTAACTGCAGGAACCAGGATAATGAAAATGTACCAGGGAGGTAAAGGGAAAGAAGGAACGTGAGGGAGAAGAGATGTTACTAAGGGAGAAGAGATGTTACTAAGGGAGAAATGGATTAAATGGGAGTAGTTAAGTGGGAGGGGAGAAGGGAGGTTATACAAGGAATTTGGGGAATAAGGGGAAAGAAGGAGCTCAAGAGAAATGGGCCCATAGGAGACTTGTATTATCAAAGGAAAAATGGGGGAAATTGGGACACTTTAAATGGGGAAGTCATGGTGAAAGGGTTAGGCAGGGAGAGAGAGAGAGACAGAGAGAGACGGAGAGAGAAAGAGAAAGAAAGAGAGAAGGGGGAGAGAGAGATAGACAGAGAGGAGAGAGAAATGATGTCCAGCTAGTGTTAAAAAAAGATGGAATCATATCAGTCCAACCACCTAATGACAAATTACATGCAAAATATCTTTACATGAGTCCATGTGTATAGCTAAAGGCTACATAACAAGAAACAGTGCCAAACAGGAGAAAACTTCCTTTGAGTTGTTGGCCAGGGTGGTTCAAGAGACTCCGAAAATTACATAGGCTATTGCCACAACCCTTGACTGTCTCCCAGAACTTGAAGGTAAGACCCTATTGCTGAAGTCAGAACATACTTCAGACACAGGATTTGCAGTAAAGGAGCTGGAACTGACCTGGAAACCACTTTTCCTGAAGGCTAGCTCTTAAAGCTTTGGAAAGCACTACTCAAGGTGCTAAGGGTTAGAACATCAATTGATGGTCCAACACCAGCTTCAAGACCAAATAAGCACATTAATGACCAGCACAGCATACAACATTGGTGTGGTAGTGGCACTTTTGCCTTGAGGGCAATCAACAACTACTTAATTAGACTAAAAACTCACTCAATGGGAGGAAACTCTAGTGTGGTACTGTAAACATAACCAAATACTCTTGGCTAGAAAGGTCATAGATCTTAGACAAAACCCCAAGATTGTCACATCCCTAGACTAAAGTAATTTCTTACTATGTGAAAAGTATGTGTCCTTATATTTACAAATATCCCAGTCATCACTCATCAAAGAAGTTTCTTTTGCACCAGACAGAGACTATTACAGAGTACCACTACAGGTCACATACAGATATTGTCTGTGAATTGCCCAAGCCTAAGTGGCACATCCACACTACAACCTCTACACTTAAGGCTCACATAACATAAAACAAGAGATAAAGAGGGCACTAATGACTATCTCGATTCTCATTAATGAAGTTTCCTCATGCAATAGAAGGCCAGGAACACAAAAGATCACAAATGGCCAAAGTGTAAAGATTAAAAGAGTCTGCAGAATGATGGACCTTAGACAGGACCCTTATATTAAACTTCACCCACTCAGGACTCAGGGACCATTGCAGAAGAGGAGGTCGAAAGATTGTAAGAGCCAGGGAGAAGGTGCATGACCATATGGACTATATAGGGTAAAGTGAAATAAACCTTTTCCTCCCCCGAGTTTGGTTTTGGTCTGTGTTTTATCACAGCAACAGAAAGAAACTAGAGCCTGTACCCTCTTGATCCTTATTCCACCCCTTTGTCCTTCCCAGATTCCTCAGGCCTATGCCTCCACACCCTCATCACCATCCTTACCTACATCACATCTGCTGTGCTCCACAAGTACTGCTAGAAAATCTAAAAGTCTGTGCACGTATGTAAGGTCAAATTTACTTCTGGGAGGCCCGCATTGAATGCACTCTTGGCTCCTAGGCCCCATGCTGTCCTTACGACCCACCAACCAAACCAGCCAACACAATGGTTTTCCAAATTACAGTTTATGGAATAAAGAATTTATTCGGGCTTGCCAACAGAACTATGACAGTGCAGAGGGGTTACTTACAAAGGCGTGGACACCCATGGGCTTTCTTCTCTACATCTTAGCTGAGCTTTCCAGATCCATGACCTCTGGCCCTCTGACCCAAAATAGCAAAGCACCTGCCTCCTCCCTGGCCTCTTCAGTGTTTATCCTTAGACCCTCCTCCTCATGTAATTGAAGCTGAAGGATTGGGTGGGAGGGGTGACTGTCTCCTTCCCTTTCCATGGAGCCTCTTATGGTTCAGACATCCAACTGTTGCTAGTCCTTTTTGGAGGACATGTCTATCCAACAATGTACACGGAGGAGAGTCAGGGTCAGCAGTAAGGTGTTGGCACCTTTAGAAGTTGTGAAAGAACATAAGTGCAAAATTTTCTTTGTTCTTCCATCCTAGTTAAGCGAGAATATATCAGCCATCAATATTTCTAGGCCCTCCAACCACAATGGACCTTTAGAATATAAGAGAGGTGTGGTTTTTCTCTAGTCCTACATATATATCATCCCTCATCTCACTCCTCCCCCTTACCCCAGTCACACCCTCTTACCTCCCTCTACCCAACACCATCCCACTTTCTGTTTTCCTCTGAGTAATGCTTCAAAATCAAAAGGTTAGGTAAGGTTAGATTAGATTAGGTTAGATTAGATTAAATTAGATTAGATTAGATTAGATTAGATTAGATTAGATTAGATTAGATTAGATTTGATGGTTTGGTTTGGAAGAAGAATCAAGCTCTCCAGTGAGGGCTTGACCCTGTGGAAGGAAGACTATAGAAACAAACCTTTACACACAGAAAAATACTAACTAGGCACTCAGTAGTTAAGAGGGTACACTGCTCCTGCAGAGGACCTGAGTTTGATTCCCTGCACCCATATCAGGCAGTTCACAATATCCTTTATCTCCTTCTCCAGGAGAACAATAGCGAACACTTACGCACATGTATACATACCCACACAGAGACACACATACAAAAACATAGAAAATTTAAAAATTATTAGCTAGATCACATTTTCTAGTGTTTCTAACATAGCTGAAGAACCTAAGTTTCAGTATTTCTTGGTCCTTCAGTGAAGATGGCCTTTTAAGACACTTCAGAGGTCTGACATTCTCTAGTCCTATAGTCCCCAGCTGGCCCCAGCACAGGCATTTTCCTCCCTCCCCTTTCCCCACCAGTTTAGCCCCATCCCACTCTATGTGCTCTCCAAGTACCACAAGGAAATGTAATGGTCTGTACCAGTAGATTTGGAAGGAGAGTTAAGTTCCCCAGTGAAGTCTTAACACCTTTATAAGGTAAGATCCAGTACCTGACCCAGTAAAGGAAGAGTATAAGACTGCCTTCCCTCCCAAATAGTAACTAGATCACAGACATTTTCTCTGTGCTCCCATCCTAGTTGTGGGACAATCAAGGAGCAAATGTTTTCCAGGTATTCCAATGACTATATAGACCTTTAGGGTCCACAGAGATATTGACATTCTCTTCCCATAAACTGCCACTCCCTACCTTGTCTTCCCCATACTAACCCTCTTTGCTATCCCCACCACCTGCAGTCCACTGACTCAGAGCCAACCTTCTCTGCTCTACTGTACTGCAGCCTGTACAGGTTGGTTGAGAATGTGTCAAGCTCCCCAGCAGGGTCTTACCACCCTTATAAGGTAAGGTGTTTCAGTACCTAGCACAGTGAAAGGAATAGCATAAGAGTGACTGCCCCTCTTCAAATAAAATATTAGCTACATCACAGAAATTTCTTAGCTCTTCTATATTAACTGAAGGAAAATGTGTGTGCCAGTATTTTCTATGCCCTCAGAGAACGGTGGCCTTCAGCATGCAATAGAGGTATGACATCCTCTCTTCCTATATCACACTACCCCCCACCACCACACCATCCCACTCTCGAGTCTCCCGGGTCTACACCCCACCACACACCTCACTCTTCAGCTTCTTAATCCTACTGCCCACCCCTGACCTTCTGTCCTTTTCAAGGTAAGGAATTCCAGTATCTCACACAGTGAAAGGAAGACTAGGAGTGACTCTCATGACCTAGTGTTAACTACATCACAGATACTTGTTTAATGTTTCCATCCTAGCTGGGAGAGAAGCTAGACACCAGTGTTTTCTAGGCCCTCAGAGGAGGATGGTAGTGTTTAGAGTACTATATTGGTGTGACATTCTCACATGCCCACGAAACCCCTGCTTACCCGCATCCTACTTCCTCACCCACAAACCTCACCTTTTGCCATACACATCTTCCTACCAACACCGCCGCCCACTGACTCCCACCTAGCCCATTCTACACAAGAAGGGGGGGATGTCTACAAGAGTGGACTGGAAAAGACAAGTTCCATGGTGAAATCTTGCCACAGTTATAAAATACGGAGGACCAGCACCTGATTCAGTGAAAGAAAGTATATAGAGCCTCCTACAATGTTAAGTAGATCACAGAGGTTTTCTTAATACTTCGATCCTAACTGAGAGAAAACTTCGGTGCAAATGTTTTCTAAAGCCTCTAAGGAAGGTAGGCCATTAGGACAGAGGCGTGACAATCTCTGGCTCTACTCACCACCAGCAAACCCAGGGCTTTCTAGACTCGGCTCCCTTACCCTGGCCACACCCCAACTCCACCCTCCACCACATCACAAATGTGTATTTGAAAGGCTGTGATGAAAACTTGACGCTCTGGGCCAAGTCTTCAGACCTTTATTCACTCCACTCACCTAGACTTGGGTATCAGTTCTTCCAGCAGATCTCCCTCCACCCTGTTCGGAATTTCAGAAACGTTATTTCACAGCTATGTCTGAAGAGCAGTAAGCAAAGTTGTCTGATGCAGAATGTACTTCAAGGGGGCTCCCGGAGTTCGAAGATGAAGAACGCTGGTTTTTCAAAGGTAAAGACCTACTTTCTATCACTATCGTAAGGAGGAAGGGCTATCCCCCTTTGGTCATCAGTTCAGAGATGTTCAAACTGTTTCTTTCAAAGTCCCCAGAAGCAAAGAGGAAACCACCTCTTATCTCCCCAGGCTTTTTGTTTCTCATGCCACCTCTCCCCTCATTTCTAAGTAATGTCCCTTTTTGCCATGCTGGGATCCCCAGTTTTCTACAAAACTGTAAAACTAAATCAATAATTCTCTGTAACCAAAGGCAGCCAGAATGATAAACAATATGGCCATTTTTAAGCATAAATCAGCATTCCATTCTAAACAGGTGGAGACTGTTGAAAAGGAGAATTGTTACACAAGACTAGATTGTTCCAGTATGAACTGACAGTTTCCCTTTCTGTTTTTCTCCTCTTATGTGGGTATTGCTCCTAGAGCAAACTGAACAACCTACTCAACAAGCCTGATAAATCGACACATTTAACATAACTTTGGATTCTTTTCTTTTTTACCTTAAGAAAGTAGCTTAACCTTCCCACACAACAGTCTCATCTTCCACAAAATCAGTGTATTCCTGCTTCATTACCTCCTAGAACATGCAATGATAAATGTGAAGATGTCTTCAAAGTCCTTTGACCTTTAGCACATTAAATATACATGCTTTATTTGCATTTTGGTTTATATATTTACTAATCCTCATTTTATTTTGTTCTTGTTTCTTTCACAGTGCTGGGCATCAAACCCAGGGCCTCCTCTACACTAGGCAAGTATAATACCTCTGAGCTCACCCCAAACCCCCACACTTTTCCCTGGTATTTCTGTTTTTATTGTTGCTGTTTCCTTCCTTTCTTCCTTCATTTCTTCTTGCCTTCCTTCTGTCCTTCCTTTCTTTCCCAGTCTAGGCCTTTTCATTTTATATCTCTGACAAACCATGAATTCCTAGAGAATGAGCTTCAGCAGCTCTGGTTTCTTTCCCTTGGTTTTCACAAAGGTGCTTCTCTGGGTGGAGCAGGCTGGCCCTTCAGAAGAACCAAGGCACCTTTCCTCCTAGCATACTGCTTTTCCAGACCATTTTCCTTCACCCATTTCAAGAAATTATCTTTGTTCTTAGAGTGAGCTTGATAGGCTTGATATGCAAATTAATTCTCTTTGCAAGAATCTTGCTCAAAACTTGCATGCTGAGTGATACTGTAGACTCTTCCTGTTTTAGCAAGGTGCCATTTATGGGGCATTCCTTTCTGAACAGCACCCATTCCCTTGATGTTGACAATATCACCCTTTTGTAGATTCACATATATGTGGCCAAAGGAACAACCCAATGTTTCCTAAAATGTCTAGAGAACATGTTATCAGGATCCTCTTCTCCTTTTGCCTTTGTTTGTCATTTTTGGTGAATCACTGGAAGATAGTGGTTTTAACTAAAAGGCTGGTTTTGTTTCTTTAGGCAGTTTACTGCTATATAGTCTAGGCTGACCTAGAGCTCACTACATAGCTCATGGAGGCCTCAAACTTAAATAATCCTGCCTCAGCCTCCTGAGTCCTGGGGTTACATGCTTATGTCACCACACTGGCTTTTACCCTGTGGTGTATTTTTATTTTTAAACATTTAAACCCCAAATGCTTTGGGAGAAAACAAATTCTAGAATCTTAGAATAGTAAAACATCTCAGCACATTTTAAAAGTAGCGAAGGAGGAAAAAGTATTAATATATTGTCTTCCCTCTTATCTCTTCATTAGTTTAAAGGAGACAATAGCACCATAGGCCCTAATTCCAAAATAGAGTAATGTTACTGCTTCTCCTCCAACTAGTCTGTAAGTTGTGAACAAAATGTTGGCTATGCTTTGGTACAGTGACATCATTGTTCTGCTTGTTAGGGTTTCCTGCCACTAGCCAATTGAGTGCAAGAGGTGCAACTACCCCCTCCGTCTCTTTCCCACTGTCCTCTGTTTTTCGTTTGCGTTTTCACATTTTGTTTTTCATGATTACAGATAACACTGGTAAGCAGGAGGACGACTCATTGGGGTAAGTTGGGCAACATTTTATTCACATTAACAATTGCCACCTTTGTGATGACAAAGCTGATTCCAATCCAAATGAACAAGAAGTACATCACAGATGATCTTGCTATATGTTTTGATGAACTGTGCAGAAGTGTACCCTGCTATGGTGCATTCTAGAGCAGTAGCCAGTAAGTTATCATGCTTACTTTTCCAACCTTTGGAGCCTTTGGACTTCTCACTGACTGAAACTAGTAATGTGATCATTTTTTCTGTCTCAAGAAAAAAAGTGCTGCTACAACAAGAAAAACTTTCTTTAGGATCTTAATGTCTCCTGTTGTTCTGCAGCCTTGGTTATGGAATAACCATGGTGGATAACAATTCTGCTTTGCACTTGGTTTTCAGCCAAGATTCTCCCAAGGCCAGGTGCATCAGAGTTGCTAACACTAGTGAATGAACCACAATGTATTCTATCTCAGAGAACTGAGAACTGAGTTCCCAGAAATTCAAGGAGAAAATGTTTTCAATTTGGCTATCTCTCAGAGCCCATTTATTTACTAAGGAGATCAGAGTGTAAGAGTGTAAGAACAACCATTCCTGCTTACACACATTTTCTATTGTGGCTGGTTTATGGTCATAATCTTAGTATAGTTCAAATAATTACCACTGGCAAATCTCTTTCTATTATGAATATTGGGAATCAAAATTAGGCTAGTAATTGTGGTCTGAACCAAAAAGTAAAAGAAACTTGGTAAAAAAAAATCCAAAACTGAAACTTTGTAAAGGTAACTATAAGGCCAAATAACATGTTTAGAAAGCAAAATTCATATATTAAGTGAAGCAGTTGCAGTTACAATTTTTTGAAGCAGTTGAACTAGAACAAGTACCTGGCTATAGAACTATGACGAAGACAAATTCATCTCAGTTTCAGTTTCTCAATATATCAAATGAAGAAGTTGGTCTAGGTGACTCTTAATATAACCTCCTGTTTCAATATTCTTTTCTGCTCAAAACATTTTCAGAATTCCATCATAGTTCTTCAGTCATTTGTTTTTTGCTCCTGGATTGCCCTTTAAAAACAGAATACTACTTGAGTTTCTGTTTTGAGTTACATACAGTCTGGTGCTGAGAGCAATAACTCTCAGGAGTGTTTATTGTTATGTCACTTTTCTCTAGCCATGCAGTCATTTTTCTACCTGAATGATGTTCTTCAAGAGGACAAAGTAAGCAGCACCGATGATCATGACACTTGTCATACTGTAAGTGGGGCAATGAAGATGGATAATCACCAACATGGGAGAACCCATAAAATATGGCAAATGGCCAAAGGGAAGACTTCTAAGAACACTAGAATATATGTGGTGTTAGGATAATGATGTCCACTGAAAACTGAACTGCACTGAGAATGTGTATTTAACTCATGATCAAGTTTTTTCTCACATAAATTCCTGTTAGAGCTTTAAAGCAGAGATAGATAGATGGACAGATTATTACTGACAGAGAATTCACTTCTTTCTTGTTTTTTCCCTGACTTTTTGTGGAAATATTTTTAGAAGCAAGAAAAGGAGAAGATCTATACATTCAAGTAAAATAGCCTTTTGAAAATTGGGCTTTAAATATGTTCAGACATGTTCAAATTGTTTAGAGTTTAATCACAGGAACTATTATATAATCATATTGCATTTGAATTGCTTATAATAATTGTGGTGTCTGATTAAGTGATTTTTTATTGGTGGTGAATTAATTATCTCCCAAGGAAACCTATCAAATCTTCAAATAGCTCTGCTATTAGAAATTTTCTACTTGTGCTTAGAGAGCTGTCTTGATATACTTTTTAACCATTTATTCTAGCTCAATTCCTCTGAACCATTAATATAATGAATCTAATGTTGCTTCCTCATGATAGGCCTTCAAACTCTTGAAGACAGTGATTCTTCTGCCCACTATCATGCTAGGCCTAAATCCTCTCTCTGTAGGATGAGACAAATTGTCCCAATTTCTCACGTGACTTGATTTAGAGTCCCCACACCAGTCTCATTCTGTGAATTTTGTTTGGAAATCTTTTAATGTGTGACATTCCAAAATGAATGCAGTCTTCCAGAAGCTGCCTGACTGAAACACAGTGAAGTCAGAATGCCAGCTACTCATTCTGCATACCATTTCATTAGTTCAGCCAAGGATAAATCTTCTATTTGTGCATTCAAACTTTACAGTCTATTCATGTTGGATAATACCAAGTAAAATTCTTAAGATATATACTAAATAGAATAGATAACCTTTTTAACATATATAACTGCTTTTATGCTAAGCATGTGCATCTCTACTAAATTTCATACTGTAAAATTGGGTCCATTCAGAACTGGGGAAATGGACAGAAGATCCCAATCTTAGCCGAAGAATTATTGGCAACTGATTACTGTTGGGTGAGGAAGAGCTGCTCTTCCTAAAGTGAGCGATTCTAGATAGGCTAATTAGACCTCAGTAGAAGAACTTGCACTGTTGAACATCTCGGGGCACTAACTTGACACAACAGGCTTTAACACAAGTGACAGAGTGTATGAATTGCAGCGGGGTGACTATGGGAGGGTGCCAGTGGGGAAGGGAGTATAAAGATGATTAAGATTGATTGAGATGTTCTGTATGAAATACACAAAAATTCAATTAAAAAAATTTTAAATGGGTATATTAGAAACCAGCAAGACTATCTGATTATTATCAAATTAGACATAGCTTCTCACATTTGACACATAAAAATTGTATGTGTTTATTTAAGATACATAACATGTTGAGTGTCAGGTAGGTGGTTCAGTGGGTAAACGTGCTAGCAATGCAAACCTCACAACCCAAGTTTGATCCCAAGACCCTGTATAGAATGGAACTGGCAAGATAACTCAGTGGGTTAAGGCACTTGCAACCAAGCTTGATGACCTGAGTTCAATTCCTAGGATCCACATGGTGAAATGAGAGAACTGACTTCCATGTTATTCTCTGACTTCCACATGAACACCTAAGACATACACAATAAATAAACAAATAAATAAATGAATTTTTTAATGTTCAGAAAAAAAGATGGATGTGGTAGTGTAATCCCCATACTCCTATGGTGAGATGGGAAGCAGAGACAGTAGAATGGCCTGGAAGCTTGTATGCCAGCTAGCCTGGAGTATGCAGCATAAAAATAGAGATCCTGCCTCAACAAGTTGGAAGGTGAGAACCAACTGTCCAAAGTTGTCCTCTGAGCTAGACATGCTGCTATGGCCTGTCTCCCTCTCTCTCCCTCCCCCTCTACCATCCCTCTCTCACACACACAACTTAAAATTTTAAGCAAAGGGCCTGCCATATTGTTCAGTGGATAAAGGTACCTGGTGCTAAGCCCACATGGTAGAAGGAGAGAACTGACTGACTGTCTGTGACTCTGTTCAAACACTGTGTATGTGGACACACAAAATAAAAATTTTTGAAACACACACAAAAAATGTAAATTTAACATGTTGATTAGATACATATTATGCAACAACTTTATCTTATCATATGATGTATACTGTGTTTATTGGTTTCTGCATCTTGAACTATTCTTGCATTGGAAGGACAGGTTGTACTTGGTTAGAGTAGATAATATTTTTCTTGTATGTACCTTTTAATACTCTGTTGCATTTGGTGTCTGGTATTTTCTTGAAATTTTTCCACATCTCTCTTGATCAGTAATTTTGGCCTATAGCTTTATTTTTTTTTCAGTATCCTAATCTGTTCAAACAAGAGTAACCCTGGCATCACCAAATCAGCTGGAAGTATTCCTTCCTCTTAGAAGTTAATTCTTTAAATGCTTAGTAGAGTGCACCTGTGAAACACATCTGGTCTTGAGTGTTCCCTTGTTGAGAGTTTTTGGTTACTACTTCATCTGACTTGCTATTGGTTTGTCTGATTTACTATTTCTTCATGACTTAGTTTTAATACACTGTATATTTCTAGGAATTTATCCATCTTTTCTAGGTCATCCAATTTGTTACCATATAATTTTTCATAGTATCATGATCCTTTTTATTGTATTATATTATTGTAAGGACTTATCTTTCATTTATAGTTTTAGGTATCTGATTCCTTTGTCTCTTTTTCTTGTTTTTTGATTGATTTTATTTTTATTTTTGAGACAGGGTCACACTGTGTAAACCCTGGTTGACCTCAAACTCAGAGATTCCCCCTGCCCTGGCTTCTCAAGTGACAGGACTAATGGTGTTGTACCACCACGCCTTAAGCCTTGAGTCTGTCTTGTTTTCTCAATATAGCAAAAGTTTTGTCAGTGTAAAAAAAAAAAAAATTCTTCCATTGATTTTTTTCCAGTGGCCTTTCTAGTCTCTATTTCATTTACTTCTACCCTAATATCTTTTGTTTCCTATTTTGTGCTAACTTTGGCCTGAGAAGATCTGGAACCAAGTCACAGGGTTGCTTCAAGGTCCATGTATGTGAGTGAAATTAACAAGCCTCACTCTGGAGACATGTACAGGCATGACTTTTCTGGGTTCCTAGGTGAACAGAACTACACTTCATTGCAATTGAGCAAACCTAGATCTGGCTCATAGGGCTACTTTAGGGTCCACAGTCAAACCATAGTTGGTAGCCCCACCTTGTAGATTTACAGATGCACATGTTACTCAGTACAATTCCAAGTTAGCAAGACTTTCCTGGACCACGGATGAGAAGAAATAGAACTGAAATGCGGTGCTGTTCCATGACCCACAGTCAAACCATGCCTGACATACCTGTCTATGACACAAAGATTGATGTGCTTATGGGTAGATCACTGTACAGGCAGGACCACAGCCAGACCATGGCTGAAATAAAAGACAATTTCAATATGTGCTGTAGGACTTGGTTCAACAAACTTGCCTCCAAAGGCAAGTATGGACATAATTCCAGTATGCCCCCATGAATCCAGAAAAGTTGCCAAACAAGTGAGGGGGTTTGGTGTCAGTTCATGGACCCTTTCAGGGTCCACATCCAGGACCAATGCCACCAGGCCTGTTACTCAAGACATAAATGGGCTTATCTCTTTTTGAGTTCCTTGTCAGATGAATTTAATGGCTGGACCAAGGCCAAACAGGAGTTGCTGAGTCCATGGGGGCAGGACTGTCTCAAGGTCTGTAGCCAGGACTATGATCAGCAAGCCTACCACCTAGACACAGGCCTGCTTTCTTGTAATAGTCTTCCTTGATCTTGGAGTACACCAGGCTTTCATAACCTACTATTTGGACTTCAAAGTGTCCATAAAGCCACTTTTGTCTGTGAATGGCTGCCTAATTATTGTGAAGAGTTATGAGTCAGGTACCTCCTATCATTTTGTTCTTATATGGTTTCTTAGCTGTGTTGAGCATGTTTATTATTTCTTTGTAAAAGTCACTGGTTCAGATTTTAAAAAGAAAAGGTTTGGGAAAAATAAGGCTCAATACAGTACCACAAAATATAAATAGAACCATTCTTACATCTTTGCATGGTTTCTTTAACTGGATCATCTGACTATTTATGTATTCATTGGTTTATTTGATTGTGGTCTCATTATATACCCCTGGCTGGTCTAGAATTCTCTATGTAGACCAGGCTGGCATAAAACTTGTAGCAGTCTTCCTGCTTTCCAAACACTAGGATTATAGGTATATGCCACCATACTTGGATATAACCAGGTCACTTTATATAGTGGACTCCAAGCAGTTATAAACCTACTTAATGTGATGCCATCCCTCCTGTGTATCGCCATCTTGTTTAAAAAGATAGGGCTGGGGATGTAGCTCAGTTAGTAGAGTGACTGACCAGCATGTACAAAGTCCCAAGTTCAATACTCAGCACCACACAAACCAGGCATGGTGGCACATGACCATAATCCCAGAATTTAGAAAGCAGAGGCAGGAAAACAAGGAATTCAAGATGATCCTTGGCTATATACTGAGTTTGAGGCTAGCCTGGGCTGCATGAATCCCTATCTTAAAAAAAAAAAAAAAAAAAAAAAAAAAAAAAACAATGAAAGACCACAGCAAATGTTTTATTCAGATTGAAATATGATTCAGTTCACATCAGTTACTTCACAAGAATATAAACATGCCAAAAAAGAAAAAAGAGAATGTAATTAGTCTGATATTGCTGGAGATTTTTGTTTTTTTAAAATCTCATACTGAGGCCTAGTATTTCTAAGTACTCAAGACCAAATAATTTTAATAAGATTTTATGGTGAGACTTGTATAAAAGGTACTGTTATTTTTATTTGAGAAATCTCTGTTCTGTGTGTTATACAGATATAATTGGTTTACAGCATTCAGCACCACAATGTTCTGCAAATTTACTCTAATCACTAAATTAGTAAACACTGAACCTGTATGCCTAGTATAAATAGAAGGTTAGGTTTTTGTGAGCCTCTGTTCACATTTGTAACAACCAATCAAGACATAACTGTGATTTGTGTGTATGTTTCTGTTTAAAGTCCCTTTATTTAAGTATATTGTCGATTCTTTGACACTAAATGCTTGACCAAAGGCAATACAACTCACACCTGAACAAAGTTTATCTAACACACATTTTCTCCATAAGGCACAGCACAGCCTTTGTGTACTTAGACACACTAGACAGAATTTTTGCACTAACCTCAGGGGTGACCAACAAAAGAGCATAAATGTGAAAACTGACATTAGATAGACAATGCAGAGGATATGTGCTTAAAGTATGAGAGTTGAAAAGACAGCAGAGGATCACTTAGTTTAAACTCAACTGAGAAAGTGCACAAGAGGTAACAAATTTTTTGCCACTCTACATGTGCCTTCAAATGACCAAAAATGCACTGAACGTATTGGTTTGGGTATTACAACTAATTTTTAGTAAGTTGGTGAATTTGAAAGTATGGAATATGAGGATTTACTATCAAGTTAATGATTTTTTTTCAAGTAGCTGCAATGTGCCTATCCTGAAGCCAGGGCAGTAGCATGGAAGAGCTAAGTTGGATGAGACATAGATGCATATAATCCTTTTTTAAGATGGGGAGTTTGTGGTAGGGATGTAAGGAGGATAGACAAGAGACAGAATTTCATTCTGTAGCCCATGGTCCTAGAACTCACTATGCAGTACAGGCTGGCCTTGAACTCATAATCCTCTCACCTCCACCTCACCAGTGCTGGGATTGCACATGTGCACCACCACACTCAAGACTTCTCTTTGAGGTTTTCAAAGAAAGAAAAAAGCTGCCAGAAATAGTAAAAGTGAATTAAGGATTATAGTCAACAACCAGAGCCACTAAAATATTCTAGAACCAACTCTCAAACCTCTTCAGGGTATCTGGTGGCTTTATTAATGTGTGAAAGCTACCAACTACTGCACGCAAAACCTATTTCCCAAAGTTATCAAGGCTCTTACCTAATGACCTTGATGTGGAAGAGGGGCAATGGACAGGTTATGAGGTAAAGCTGTTTACTAAGCTTTGTCTCAACTTTATTTTCATCACTTAAGACTGCAAGGGGCTGGAGAGTTGACTCAGCAGTTAAGTACTGCTGTTGCAGAGATCTCAAGTTCAGTTCCCAGTACTCAAATCAGGAGGCTCACAACCACCCTTAACTCTATCTCCAATGGGTCCAACACCACTGGCCTCCTTGAGCACCTGCTGAAAGTTCTAACTTATTTGCATTTTAATTTTCCTTTGTGTCGTTATCACTACATAGATATGCACTAAAGAAGATGATGAGACCAGCCACAGTGATAGTGACACTAAAGATAATGTGAAGGTCATCATTGGCACAATAAAAACAAACCCCTCCATCTATATGTGTGTAACCAAGGATACTCCTTGGGTTATGGAGTATCCAGGGAGGATAAATGCAGTAGGAGTTCTCTCTCTATTATCTATTCTTAGAGTGGTAGGAGGACAATTAAGTGAGTAGTGATAATTGTTATCCCCTAAACTAGTTGCAATATGCTGTTACAGCATTTTGGGTTGTTTAGTTTTCATTTACTTTGTTTTATGTTGTACCTTTCCTCACAAGTAATTTTGATTAATTATTCAGGATCCTGTTGATATGAGCACGACTGTCACATTTTGTCAAAAATCTGAGGGTTCAAAAAGTGAGAGAAACCATGGGTCTATTACTAACAAAACAGCTTCTCTTAAATACAACCTGTGTTCTAGAAAAAAAACTTCAATGCAGGGATGGGGAGATGGCTCAGTGGTTAAGAACACTGACTGTTCTTGCAGAAGACCCAGGTTCAAATCCCAGCACCCACATAGCAGCTAACAACTGTCCTTAACTCCAGTTCCAGGGGATTAGACAGCCTCCTCTGTCCTCTGCAGGCATTGCACAACATGGGTGCACTTACCTTCATGCAGGGAATACATGCATATACATAAAATAAAAATAATTAAAAAAAAAACTTCAGTGCTCAGTTCAATTATCTACCGTTAGTTTGCTGAGTGATGGTTGAGGGGCATCTGAAACCTGTTTTCTTCCTTTAAAAAAAATGTTTAAATGTTTTAATTTTGTTCAAAATTCCCTTTTGTTTAGGAAATTCAGTGGTTTGGCTACTACTTAAGAAACAACAGAAACAGCAGTTATAGGAAAACCTTTATCAGAACCTTCAGTTCTTTGGTCATTTTTAAAATTTTTATTTATTATTTTTATTTTTTGTGTATGAGTGTTTTGCCTGAATGTGTATAAGTGTACCACGTGCATGCAATGCCCTGCAGAGGCCAGAAGAAGATGTTGGACCCCCTGGAACTGGAGTTACAGATAGTTAGATATCATGTGGGTGCTGGGAACCAAACTGTGGTCTTCTGGAAGAACAGCAAGTGTTTTTAACTGCTGAGTCATCACTCCAGCCCCTCTTTGGTCTTTTCTATCATATATATGTCTCCTTTATCATTGAAGTTAAAAAGAAATCATCTCTCTTAGTTCAAAGACAATCTATTGTAAAGTTAAGAACAGAATCCTGTTGGGAGCTGCTAATCTATTATGTGCATTGAGCTGTGGCAGCCTTGTTTACTGAGTTTGAGTTATACATACCAGTACTTAATCTGCCTATTCAGGAGGGATGTGTTTATGTGGAGAACCTCACAATACCTGACCTGGAGGCAATAGTGGTGAACAAAAGGATCAAAGAAGCCTTTGATCTGACCACTCCTTGACCCTCAGATACAGGTGGGGAAAAACAGCTGTTGAAACTAATTGAGTTCTTCCCTATAAAAAGGCAGAGGTGAAATAAACCGGGGCTGAAGGCACTACTGTCAGCCGTCCCAAGCATCTTTTCTGTCTCTTATTTTTCTTTCAATCCTCACTCCCCCTTTCAGGTACTGTCCATCTTGGCCGGCTGGCACTGGCAAGTGGCACCCAGAACAGGGACCTGAAAAGTAGGGGAAAAAGTGAAGGACACCGCTGGAGAAGTTAAGTGAGTGCACTCGGTACAATTGGGGAGCGGCGAGTATTTATCTTGGGAGAAGATGGGGCAAGGAAACAGTCGCTCAGTTTTTGTAAGGAATATGCTTGGGGCCTGAGGAGCAAAGGCTGAGACTAAAGAGGAGAATCTGACAAGCCATGGCTGGGATAAAAGTGAAACAAACCTTCTGCTCCACCGGAGCCAGATCCACTCTTTTATGAGGACCCTCGTCTGGGGCTAGAAGAGGGATCTCTTGACTCTGAGGATGAGTCTGCCTTAGGAGAGGAGATGGTTGAGTATGATCAGGAGAAGTGTCCACCTATAATTGCTTTGCCTGATCACTGGGAAATTAAGCAATTAAGGACAGAGTTAGATGCTGCCGTCTGGGGCTAGAAGAGGGATCTCTTGACCCTGAGGATGAGTCTGCCCTAGGAGAGGAGACAGTTGAGTATGATCAGGAGAAGTGTCCACCTTTAATTGCTTTGCCTGATCACTGGGAAATTAAGCAATTAAGGACAGAGTTAGACACTGTGAACCTGCTTAGAACCATGCAATCTCCACTACAACAGGCCATTGGGGCCGTGGTAGAGCGAGGAGAGTCAGTGCATGGATTTCAGGTCTTCCCAGTTTCTGAGCAAGTTGATCAGCAGGGCAACAGGGTGCAGTCTCATGCACCTGTGCCTTTTAAGCAGCTTAAGGAACTAAAGACTGCTTGTGCTCAGTATGGTCCCACTGCCACTTTTACTCTGGCTTTGTTAGAATCCCTGTCCATGGATGCGCTTCCTCCTGGAGATTGGAAACACATGGCACGTGCTTGCCTTTCAGGGGGAGATTATCTGTTGTGGAAATCTGAGTATGAGGAACAGTGCCAGGTGACAGTGAATACCAACAGAGCACAAAATATACCCATAGATTTTGATATGTTAGCTGGTGAAGGACAATATAGGGATATTGTTCAGCAGTTGCAGTATGATGTTACGGCCTATGCGCAGATCAGTGCTGCAGCCCGAAGAGCCTGGTATAAACTGCCGTCTAGTGGTAGGCAGACTGAGGATTTGTCTAAAATCAGGCAAGGTCCGGATGAGCCATATCAGGATTTCGTGGCTAGACTACTGCAAACTGCCGGTCACTTGCTGGGGGATAGTGAAGCAGGTTTACTTCCTCAAACACAAATTGTTCCTCATTATGGGGTTAATCCTAGAGGGCTGAAGCCTAACCAATTGTGGCAAATGGACATTACTCATGTTGCAGATTTTGGCAGGCAAAGGTATGTACATGTTACAATAGATATATTTTCTGGCTTTATTATGGCTACTGCGCAAACAGGGGAAGCCACAAAAAATGTTATAACTCATTGCTTGACTTGCTTTTCCATAGCTGGGATCCCTAACATTATAAAAACAGATAATGGCTCTGGCTATACCAGTCAGGGGTTCCAACATTTCTGTTTGTAATTGGGCATTGAGCATAAAACTGGGATACCGTATAACCCACAAGGACATCATACTCTTTTCATTTTAAACTTTTTGAATTTGGATAAAAATGACCGCTCTGTGGCAGATAGAATGTGGCATCCTCAGTCACAGGATACCTACGCCCAAGTCAGGTGGAAGGATCCTTTAACTGGACAATGGAATGGCCCCGACCCTGTATTGGTTTGGGGAAGAGGGCATGTTTGTGTTTTTCCACAGGGCGCTGATGGAGCCAGGTGGCTGCCAGAAAGGCTGGTGAGGTTTGC
>NW_008353234.1:1187857-1224529 GCF_000622305.1 Nannospalax galili | reverse complement strand
GAGATTGCGCTCCCTCCCCTAACAGAGGCTGGTAGTCAAAGACGGGTAAGATCTTCTGAGAGAAAGTCAACCTAAGACAGGGCGTAGCTGATGGAAGCTACGTGCCGATGACGGGTAAGGCTTTGCTCTGGCAGAAGACAACCTAAGACAGGCACAGTCCTTCTGTCCTAGATATAGCATAATCTGGGGTTATAAAAATAAAAAAAGAAGGGGGAGAATCCTTAGTTAGCTTCCTTATTTCTGGTATGAACAGGCCACAGTTTTTATGAACGTGTGCATGAAAATTATTTTCAGTGCCTCTGTGAATTGGTAATGTCAGCTTATCCACAATCAATTAAAATGTATCTCTATTTTCTAGGGAGATGCTCACTAATCTGAAGTCAGAAGCAGATCAAGACTTGGAAGTAGCTACATCAGGTAACTTTCTCTTTGTGTTGTTGTTGAAGTCATGTGCTCCATCCTTATAGTCTGATGTTGCCCTTGGATTTTTGAAACTCTAAGATGGCAGGTTAGGATTACTGTCAATTCGGGGGCATGGTGGGAATTTTTGGAAAGATGTGCTTTGAAATTTTTAGAAAAATGAAACTCTTCTCGTCATTAAGACATCCAAGAGTTAATCAGATGTATCTCAGTTGGTAAAGTACTTACTTAGCATGCATGAAAGCCTTGGTTCAATCCCTATCACCACTTAAATAGAGCACAATGGTATATGCCTACAATCCTAGGACTTGGGATACAGAATACTGCCCTCCCCACTTCAAGGATGGCCTAGACAGGCAAAGATCATAGAGGGTAGGGATGAAATTCAAGTACTCATTGTTCCCAAGGATTACAATGCTGCCTTGACCACAAGGGAGGATCCCAGCTCAGGGATTGCTCCTACTTCTGTAGCTCCTTTCCCACTCAGATACCCCCAGATAAACATCCCTCCTTTCTCTGATGCTAACAATCTAAGCCCAAAGCTCAGCAGTCTGGTCCCATAGGGGCCTTAGCAGGCTGGCTCATCCAAGGTTCCTGGGGGAGCATGTGAGGGTCTTCTCTTATAGAGACTGGGTTGGGGGTAGTGGTTATCAAATGAAAGGGAAGATGAGAACTGAGAGGATCTGGTAGGATTTGCAAGGTCTGATGAATATATTTAGATATCACTAGGCTTACCTGCCATCCTCACCTCTACCCAGGGCCCAGAATCCCTAAGAATTCAGTCATAAAGGTAATATAGAACAGAGGACTAGGAGCAGAGGAGAGCTGAGCAGAACCTTGACCCCCACCCCCCTCATCCAATCCCCCAGCGAGTCTTGCTCCTAGGATCAAGTCCCACCACTCAAGCTCTGCCCTCCATTAAGTTCTGAGTTCTGAGAACACAGAGTAAATCCACTGACCCTCACACCATCCCCATGTCCTGACTTGGTAGAATGAAAAGGGGATGACTGGGGTGAAGAAATGGCTCAACGATAAACAATGTTCTTGTAGAGGACCTAGGTTCACTTCCCAGCACCCACATCAGGCTGCTCTCAACCACCTACAACTCCAGCTCCAGGGGACTCAACTCTTCTGCCTTTGCAGGCACTAGCACTCATGTCTGCACACACACACACACACACACACACACACACACACACATGCACAAGCATACACATAATTTCTTCTTTAATTAAATCTTTTTTTTTTTTGATACATGGTCTCATGTCAACCTAACTGGCCTGAAACTTGGTATGTAGATCAGGCTGACCTCCAGCTCACAGAGATCTGCCTGCCTCTGCTTCTTGAGTTCTGGGAGGACTAAAGGTGTGTGCCACCACATCCAGCCTTAAGAATAAATCCTTTTTTTAAAAAAAGAACTAAAACCATGAAAAACTTTCTGGGAAGAAGTGGTCCCTAGCTTTTTACCTCCCCAAGGTACCAGCCTCAGTCTGATAGGATGGGTCCCAGAGAAGGAGCCAGTTAGCAACTTGCAATGTTGGGGCAGCCTGGATAACCCTGGGCATGGGCCTTCCAAAATTAGAGTGCCTGTTTAACAAGCTTCTGTACTCTTGTGTCAGAGAAGAGGGGGAAGAGGTGGGAACTGCTACAGGGAAAGAGGAGAAGGAAAAGTTTTGGCTGAAACTGCAACAGGAGTCTTGGCTGGGACCCTGCTCTGTTCCTTTTTGTTGCTATGATAAAAACACTCTGACCAAAAGCAACTTAGGGAATAATAGTCCATGACTGACAGAACCCAGGGAAGGAACTCAAGCAAGAACTGGAAGCAGAAACGCTGGAGGAGCGCTGCTCTCTGGCTTTCTTATACAGCCCAGGACCAACCCACCTGCCCAAAGAATGCTGATGCCCATAATGGGCTGGGTTCCCCTACACCAGTTAACAGTCAAGACATTCCCCCACAGACATGCCCACAGACCAGTCTGATCTGAGCAATCCCACAATTGAGACTCCCTTCTTAGGTGACTCTAGGCTTTGTTAAGCTGACAGTTAAACACACCGAAGTTACCCACCCGAAGTCATCATATGAAGAAACTTCATACCATATATTGACCCTCAGAAACACAGCCAGAACTACCAAAACATTCTGGGTAGGGATTTTGCCCATGTTCAAGGGTGTTCATCCAGCCACCTCTCTGTGAAGTCCACCAAACAGTATAGTGATGCAGCATGACACTGGGGAAAAAGTGGGTCACCTGGGTCAAGAAATCATTCAAGCCAGACTAATAGCTATATAGGCCGAGACAGAAAAAGTCCAATATAGCCATCACCAAGCCTCAAATGTTGCCATTCTTAAATAGGCTAGGATGTTGCTGCTGGCTTGGCAGTTCAAAGAACAGTAGAGGGAAATGGATAGAAAAGGAAATTAGACCAGGAATCTTGGGGACATAGTGAGCTGGCTAGAGACAGGGGCTGGGCATGTTAGCTGTGAGCACTAAATTTCAAGACACAGCTATTGTTTATTTTTATTTAGAGGACAGGTGGAGATTTGAGAAAGGGTCTCCATATGTACCCCCAGAACATTCTATGTAGACCAGGCTGGCCTCCAACTCACAGAGATATGCCTGCCTCTGCTTCCTGAGTACTGGGATTAAAGGCACCATCAAACATGTAAGATAGACCTTTTTAAAGTAAAAACCTTCAAAGACCTAATTCCTTCAACCAGGCCCTACTTCTTCATTACTGTTCCCAGCACCTCCCAAAGATGCTGTGACGTCAGGCTCTTATGATTAGATCGTTTCTCAAAGATTTGTTCCACTAGCTGGTGACCAAGACATTAGCATAGGATAATTGGGGTGGGAGCTAATTCATAGACTAATCATGTCTCACCACTATCATCTAGTTAAAATCTTCTTATAGCAGAACATATGTCAGTGGATGAAAATAGCTTAAAATTTTTCTGTTCTTGCTAAAAATTTAAGACTAATAAAGCAAAGGTTGGAGAGATGGCTCAGAGGTTAAGAGCACTGGCTGCTCTTACAAAAGACCCAGGTTCTAATCACAATACCCACAAGGTGTAGCAACCATCTGTAACCCCAGTTCCAAGGGATCTGATGCCCTTTTCTATTTTCCGTGGGCATTGCATGACATGTGCACTTACATACATGCAGGCATAGCACTCATACATATAAAATTAAAATAAACATTAAAAAATAATTTAAAGGATTGAAAAAATGGGGAAAAATTGAAGGAAATTTTTCAAAAAATAGAAAACATGGGAGGCAGAAGCAGTTGAATATCTGTGAGTTCAAGACCAGCCTGATCTACATAGTGAGTTCCAGGTAAGCCAGTGCTACACAGTGAGACCCTGTCTCAAAAAAAATTTAAAAATAAAAAATGGAAATGAAGAAGAAAATAAATGAAATGCTCCCTAAACATAAGCTTGTACGAGCTTTGACTTTTTCAATTTTTAGAAATAGAGGATGAAATGAGAGGAAGAAGTGACTAAGCACAGCTTCCTCGTGTATGGATTTTGGTCTCAAGATCATTATTATCCCCTGTTCTAAATTGATATTTCTTTTTAGTTTAATGCAATTCCAATAACTGATAACTGTTCAGAAGTACTGAAATGTTATGTATTTATGAGAAATAAATATTTTGTCCAAATACTTATCAGCTAAGCCTGGCATTAAGTAGAAATGGAATTTCTTAATTAAATCAGTGCGACTTCTCTCTATCATAAACTTTTTAAAGCTGAAGTCACACTTTACACAAAGAAAGAGGGTTTTACTCTTCTTGTTGTCTTTAAGGCATTTAAACTATAGTTTGCATGGCAGACCAGTGATGGCATCTATAGGTGAAGAAGGAAATAGGAAAATGACTAAGTATAGTTATGGGAAGAAAAGAAGCAAGGCTAGAGATTTAGGTGGGAATTTTTGCTTTCACTGCTGCACATTTACATTTTTCACATTTTAGAGTTTTCTCACATTTCTATTTTGAGAGAGAGAGAGAGAGAGAGATAACATGTGTCTCAGTGAGCATGTGTAGGTCAGAGGACAACTTGCAGACCTCTGTTCTCTTTCACCACATAGGTTCCAGGGATTGAACTCAGGTTGCCAGGTTTAGTGGCAAGTACCTTTACCTGCTAAGCCATCTTACTCCTTACCCCATTTTGTGCACTTTTACTTAGGCTTCTAATGCAGCTGAAATATTAATGTTTGGCTTTTAATATGCAGAATCAACAAGTCTTTGTAATACCCTTTTCTACAGGTATACATGAGGGAGGCATTATTGGACAGTGGAAAGGAGAAATAACTGAAAGCCTTTTTTGCACTGATACCACCATCAATCCAATTGATTAAACAAGAATAAAACCATTCTACCATCATCTTCCCTCATACATAAATGAAGTTGCAGTGAAAAATGCTGTTTTGAAAGACGACTTTGTCTCTACCCACCTACTACAAGGGAATGTATACTAAAAATCCCAAAACAAAAGGAAAATACTTATATTTGTGAACTGATGTAAACTGCAGAAACTCATATTGAGTCATGAGTGTTTTGAATATTGGAAAACTTTGAATGACCACCAAAAAGTAATTTAAAGCGACCCACATATCACAATGAGTCAAATGGGAGGGTTCGTTGTCTGTTGTCAAATAAAATATGCTGTTTTGAAACCATTGTGTTTCTGTGCAACAATTTCTAACTCATTGCTCTGTCCTTGCCCTGTTAATTGATTTTGTGTTTTTTTCTTTCCTTTTTTAAAGAAAATGTACTTTGACCTGAAGGGTGGTGGTGGTATACCCCTGTAATCCCAACACTTTGGAGGCAGAGACTGGCAGATCTCTGTGAGTTCAAGGTCTCCCTGATCTAAATAATGAATTTTTGCCTGAGTTTTCTAGAGTCCCTTGGCCTTGACGCTATCAGACAAACAATATAGCACATCTTTATCTGAATTTTTCATAGTTTATATGTATGGGGGGGCGACTTACAAAGAAATGAACACCCAACACCAGGCACCCAGCTCTGCAAGGCTTGGCCCACCGTTCTAGATCACTACCATGCCCGCCCACAGCTTCTGTTAGCTTTCACCCATGCATCATGGGCCACAGTCTCACCCCAAGTCAATAAATGTCCCCTCTCATGTCCACACGTGTGAGACACTGGACCATCTTTTCCACAAGCTGCTTCTGTTCCAAGATTGCGCCCAAAACCCCTCCCTCCGTGGCTAACTCTCCACAGTTAATTCTCTGCAGCAGGCCCTGCCACTGGGAGGAATCAGGCTGCTTGGGGCACATGAGTTCCAGGTGAGCTAGGGCTACATAGTGAGACCCTGTGTCAAAAAATAAGAAAATAGATAAATAAACATTAATCACCTTGCTTGAGTAGATGACTCGAGGTCTCATTTCTTATGGCTTATTTTGCTTTGGTCAAGGGATACTCAGAACACAAATACAATGAAAATGTGAAAAGCAAAATATTACTGACAATAAAGAGCCAGTGGGAGGGTGTTGGAGAGATGGCTCAGTGTTTAAGAACACTGGCTGCACTTGCAGAGGACTCAGGCTCAATTCCCAGCACCCACAAGGTAGCTAACAACCATCCCCAACTCCAGTTCCAGGGGAATCTGAAACATGCTACTGAGTTCCACAAGCATTGCATGACATGGTACAACTTACACATACGCAGGCAATACACTCATACACAAAAATACTGAATAAATTTTTTAAAATTTATTTTTATTGAATTTTTGTGTATTTCATACAGAATATCTCAATCAGTCTTAACCATCTTTATATTCCGTCCCCATCGGCACTCTCCCATAGCCCCCCCACTGGAGCCCATATACTCTGTCACCCCGCTTAAAAACCACTGTGTCAAGTCAGTGTCCCCAGATGTTCCCCAGTGCAAGCCCATCCACTGGGGTCTAGTCAGCCTACCTAGATTCCCATGTTTTAGCTCTTCTTCAGCTCTCTGTCACTAGCCACAATGAGTTGCCAATATAAAACATTTTTTATTTTATTTTTTTAAATAAATAATTTATTGAGAATTTCATACACGTCTATTAGGTGTTTTGATCAAATCCATACCCGCTACCTCCCCTCCAACTCCTCCCATATCTCCCCATCACTTTTTTCTGATAACTTCATGTACTCTTTCTTCTTTGATTTATTTATTTTTATGGGGCATTTGGTTACGCTAACATTCCTCCCTCTGAAGAGGTAACCCTAAAATCTCTCAAGGGTTAGATACACGCTCCCAAATACTTTCAACATTTTTAGACATTGGAACACAGTATGTTGGTAAGAGGCCCAAGGACATTTTGACTTTAAGCCAAGAAACTGGCTACTTTTCTTTGGGGTCTTTTTACCCTAACTGCCTAGCCAATTCCTACCTCCTATTCTTATCACACCAACCTCTGAAGAGGTTACCCAAATTGCCAATACGGAATAAGGACACAGACCACTCTGGCTTCTTCCATGTTAAACAGGGCCACAGGGTGAGGCAATTGGAGTACCCCTTCAGTGGGTCTATCTAAAAGACTCCCAAATTGCATAACTCTTATCATTAAGGGGAAAAGAAACTCTTTGAATCGTGAGTAGGAGATGTGAAGGAGAAGTAAAGGCAAGGGTAATTAGTATTATAAGTTCCAGACAGGGAACTAGAAAAAAGTCAGAACAGAGCAATTTTCAAATGTTCATATGAGAGTCCATTGGGATTTCTTGGCAGGGGCTTCCAAAATCATCCCTCTATTGGATTTCTGCTCATTTTTCTTTTGTCTTCCAAGGCTGGGCTTTAAGGTGGTGGGTTCAGGATTTGCTTTCAGGTATTTTGATAGCTGTTGGAGTGGTTAGAATCAGTGTCAGTTCCCTCTCAAAGGGTTCTAGATAGGGGGAGAAAACAAGTTTATCCATCATTTTAGAACAAATTCTGGTTGTCTCCTTTACCTACAGGTGGACACCACAGTATTGGAGACCAAGATTTGAAGTCTTACATCTGAGCAGCACTTTCTGGTTAGGAAAAAAATCATCAATGAGAAATAATTGTCTAAATAACTTTTTATATAGACTTAAGCCTAATGTCTGGGAAGTGTAATCCCTTGAACTCTTAAAGAAATACACTGATGACTTTACTCTTTGGTTTTACTTTCCTTTCGGGTGTTTAAGACCATACAGTTGGCCCCAATAAATCAATTTACTTTTACACTTAAGGTCATTTGAGGATCTGTTCCTCAAGGGTCACATGGGCTTGGGAGGAATTCCAGGCTTCTTTCTTTTACCAGTTCAGTCTATGTGAAGATAAGTCAAAGGTCCTGCTCGAACATGTCCAGATTTACTTGGAAGCATGAATGAGATGTTTCCTCTCAGTTGACCCTCCTCTTTGAAGACTGGAAACTGGTTCAAGGCCATTTCATGGGGTCTCCATGTCCTCCCTGAACAAGAGGACAGGTGATTCACCACAGTTACAAGACTTTTTCAGAGGTGTTCCATAGTCCCCTGGAACTTAGTTGACCTTGGAGGGTAAGGGGCAAAAACTGTTCATTAAGTCCGTCTGACCACATTAGTATAGGCCTCAAACTACGGCTGTTAAACATCGAGTAAGGTTAGTTCCTCAAATCTGGTACTTTTAATTATCATGTGCTGTGTAGATAAGGCTTAGGTAAAAAACCAAATATTCTCAGAAAAACCTTGACTAGATATATATTTTGTTCTTTAAACAAGTTGACTAAACTATGACCTTAGAAATTTTAAGATTACGTATATATTATATTTGTCTCATCCTTTATATATCATAACAAACCTAAATAGACCTAAGCAGTGATGACACTTGCTTAGGCATTCTCATTTTTTCTGTCTGTTTTGGAAGATATCACCATTCCCATATCCTTTTAACATCTTTTACATTCTTGTTTTCTTTTTTTAATAATTATGGAACATAATGACATTAACAAATAAATTTTCCATCTGTTGTGAGACTTCTATTCCTGGGGATGCTAAGCAATGCTTATTCCCTTTTAAGGTTCTAGTGTCAAGCCAATGTTTGATTAAAGTTTTACTGGGAAACCAATGAATTTATTGAGCTTACTTACCGAGATAACTGAGGGGTTGCTGAGGTGTATGTGTGACCTAAGGGTATTCACACTGAAAAGCCTTGACCCAGCATGGGTCATGCCTTCTCGTCCTAGCCTTCCCTAGATTGTATACTTTAGCCCTCCCCAAATCCAGGAGGCCATATGTGATTAGGGTCAAATTACATACAGTTGGCTCGGAAGAGTGGCTGGATATTCCAGTGAGGGTCCAATGACCCTGCTTGGTCCTCTTTTAATGAATGAGCACAACCATCAACAAGCCCAATTGTGACGATATTTAGCAATCAGGCTCAGCTTAAGTCGTAATGAGGGTAGATATTTCATGCCGAATGGACTGCTGTATAGCATCATCTTATTAAAAGGGCCTGGAATTTAAAAGGATTTGGTGCTAGGATCCACATATGAGGGAGAACATACATCATTTGTTTTTCTGAGACTGTGTTACTTCACACTATAACAGTTTCTAGATTCATCCATTTACCTGAGAATTTCATTATTTCATCTTTCTTTACTGCTGAATAGAACTCCATTGTGCCAATATACCACATTTTTGTTAACCACTCGTCAGCAACAAACATGGTTGTACAAGTGTCTCTACAATAGGATGAGTCCTTTGGGTATATGCCAAGGAGTGGTATAACTGGATCATATGGTAGGTTCATTTTTAGTTTTTGAAGAGTTCTCCACACTGTTTTCCATACATCCCACCAGCAGTGAATGAGCATTCCCCTTTCTTCACATCCTCATCAGCATTTGATATCATTTGTTCTCTTGATCCTAGCCAGTCTGATTGAGGTAAGGTGATACCTTAGGGTGGCTTTAGTTTGCATTTTCTTAATTACTAACGATGTTGAACATTTTTTGAGATGTTTCTTAGCCATCTATATTTCTTCCTTTGGGAGCTCTCTGTTTAGATCTTTAGTCCATCTTTTAATTGGGTCATTTGGTTTCTCGATTCTTTGGTTTTTTTTGAGTTCTATATATATTCTGGATGTTAAACCTCTGACAGATATGTCACTGGTGAAGTTTCTCCCATTCTGTGGGTTTTCTCTTCACCTTTTTGATTGTTTTTCTCTGTACAGAAGCTTTTTAAAATTTTTTTATTTATTACTTTTATGTGTATGCGTGTACTGCCTGCATGTAGGTAAGTGCACCCATGTAGTGCAATGCCCGTGGAGGTCAGAAGAGGTTATCAGATCCCCTGGGACTGGAGTTACAGATAGTTGTTAGCTGCTATGTGGGTGCTGGGATTCGAACCCAGGTCTTCTGCAAGAACAGCCAGTATTCTTAGCCACTGAGTCATCTCTTCAGCCACAGCTTCTTAGTTTAATGAAGTCTCACTTGATTTCTGACCTTAATTCCTGAGCAACTTCTTTCTGATTTAGGAAATCCTTTCCTACACCTATATCTTGCAAGTTACTGCCAATATTTTCTTCCAATAGTTTAAGGGTTTGCAGTTTCACATTGAGGTCCTTGATCCATTTGGGGTTGACTTTTGTGCAAGGTGAAAGATAAGGATCTAGTTTCATTCTTCTACAGGTGGAGATCCAGATTTGCCAGCACCATTTGTTGAAGATGTTGTCTTTCTTCTGTTGTATGTTCTTGGCAACTTTGTCAAATATCAGGTGGTTGAAATTGTGCGTACTTGGGTTTGGATCTTCAATGATATTCCATTGATCTATGTGTCTATTTTTGTGCCGGTACCATGCTGTTTTTATGACTACAGCTCTATAGTATAGTTTGAGATCCTCCCCAGTGTTGCTCTTTGTGCTCAGGATTGCTTTGGCTATCTGGGGTCTTTTGTGCTTCCGTATGAATTTAAGGAAGGTTTCTTCTAATTCTGTGAAGTATATCATGGGGATTTTGATTTGGATTGCATTGAATCTATATATTGCTTTTGCTAGGATGGTCGTTTTCACAATGTTAATTCTTCCAATCCATGAGCATGGGATGTCCTTCCATCTCCTGGTGTCTTCCTCAATCTCTTTCTTTAATAATTTAAAATTTTCATTGTAGAGATCTTTGGTGTCTTTGGTCAGATTTATTCCAAGATTTTTTTTGCAGCAATTGTGAATGGGAGCATTTCCCTGTATTCTTTCTCCAATTGCTTGTTATTGGTATATAGAAAGGCTACTAATTTTTGTAGACTGATTTTATAACTTGCCACTATACTGAAACTGTTGATCAGTTCTAAGACTTTTCTGATGGACCTTTTGGGATCTCTTAGGTATAGTATCATATCATCTGGAAAAAGTGATAACTTGACCTCTTCTTTTCCAATTAGTACTCCTTTAATTTCCTTCTCCTGTCTTATTGCTCTAGCAAGAGTTTCAAGCACTGTATTAAGAAGGTGTATACATAGTGGACATCCTTGCCTGGTTCCTGATTTTAATGGGAAGGCTTCCAGTTTTTCTCCATTTAGAATGATGTTGGCTGCGGGTTTGTTGTATATAGCTTTAGTTATATTGAGGTATGTTCCCACCAGTCCAATTCCCTCTAGGACTTTGAACATAAATGCATGCCGAATTTTGTCAAAAGCCTTTTCTGCATCTATTGAGATGACAATGTGGTTTTTGTCTTTGAGTCCAGTCATATGATTAATGACGTTTATTGACTTCCGTATATTGAACCAGCCCTGTGTCTCTGGGATAAAGCCTACTTGATCATGGTGAATGATCTTTTTGATGTGTGTCTGTATGCGGTTTGCAAGTGATTTGTTGAGAATTTTTGCATCTGTGCTCATTAAGGATATGGGTCTAGAGTTTCCTTTTTTTGCTTTTGTCTTTACCCAGGTTGGGTATTAGAGTGATGCTGGCTTCATAGAAGGAATTTGGGAGTTCTCCCTCTGTTTCTATCATTTTGAATAATTTAAGTAGTATTGGTTGGAGGTCTTCTTTAAATGTCTGGAAGAATTGTGATATAAATCCATCTGGGCCTGGGCTTTATTTAGTTGGGAGGCTTTGTATTACTGTTTCAGTTTCCTTATATGTTATGGGTTTAAACTGTTGATCTCTTCTTGGTTTAACTTTGGTGGTTCCCATGATTTCAGATAGCCACCCATTTCTTTTAGATTTTCAGATTTAGTAGCATGTAAGTTTTTACAATATTCCCTTATAATGGTCTGGATCTTTTGGGTGTCTGTTGTGATGTTTTCCCTTTCATCTCTGATTTTGTTCATTTGGATTTGCTCTTTCTTTCTTTTGGTTAACTGGGCTAAGGGTCTGTCTATCCTGTTTAGCTTTTCAAAGAATCAGCTCTAAAATTCATTGATTCTTTGTATTGTTTTTTTCTACTTCATTAATTTCTGCTCTGATTTTTGTTATTTCTTCTCTTCTGCTGGGTTTGGGTTTCATTTATTCTTGCCTTTCCAGTGTCTTGACTTGCAGTGTTATGTCATTTATTTGGGCTCTTTCTAACTTTTTAATGTAGGCACTTAGAGCTATAAACTTCCGCCTTAGAACTGTTTTTAATGTGTCCCAGAGGTTGTGTTGTGTTGTATTGTCCTTTTCATTGAATTCCAGGAATTCTTTTCTTTCTTTCTTAATTTCTCCTTTGACCCACTCATTTTTTAGGAGTGTGTTGTTCAATCACCATGAGTTTGTGTAGTGACTAGGGCTTTGTCCAGTGTTGATTTTGAGCTTTATTGCATTGTGGCTCAATAGAATGCATGGAATTATTTCAATTTTTTTGTATTTATTGAGGTTTGATTTTTGGCCCAGTACGTGGTCAATTTTTGAAAAGTTCCATGGGGTGCTGAGTAGAAAGTGTATTCTTTGGTGCTTGGGCGGAATATCCAAAAGATGTCTGTTAGGTCCATTTGATGTATGGTATCATTTAATACAGACATCTCTCTATTCTTTGTCCAATTGACTGACCTAATGCAGACAGTGGGGTATTGAAGTCCCCTACTATTACTGAGTTGGGATTAATCTGTGTCTTAAAGTCCTGTAGTGTTGTTTTTATGAATTTGGGTACACCAGAGTTTGGTGCATATGTGTTAAGGATTGCAATATCTTTTTGGTTAACCATTCTTTTG
The DNA here is from genome assembly GCF_000622305.1 of Nannospalax galili. Classification (NCBI taxonomy): domain Eukaryota; kingdom Metazoa; phylum Chordata; class Mammalia; order Rodentia; family Spalacidae; genus Nannospalax; species Nannospalax galili. The sequence continues at coordinate 1,211,987 of NW_008353234.1, read as the reverse complement.
ATCAGTATGAAGTGACCCCCCTTATCTTTTCTGATTAGTTTTACTTTGAAGTCTATCCTGTCAGATATTCAAATTACAACCCCTGCTTGTTTCTTAGTGCCATTTGCTTGGAATATTTTTTCCAACCTTTTACCTTAAGGTAGTGCCTGTCCTTGAAGGTGAGATGGGGTTCTTGCCAGAAAGCAAAGAGATGGATTTTGTTTCTTAATCCATTCACTTTGCCTATGTCTTTTGACTGGGGGTTCAGTCCACTGATATTTAAGGTTAGTATTGAAAGATGTGTATTGGTTGCCATCATTTTGATTGCTGTTTGTGTTCTCTGTGTAATTTTGCGTTTCCTAGATTATACCTTTATTTTTTTCTTTTGCTGCCCTGGGGTATAGTTATTTCTCTCTCTGCTCTCTGTGTTGCTTCAAGTATTCTTTGAAGGGCTGGTTTTGTGGACACGTATTCTTTCAGGCTATTCATGTCATGGAAGATTTTTCTTTCCCCCACAACTATAATAGACATTTTTTCTGTGTAAAGTGTTCTGGGCTGGCATCTATTGTCATGTAGAACTGGAAATACACTGTTCCAGGCTTTTCTGGCTTTGATAGTTTGCATTGATATGTCAGCTGTAATTCTGATGGGCTTTCCTTTGTATGTGACTTGGTGGTTTTCTTTTGCTGCTTTCAGTGTTCTCTCTTTGTTCTGTACATTTAGTGTTTTTACTATGATATGTCGTGGGGAGTTTCTTTTCTGATCCTGTATATTTGGTGTTCTATATGCTTCCTGTGTTTGTGTGGGGATATCTTTCCTTAATTTCGGGAAATTCCCTTCTACAATCCTGTTTAAGATCTGGTGAACACCATTAACCTGAAATTCTTCTCCTGCCTCTATTCCTATTATCTGTAGATTTGGTCTTTTGGTGGTGTCCCACATCTCTTGCATATTCCATTCCTGTTTTTTTTTTTTAATTTTCCATAATCTCTGCTTGAGTGGTCCAATTCTTCAACTTTATCCTCCAGTGTTGATATTCTGTTTTCCATTTCATTCATTCTACTGTGAGGCTTTCCCTTATTGTTTCAAGTTGGCTTATTGAGTTTTGTACTTTCTTCTTCATTTCTGCCCGAGTTTTCTTCAGTGTTTCTCTTTTGTGAATTCATTCAGAAGTTTATCTTCTTTTAGCTCTTTTATTTGTTTGTTCATGTGCTCTTTAAATTCATTTAATTTCTTGATCATGTTTATGATTGTTCTTTTAAATTCAGTGTCCTGGGTTATCTTTAGGGGGTTCTCCTTGTAGAACTCTTCTACAGGATTGGTGGAGTTTGGTGGGGACACAGTGTTTTGGCTTTCCGTTTTATTACTCTTTCGTTTTGATTTTGGCATGTGAATTTCTTTTGTTGTTTATGATCCTGATATGAGAATTAATTTGAAGTATGCTTCTGTTTATATTATCGAGGTGCCTAGATCCTTTCTTTATTGGTTGTTTATAGCTGTTTGGTATAGGGTTCAGGCTCTCTCAGGTTTAATTTAGAGTTAACTGATGGCTTCAGATCAGCTATTCAGGAGTACCCACAGAAGCCCAATTCAGGTTCCAGTTAGGTACACTCAGGCTTCCTTCACCATGTGAAGGCAGGATCAGGGGCTCTCCGGCAGTCCCCTGCATTCTCAGGCCCTCTGCCAGAGGGAGGCCCGAGGGAGGCCAGAACACTGCACTTTCTGGTGGTCTGCTGAGAACAGAGCTACTGCACCAATGGAGGATGAGATCCACTCTCTGAGGCTGTCTGCTTGGATCTCAGTCTTAGCCTACCAAAGCAGATCTGCCCTGGGGCCTTGAAAGGGGCCTCACAAAATCCCAGGTAAGGGGATGGGTATTTGCAATTAGGGGAAGCTCACCACCACTGGAGGCAGGATCAGGGGCACTCAGGCATTCCCCTGCATCCTCAGGCCTTCTGCCAGAGGGAGGGCAGAACTTGGCACTCTCTGCAGCCAGATCTAGTGGCCATTGACCCACTGTTCAGAGCCTCCACTAGAGCAGTGCCCCAAAGAACTCTGGGAGTAAGTCTGCCTTCATGATCCCAGAACTGCACAGCCACCAGTATGCAATGACAGCCTGGGAGATGTGCAGGCACCTGGCTCCAACTGATGATAACTGCTGCATTGTTCCCAGTAAAGCCAAGTCTAGAGCACTATGGGTCTAATTCCCACAGAAGAACTTGGAATCAAAATTTATTCTTGAGCCTTAAGATAAAATATATTTGGAATCAAAATTTATTCTTGAGCCTTAAAACAAATTATACTTGGATTCAAAAATATATTCCTGAACCTTAAAATAAAATATTTCCCCCTTTGAGGGGGGCTCATGGCACTGCACCCTTCCCTGGGGTTAATAGTTAATGGGGAAGGGGGAAACATTTGAGCCCATGGTCCTGCAAACAGTCCCTCACCCAGGACCCTGTAAGTAACCTTAATGAAACTCATTGGATCGTATGGACATGCACACACACATACACACACATGAGAGAGAAACAGAGAGAGACCGAGAGACAGAGACAGAGAGATAGACATGAAAACAGAAGGGAGCTGGCTAGGAAGAGGAAGGAGAAGGGAATCAACAGGCGTAGAGGGGGAGATTACAGAAGATGATAGGGGTGAATATGATCAACACACATTATATACATGCATGAAAATGTCATAAATAAACCCATTATTAGGCATAATTAATATAGGCTAATAAAACTAAAAATAGATATTAAAAATACAAATAATTATCTTATGATATAAGAAGAAATTTTTTGCTCTCCTGGTCTCCTAACACAGAACTCCTAAAACTCTTCAAATTTCCTGAGTAACTTGCGGAAAGGGGCATGAAGTAAGAAAAACATTTTTTGTTGCCGCTTTTAATCCCAGCACTTGGGAGAGAGAGGCAGGCAGATCTTTGTGAGTTCAAGGGCAGCCTGGTCTACATAGCGAGTTCCAGGCCAGCTGGGGCTAAAAAAGAACGATTTTTGTTGATAAATTACTTCCAACCATAAAAAGGGGGACTGGAAGATGGCTTAGTGGAGAAAGAGCTTGTGCAAGCATGAGGACCTGAGTTTGGATTCCCTAGCACTCACATAAAAGGCCATGGGAGGGAATAGGAAGTGACAGGACAGGCATATGGATCCCCAGGGCTCACTTGTCAGCCAGTCTAGCCTGAAAGGTGATTTCAAGATTCAGTGAGCCACCTTGTCTTACAAAACATAAGTTGGGGCATGATAGAGGAAAATACTGGAAATTGACCTCTGACTTCCACCCACATATGCACAGTCGAATGCGTGCATACACACACAAAAAAAGTATATACTAAAATAAATACTCCCCTGGTGGGTTTTGAACTTACTTGAACTGACTCTTGGAATAGGAATGTCTGTCTCACAGCTGTAGTATTTAAATTGTTTTTCCAATCTTTTACTTATTTGTGTGTGTGTGTGTGTGTGTGTGTGTGTGTGTGTGCATGTGCTGTCATGGCACAGTGTAGAGGTCAGCAAGAGTCAGTTCTCTCCTTCCACCTTTTTAGTGGTTTGAATGAGAATGCTCCCCATAGGCTCCAAGTATTTGGACATTTTGTCCCCTGTTGGTGGTGCTGTTTTGGCAGGTATTAGAAGGTGTGGCTACGCTGGAGGAAGCACATCACTGGGGGTGGGCTTAGAGAGTTCTAAAGCCTTGCCGGATCTCAAGCCACTCTCTAGTTTCCTGTGCCTATGTGAAGATGTGAGAGCTTAGCTTCCATTCCTCCTCCAGCCACCTCTGCAGCCATGCCTCCCCACCATGATGGACTAACTATTGCCCCTTTGGAACCATAAGTCCAAATAAACTCTTCCTTCTATAGATTGCTTTGGTCAGCGTTTCTATCTCAGAAACAGAAAAGTAACTAATACTCTTGTTTTTAGGATAAGATCTCTCTTTTTTCTGCACACTGTGTACTCCAGGCTAATTGTCCTATGAAATATTAAGAGATTCTCCTGCCTCCACCTACCATCTCTCTGTAGGAGTTTTGGAATTACACATGTGAGTCAACAATTCTGGTATTTTTTTTAACTTGGGTTCCAAAAATTGAACTCAAGTCTTCAGATTTGTGTGACAAATGCGTTATCCCACTGATCCACCTCACTGGCCCTCACAGCTGTATGTCTGAAGCACATAACTTGTATGACTTCCCCAGCTCACAGCTACAGGGGAATGTGTTACAGAATGAACTATGCCTCCAGTCTCTTATCTCATTCAGGTAATTACTTACATGAGACTTTGAACTTAGACTTAAACCTGATGCTGGAACAAGTTCAGAATTTGAGAGTTGTTGGGATGAAATAAATGTATCTAATCCCAGCACTTGGGAGGCAGAGACAGGAGGATCTTTGTGAACTCAAGTCCAGCCTGGGCTACATAGCGAGTTCCAGGACAGCTAGGGCCACAGGGAGACCCTGTCTCAAAAAAAAAAAAAAAAAAAAAAAAGGATATAAATTTCAAGGACGGCTGGGATTGAATACTATGGTTTCAATGTATGTGTCCCTCCAAAATTCATCATATGTTGGAATCTAATACGAAATGTGTGTAAGACTTTTTTGAGACAGGGTCTCCCTGTAGCCCCAACTGGTCTGGCCTGGAATTCACTATGTAGACCTGGCTGGCCTTTAACTCACGAAGATCCACCTGCCTGTGCCTCTGGAGTGCTGGGATTAAAGGCATAAGCCACCATGCCTGGCTCAAATTCCACTTCTACTTAATGCCAGGCTCCACCACAGCAAAAGGAGTCATATTCCAAGTTGTGCTGCCTAAGTTTGGAATAGTGTTAGTGAAAGCCACAGAGGTTAAAAATGGAATTGCTTTCTTTATTTCTATTTCAGATAACTGGTATTGGAATTATTTGCAATTTATTTATTTATTTATTATTCACTTTTTTTTGGACAGGGTCTCACTATGTAGCCCTGGCTGACCTACAATTCTCTATGCAGACCAGGCTGGCCTCCAACTCATAGAACTCTCCCTGCCTCTGCCTCCCAAGTTGTGGGATTAAAAGTGTGCACGACCACACCAGGCTGTTTTTTGTTGCTGTTGTTTTTATTAGTGTATACTTTGCCATTTTCATGCATTTATACAATATATTTTGATCATATTCACCCCTATCATCTTCTCATTCCCTTCCCCCTCTCAATGGTCTGTCTCTCTTACCCTCAAATAGCCACTCTTTAACTTTCATGTCTTTCTTTTTAAATTTAGATCCTGCCTGTGAGAGAAAGCATGTTTTCTGTCTTTCTGGGTGTGGGATTTTTGCTTAAAAGAATGATTATCAGTTCTATTTTCTTGGAAATAAACTTTTGTTCTTCACAGCTGTCAAGGGTGTAGGGAAGGGAATAGGTAGGTGAGATAGGAAACCAAAGGGAGGAACCTTATGCTCTTTGGTTGTAGAATAAATTAGTCTAGCCACTAAGGAAATGATTAGGAAAATTACTCAAAAAAATAATAATAAGGTTACTATAATAATTCAGCTAATATTACTCCTGGGTAAATATTCAAAGGAATCTAAGTCAGGATAACTTATGGATACCTACACACGTGTGTTCATTACAGTACTAGTCAAAACAGCCTAGGTACCCATAAACAGATACCTAGATAAGGAAAATGTGATATTTATGTACTCTGGAAAATTATGCATCTAGAACCCATGTTAAAAAAAAAAAAAAAAAAGATGGGTATGGTGGCTTATACTTCTAATCCCAGTTCTATGCAGAGACAGACAGAGCCCATATTTTAGTATTGTTTATTTATTTAGTATTATTGTGTTTGTGTTTGCAGGCACACAAATGCCATGGCACATGTGGAGGTCAGAAGAAACCTTTTAGAGTCAGTTCTCTCTTTTCACCTTGTCTCTGAGACAGGGTCTCTCTTGTTTCTGCACTGTATCCTCCATGTTAGCTGGCAGATTTTCCTGTCTCTGCCTTCCATTCTGATGTAGGATTAGAGATGTGGGATTTCGACTCACATGGTCAGGCTTGTGCAACAAGTGCTTTTATCCACTGGACCACCTCTTCAGCCGTAGTATTATTTTTTTTAATCTATTTTAATTCTCTTTGCTTTCGTATAATCATATATTTTTAAACACTTATATAATTGGATTTTGTTGTTTGAAATGGTCTCTTATAGCAGTTGACAAATTCCAACTCAGTATGAGGCCTTGAATTTCTGACCCTCCTTCCTCAGCCTCCTGAGTGTGGGATTACAGGTTTGTGCCACTCACCTGGATTTTTCTTTCTTTTTGAAACAGTGTCTCATGTATCCCAGGGTGGTCTCAAACTTGCTATAGATCTGGGAATGACCTGGACTTCTGAGTCTCCTTTATCCACCTTCCAAGTGCTGAGATTTCAGATGTGCACTTCCATGCCTGGTTTATATGATGCTAGAAATCAAACACAAGGATTCATTCATACTATGTAAGTACTCAGAAAAACCTTTACATCACCAGAACTTTTTTTTCATTCTTTTTTTTTCATCACATTCTTTACATTTTTTTCTTTTTTTTCCTTTCTTTTTCCATTCCTGGGCACCCTGCTGTCACTTATTCTCTGCACTTTGAGTAGCTGTGGATCTCTGTGATCGGCTCCATATGTTGCATAAAGAAGCTTCTTTGATGAGAGGTGAGAGCTACACTTATCTGTGGGTTTAAGAATAAGTATTTCATATACATTTAGAAATTATATTAGTTTAGGAAAGCAGCAATAGCAGGGTTTCCTCTAGGGCATATGACCTCTTCAGCCATGAGGTTTACAGTACAGGAATGAATTCTCTTATTTTTGAGTGGGTCTTAAATCTAAACAGATAGCAGTTGGTTATCCCCAAGATAAAAGTGTCACTATTACACAATTATTGGAGATATTATTGGAGCTATCTTTCCAGGCAATTCATTGTTGTGGTTTGTAGGCTTTACATCTGGGTAGGAATATTGATTACTTTTCTCCCTTGGCAGCTTACCTAGCACCTTCTGTCTTTTTGGTTATGAGCCTGGGCCTTCAACAGCTGTGCCAGCTCAATTCCTCCAAGCCCTGTGCCTGGAGTGTATGATATCTTCAACAATAGTGTCATAGCTTCAGGTTCTGGGAGGAAATCAAGGGCTGTCGCAATAGCTTATAGTGATTTGGGAGTCTCTTGGACTCTCCTGACCAACATTCTTGAAGGGCGGCAGAAGCCTGGCACTGGGGTTTTATTAGCTAGCCTATGACTCTTAGGGGAAGCATTATCACTTTCTGTGGTATAACTCCACTTACATATGCAATGTACTTATAATTAAACTTATACAATATAGTTTCCCGAGTCTCAGAGATTAAGAGCAGATACTCCTCATGCAAAGGCTCTGATTTCATTTCTCAACATCTACTTTGGGTGGCTCAAACTGCTTGTAACTCCAGTTCCAGGGGCTCCAACACCCTCTTATGAATTCCACAGAACTTTCCACTCACTTGTACATACTCACACAGAGATACACACATATGCACAAAATTTAAAATAATTTGATTTGCTATTTTTATGTGTATGAATATATTTATTGTATGTGTATGAGCTTGCATTTGTGTAATTGCACCATGTTGTACAATGCCTATGGAGGTGAGACGAGGGCATCAGATCCCTTAGAATTGGAGTTACAGACGGTCATTAGCTGCCCTGTGTGTGCTGGAAATTGAACCCGGTCCTCTGCAAGAACAGCCAATGCTCTTAACCTCTGAGCCATCTCTCCACTCCCCCTATGGGTTTTTCAAATGCCCTTAGTGTTACTTTTCTCTCATTCCTCCCTCTCTTTCTATATTATTACACTTCCTCCCCCTTCTACAGTTGAAGCCCTTTTTCCCATTTAAGATTAAGTATTTATTCTAATCTTCAAAATCTGGCTTTGGCTTTGCCTATCTCCAGGAATTCCATACTGTTCATTTACTTTGCACCTATATTCACTTCTGCTATATTACCAGTTGATGACACGGTAAGTGTAGGTTTATATCAAGCCCAGTGGAATTTTTTAAGAATCAGGAAATTCAAGCTAAATTTGTTTCAAATCTTCAGTGTGCTGCTCAGTAGACACTGGAGGGCTGTAAGAAAGAGTAATCCATCACTAAAAGCTTCTCTTAGGATCTGGTATAAGCCCAGACACATTGCCTGCACTCAGCAGCTTATAGACAGGCACTGGGATTCCGATTGGCTCTGGACGGAATCTCTTTCTTTGAAAGGACCAGCCACAAGCTCGTACATGGTGATTTTGGACAACTCTGCAATGAGATCACAGTCTGTTAAAACTAGCCCAGCATCCAATAAGAACAAGGCCTACAATGATTGCTATGTCCTGCCTAATGTTGAAGTCACAGCCTGGCCCAGTACTGCTACAACCAATCACAGGCGATGCTGTCCAGAATAAAAGACCAAAGACCCTGGCCACACATCTCTCCTGAACACTGGAATCACTCAAGAGATAGCATCCACAGGTAATTGTCGGGTTGGTGGCTGTTGAAATATACCCAGTTCTAGACCCCACTAGCCTACCACTGTGTTTCAGGCAAAGCACTGTACCTGTACCCACAACACTTTCTTACCCTCAGCAGATGAAGCCTGCTTCCTGGGGTTGGGCTAGTGTTGGGGGAGGCAGTCCCTCAGCCAGAAAGGCCGACACCAAGATAGATCAAATCTGAGTATCATAGCCTAGTGGCCCTGAATAGTCTCAGGGGTGCACCTAGAACTGTGCTGCAATCTTAATGAAGCATCGGTCTCCACTTGGTGCTGGGACAGGTTGGGATGCTGGGAATGCTGGCCTGCGGATAGCTGTGCTGCCTAAATTGGTGTATCAGTGGAGCAGGCAGTTCCTTGGCTACCAGTGCTGACGCCAGGCTGAATCACATCAGTCTCATAGCCACAAGGAAAGCACAGTCTAAAATGGAGGACAGGTGACCAAGGCCCACTCCAAGGTTTGTAATTATGCCAATCAAAACTCAAGTCTGTCCCATCATCCCACAGTTTTCTGACAATGGAGCAGGTCTAGAGACTCTGCAAAACTGGCCTGCTTAGAAGAGGCCGTTGGTTCTGATTAATGACAGGCCTCACTGCGATGGTGCTCTCTCTGAACTCTAAGAGAGGCCTTGGGAAGTTTCCTGTGCTGGTTTTCACATCTTGTTCCCCAGCATGTGGAATCCTACTTCCTCTTTGCTTCCTGGGTTTGGAGAAGATTGGTAGAGGCAGTACCCTGGGCATCTGGCCAGCATGCTTCCAGCCAGATAGTTATGGGTAGCAGCATGCAAGAAAGGGCATGGGCTCTACTACCATGGTGAGCCTCAGAGTAGGTTTCAAAACTAGCTGGAACACAGCTTCTTCTCCCACATAGAAAGCTGTTCTCTGTCTCTAAAAGACTTGGGGTTGGAGGAGGGGTGGCATTCTTTTTCCTGTCTTTTTAAATGAGCCTTTTCTCATTATTATCCTAAAAACATGCACTATTGTTTCTCAACTGGTAGTTTCCATTCTTGAGTAGCTTTTCACATAGGTTTGTCTTTGTAAATGTTGCTGGAGGACTTCAACCACTGTTGTGTTCCACTCACACTGTATTATCTCAATGTTGTTTTCAAACAATTGCTTTCCATTTCCTGATATTTACACGACTGAGGAGCACATCTTTAGTGATCCAAGGGAAACAGCAATTTCCTGGCCTTAGCTAAATATCACAGTTTAGAAGTTTATACCTAACCAACAGCAGGAGGTAAGCATAAACCGGTACTTAATTTTAGCATTGTTTGAACTGAGAAGTAGCATTTTAATTTTTTGTTGTTGTCATTGTTGTTTTTGTTTTGTTTTGTTTTGTTTTGAGACAGGGTCTTCCTGTAGCCCTAGCTGGCCTGGAACTCACTATGTAGACCAGGTTGGCCTTGAACTCACAGAAATCTGCCTGTGTCTGCCTCCCAAGCTGCTGGGACTAAAGGCATGCCCCATCACACCCAGACAAGAAGTAGCATTTTAAAAGTGAGGCAGGTAAATTTCACTTTTCATTGTATGAAAAATAAAATTGTACTTAACATTCCTAAAGTCTTTGGTAATAAAATACTTTATTGGTACCATTTAACATCAAAAATGTTGTAATGATTCCATTGCTTAGCTTCCGTCTTTAAATTAAAAACTAGTTTCAAAAAAATAGGAGTTGGGGGCCAGGCATGGTGGCGCACGCCTTTAATCCCAGCACTTGGGAGGCAGAGGCAGGCTGATCTCTGTGAGTTCAAGGCCAGCCTGGTCTACATAGTAAGTTCCAGGACAGCTGGGGCTACAGGGAGACCCTGCCTCAAAAAAAAAAAAAAAACAGGAGTTGGAGTTGGGTACTGGAGTGATGGCTTAGTGGTTAAGTGCACTGACTGCTCTTGCAGAGGACCTAGGCTCAATTCCCAGCACCCACACGGCAGCTAACAACTGGCACTGCATGACATGGATACACTTAAATACATGCAAGCAACACATCATACACATAAAAAATAATAAATAAAAATATTCTTTTGGGGCTGGAGAGATGGCTCAGCGGTTAAGAGCACTGACTGCTCTGCAGAGGACCCAGGTTCAATTCCCAGCACCCACATGGTGGCTATAAACCATCCTTAACTCCATTTCTAGGGGACTCCGAAGCCCTCTTCTGACCTCCTCAGCATTGCACGACATGGGTGCACTCACATACATGCAGGCAATACACTCATACACATAGAAAACAAAAATAATGAATAAAAAATTTTAAAGGAGTTAATGTAAAAATCAATTATCTCAAAAGAAGCTGCAGTCTATCTTTGCAAATAATTAAGGTTCCTCATTTTAAAAACCACATTTCACTGGTCTTCATAATAAATAACTGTATAAAAGGAGACACTGCCTTGGGTTATTCTGCTGAGAACATTTTATACATCTTTAAAAAAACACTAATCACTATCCCAGCTCAAATCTTACAAGAGCTGTTTGTTCAGTCATTTTCTACCTGTATTCATGTTAGCACCTAGAAATTTTGAATTTGTATCATTTAAGATAGTATGATTTACTGAACAAAAGGAATAATGATTTTTCTCTGTGAGTTTTCATGGGTTATATACAAAGAGTAGGTCCCTTTTAAGTGAAAGGTTAAAAAATTATGCCTGCCTTTTACTTTATCTCCAATTTCTGGACCTAGCAAATGACCCAATGATAAAAGATCCATATGCGATAAATATCACAGTACAGTTATCAGAATATAATTTCTTATTCATTGTGTCTCATTAATATAATTTATACTTCAATTAAAATAACATTCTATCTGTACATAATATTTCTCCAAAGTAGTTCATAATTCATGTTTCTCTTCAGATTACCTTTCCCTCCTCTCTTCTCAAATCAGAATGATCCTGTTCTTTGTGTTTTTTCAGTGAAACTCTTTCAACTAAAAGTATAATAATGCAAATATAGATGTGGCAAGTCCTAATATTATAAAATAAAGACTAAATATATAAGGACTCATGCTAAATAAGACAGTGCAAAGCAGGAGCCACACAAAGCCATGCTGTGCTATCTCTTCTGTGTCTCCTCAGGAAGGTTCTGATGCATCTCACTTACATGAACATATATTCCCAAACATAGCTAGTCTCCTGCATTCCAGTATAAATAAATGCTTTCCATTAAAGCTTCTGTATTTACTTCTGTTTTGCAAAACAGTCTACTGCAACTTTGACTATGAATTTTGAAAATGATAACATAATAATATATTTTATTTGTAATCAAGCCATCATTTCTAACCTGTACCTGTTGTAACCTATTTGTTTAAAAACAGACATTCAGAAGTGAAGCAAAAGGAAATTAAGGAGTTTTAATTTCTGCCTTCTTGATGGACTGGAGACTTTGTATTTTAATTATCCTCTGCTTCAGTTGAAAAAGTGTTCTACATGCTATCAGTCCAGCTGGGCATGGTGGCACATGCATTTGGGAAGCAGAGGCAGGTGGATTTCTGTGAGTTTGAGGCTAGCTTGGTCTACATGAAAAGTTCCAGGTGAGTTTGAGGCTAGCCTGGTCATATGACAAGTTTCAGGACAGCCAGAGCTACATAGTGAGACCCTGTCTAACCCCTCCCATTCCCCATACCCCAAACCAGCTGTCATTGAGAAATGAAGCAAATAGTTCACTGGTCAGCAGGTGAAAGTACCTGCCTGTACATCATGACCAACCAGCATTTTGCTTCCCTCTGGGGATGTACTGACTGACCCAACATTAGTCTAACACATATCCAATCCAGTCAGAGCACAGGCACCAGGCAGAATCTAACTCAAAACTATTTGGGGGGGAAATATCAAATTTTTTTTTTTGTCAACTGTTTCATGCTACAGTATTCTCGCAAAGTAGAAGCTTGGCATCAAAACATCTGTTTGTTTTCACATGAAAAATAAACATTTTTTTCTTTGGAAGAGGCGCAGCATCTAGGATTAGAATTAAGGCTAAATAAATAATGCTGGTTTGTGGTTCAGACTGTAATGTGGGGATGACTATGTCAACCAGCAGCTTCACTGTCCTATACACCTGTTTCCGAAGGTGTGTCTCTATTTCATCATTCCTAGGTGGAAGTGAGAAGCCTCATTCATGGCTTTGGACTGGATGCACATTAGGTACTGTTCGGGTCAGCTCGTCCACACTGTTTCTCATGCCAGAGTTGGAAAAGACCAGGCACTGGAGTCAGAACCACAGTAAGGTCACCATGTAAGTATTTTCAGTAAAGATAAAAATCTTCTTTGGCGGGCATGGTGGCGCATGCCTTTAATCCCAGCACTCAAGAAGCAGAAGCAGGTGGATCTCTGTGAGTTCGAGGCCAGCCTGGTCTACATAGTGAGTTCCAGGACAGCTGGGGCTGCAGGGAGACCTTGTCTCAAAAACACCAAAAAAAAAAAAAAAGAATCTTCTCCACCCCAACCTTTTACTTCTCCAATGTTGGGGAACCCTGGTGTTAGGGTTGTAGTCCTCTATGTCTGGATAGCTCTAAGGGGCTCGGCACCATATGGAAGGACTCCCCTTCTCAGCAGGGGGCCTCCTGCTCTCTTCCTGATTTACCTGGAAAGTGCCACCAAGCACGGATGCCTGACCTTATTTGGAACATGACCTTTGGCATAGTTACCTAGAGTAAAAACTACTCCCAGGTTTTTTCTATATGATAATCAGGCATTGCCTGGTAGTCGGAGGATAGGAGCCTACTGCCACATGTAAATAAAGCATACTATGAGCACCTATCAGCTGAGGCATTGGCTACTGCCTCCACACTATATTTTCCCCAGTTCTCCCACTGAATAAACGGAGATGTTTCACTGAATCTGGAACTGTTTCACTGAATCTGGAGCTGTTTCACTGAGTCTGGAGCTGTTTGCATCATTGAACCTGCCTCCCCAGAAGGGCTTTCTTCCGTCAGTGCTCACTGGCCATCCTGACCCCGCTAGTCACTTCTGCTCCCTTTGTCCTCGTGGAGCAGTGGCCAATGACCCACGAGGAGAGGGAGCGACCCCACACTCCAATGGTCAGGAAATCTGATTGATACTGATAAGTAATCCCAAAGTCAAAATCTCACCCCAAACCAGAACCCTTTTTATGAACCAGCTGCTGCTCCACAAGGAGTGGGACATCCTTGTTGACATAAACAATGGCAGGATTGTAAAGACTGAACACCACAGGAAAAAAACACTTTTTTACCTGACTCAGCATTTAATTAGGAATTAAATTTAGTTAAGAATTTGGCTGAGAAATAAATATCAACATCACAGAAAAACATCAAGACCGCTCCCTTGTCCCGAGCTCAGGCTCCCACATTTAGCCCTCATCCACAATTAAGTTATTCATTCAATGAGACCAAGGTGTAACTGTGAACATTAGACACACTTGTGGCAGATTCTAGGATACACTTGACTTTAGACAGTCCTTCTTTACTAAAATGCACAACTAGGAGATGAATCCTCTTGTCTTGATAAATACAAACATCCCTGAAGTTCTGCATGAACTGTGAAAATGCTTCTGTTCTTTCAGCAAGTGGCACAATGATATTAATAATTGATCTAGTTAATGTCAATCATCTCATTCTTCACTTTCATGAGAGGTCCAAAAGGGTCAAAGAGGGCCACATGTCTGTATTCCATGAGGTAGGCTTTCTTAAAGAAAAGTTCATATTGTATGCCCTTACCTCTCTCAGTGTGGTAAATAACCTTCTATGAAGTCATTTTCATTAAATATCAGTTTCTCTACAAGGGGGCCCTTCTCATCTTTCTGTTTGTCATCTTCATCAGGATTATTAATGACCTTCAAGCCAGCTTCAATAACTTCTACCAATTCATCCCATTTGTCTTTTCTAACTGGCTTTTCTTCTGGATGGAAAGTGAACCCCATTTCCAATTGAAATACTTTCATTAAGGTGAAAGGTTCAAAGGAGATGACTCCATACTCACTGGATAATTTGGCTCCTACCCTAACTTCTGCTTTGTCAATCTGGGAATGAAGAGATTCTAGAAGATCACTGGGTATTTGTTCTTTGTTGCCTTGATATCCTATGCCACTGGCCCCTAGATTCTTTCTCTCTTGCAATGATCTCATTTTCTCACTTGTTTCTTGCAATTCTTGTTTCAGCTGGGCAATTTGGCAGTTCAGACTGGTTGCCCTGGTTTGGTAATGTTCTTCTTCCTCCTGCAGGAGGGCTTGGTAATACTCTTTACCATAATCCATTTTCTCTAACAACACCAAGAAGAGATGCATTCCATCAGTCTGGGGGGGCACACTCCAGGAGGTACATAAATAATACCAAAATGCAGAGCAGAGTGAGGCCCAAGAGCAGCCATTGCATCCGACTGTGAAGAACTGATCCTTTTCTAGACATGTGTATGTGTGTGTTTGCCTAACAAGATAAGCTCTTTGCTTTTTCATAACTTTAACAAAAAGTTACCGAAAGTTAAAAACAAAATAAGGATTTCCATAAAAGGTAACAAAATGAATTCTGCTGTATTTTTTTTAATTCTTTTCTTCAGTAGTCATGACTACTTGAGAAATGAGAAATCAAGTATACTTCCGTATTGCTACCACGATGTCCACACTAAAACAATCTGATCCATAAAATCCATTATATGGGTGGTGACTTTTCACTCTGCTCCACTGCCCCCTCCTGGCAGCTGCTCTCTCGCCCTCGCCTACCACCGCTGCGGGTTCAGCCGCCCTCAAGTATTTCCAAATAAAGTCATTACTTTTATATTGTAAGAAATTAAGCCAGGCATGGCGACGCATGCCTTTAGTCCCAGCATTGCGGAGGCAGAAGCAGGCCAGCCTGGTCTCCATAGTAAATCCAGGCCAGCTGGGGCTACAGGGAGGCTTAGGGCTTGGTGTTGCACTGCACATGGTGTTGCGCAGGGGAGCGGTGCTGTGCGGAGAGTTGTGGTGTTGCTGGGCGCGGTGGTGTCGGAAGGTCTTTAGTCCCCGCACTCCCAGGCAGAGACATGTGGATGTCTTGTGGTTCAAGGCCAGCCCTGGCTACACAGTGAGTTCCAGCTCAACTCGGGTTAGAGGGAGACTCTGTCTCAAAAAGATAGAAAGAAAAACCAAAAAATAGTCTCACTATAGATCCTTTGCTAGTCTGAAATCTCTAATCATCCTGCCTCAGCCTCCTGAATGCTAGTATTACAGGTATATGCCACTACGCTCAGCTAAAGGTAGATTTTTTAATTTTTTATTTTATTTGTGTGTATTTGCAGGTGCCCATGCCACGGCACAGCATGTGGAGATGACAGGACAACTTTCAGGATGATTCTTTCCTATACAGGTAAAATTCTTAATCACAGTTTTATAGAAAGGATGCAGTAATTTATATCTGTACCCTACTTTACTATTTATGTTAATATAAGTTTGTTTCTTATTGTGAGTGTAATAGAAAGAGAAAGTGGGGACACTGCCTAGGCAGTGATTTTTTTTGAGGGGGGCACAAATTTGATTTGATATACCTTAGTATATATGACAGACCACATCAAATCTGGCAAGGTGGTATAAAAGGGGTGCATCTAGGGGAGGGTATCTAAATATGATCAAAATATATAAAGTTCAATTAAAAAAGGGAAAATGTGGAGTATTGACAAAATAATAGGCAAATATATCAATGTATATAAATAGAACCTTGAAATCAATACACATCAATATGGACAATGCATTTTTTTACAAAGGAGCAAAAACAATAAACATCATATTTCACGGATGGAGATATGACTCAGTATTGCATCCCCTGTAACTGAAATTGTAGCCATTTTAAATTTGTGCTTTTGTCTGTGAGTGTTTTGCCTCCATATGTGCTAGTGCACCACATAAGTGCAGTGCCCATGGAGGTCATTAGAGATCATTGGTTCTGCTGGAACTGGAATTATGAAGGATTGTTAGTTGCCATGTACATGCTGGGAAATAGCTGGTGCTCTTAACCACTGAGCCATTTATCCAGACCAAGGGAAGGAAACATGGGAAGGAGATTTATAAGAGGGAGGCAATTCAAGAGAATAGCCTTTCTGTGATGACTTGACTTCAAAAAAAACCTTTCACCATACTTCAATAAAATAAAAATAAATAAGTTTTTTAAAAAGAAAAAAAGTCAGGGCTGGAGAGATGGCTCAGCAGTTAAGAACACTGGTTGTTCTTGCAGAACACCCGGGTTTGAATCCCAGCACCAACATGGCAGCTAACAACTGTCCGTAACTCCAGTCCCAGGGGATCTGACAGCCTCTTCTGACCTCCGTGGGCATTGCACGACATGGGTGCACTTACCTACATGCAGGCAATACACACATACACATAAAAATAGTAAATAAATAAAAAATCTTTCATCAAGTACCTAAATTTCTGTTATCTGATTTTTTCAGGAAAGAAGTAAATAACAGTTTATTACCCCAGATAGGGCACCAGTGAGAGACCAAGAAATCAATTCTACCTAATTCTAACTTAGTGAACCAGTGAGCTTAGTGAGATTCCTTCAGCAGTACAGGTGAGGGATTAGTTATGGGAACATGGATAGACTAAAGGCAGCTGCCTGCATCACCAAAATGCCCACCTTGGCATGGGTGACAACCTTGTGTTTTTTTTTTAATTTGTTTGGTTTTGTTTTTTTAAATATTTATTTTTATTTTGTGTGCATGAGTGTTTTGCTTGCATATGTGTAAGTGTACCACATGCATGCAATGCCTATGGAGGCCAGAAGAGGTTGTCATTTCCCCTAGAACTGAGCTAATGGTTGTTAGCTGCCATGTGGGTGCTGGGAACAAAACCAGTGTCCTCTGCAAGAGCAGCCAATGCTCTTAACTGCTGAGACATCTCTCTAGCCCCATGACCTTGTTCTAGACAGGGTCTCTTACTTGGACCTGGGGCTCACCAATTATGTTAGGCAAGGTGGCCAGGGAGCTTAGGGATTCACCTCTCTCCAGCTCCTCAGGGCTGGGATTATAGGTGCATGCCAACACACCCTTCTTTTTACATGGGTGCTGGGTATCAAGCTCAGGTCTTCGGGTTTTATTGACTGATCTGTCCCCCACAGCTTCTACTTGCTGTGTATTAAGGGAGCTTTCCTCTGGGAGGTAATGTTTTAATGCACAGGAAATGACTACTGAACAATTTTAAAAAGAAAACTCATCCTAATTTTAATGAAGAAAATATAACTGAATTTTTTAAAATGATTAAAATGTCAGCTATGGGGAATGCTAGTCAGTTCACAATTGGGTGATTCTCGAATGATTTATAACTTAAATATGTTGAATACTTTGCCAGTATTTCTGTGTTTTGCTTTGGGTTTTTTTTAAAGATTTGTTTTCATTTTACGTGTATCAGTGTTTTGCCTGAATGTATATTTGTGTACCACGTGCATGCCTGGTGCCCTTGGAGGGCAGAAGAGTGTGTCAGATTCCCTGAAACTGGAGTTATAGTTAATCGTTGCCATGTGGCTGCTGAGAACTGAATCCAGGTCCTCTGCAAGAACAGTAAGTGTTCTTAACCACTGAGCCCTCTCTCCAGGCCCCTGGTTTGGTTTTTTGAGACAGGGTGTCATGTATCCCAGGCTGGACTAAAATCCTTGATCATCCTGTCTCTACCTCCATACCTGGCTCAAAAATTTGTACAATTAATTTGTAATTGTCACATCTACAAAGAAACTTCTGGGTAAGAAAACCTTTTAATCTCTCTCTCTCTCTCTCTCTCTCTCTCTCTCTCTCTCTCTTTCTCATATGTGTGTATGTGAATTCTTGTGATATATGTGTGTATGTGGTGTGTGTGCATATACATGTGCCTGTGCATGCATGCAGAGGCCACAGATGGTGTTGGGTGGGCTCCTCTATCACTGTCTGCCTTATTCATTTGAGAAAGGGTCTTTTTCTGAACCTTGAGCTCACATTTTTTTGGCTAGGCTGGAGGTCAGCAAACTCCAGTAATCCTCCTGCCTCTGTCCCACTCAATGACAGAGTTATAGGCATGCACAGTACCATTCCCAGCTTGTTATGTGGGTGCTTAAGATCCCAGCTTCAGTCTTCATGCTTATGGCAATAAACACTCTTAACTGCTAAACCATGTCTCCAGTCCCAAATAACCTTTAAAATCAAACTGTATGTTATTGTACTTAGGCTTATTATTCATTCATTTAAATTGCATATGATATTTGAATATTTTGAAACAGTGTCACTCTGCAGCCCAAGCTAACCTCTAACTCACTATGTAGCTCCAGGCTGCTGGTGAACTTGTGGCAATCCTCTTACCTCACACTCCTTAGTACTAGGATTATAGGCTTGAGCCATCACACCTGTTCAATTTTTTAATTTAGGAAAATACAGCTATTAATAAAGCTTCTTTCAGCCCATATTTTTACCTGCCAGGCAAGATGTGTCCAGTGATAAAATAGTGTCTTGACTGTTATGAGGGTAATCAACCATTTTCCCTATCTGAGTAATCAACTGATTTGTGTTTGGATTTGAGGCCCACTCCATAGGAGGGAATTCATGTCTTAAGCTATAATGGAGAAGCTACTACTGTTGTCTTGCTAAATGACCAAATTGTGCCTATCAAATTATCTTCTAACAATTTATGGTTATCCTCATACATTAATGCTATTGTCAGCTTTGGTCAGAGAAGGTTCTTGCAGTGGTCTGTGGTTACTGCAGAGACATAACTGGTTAGAGTACTGAGAATAAGAGAGGGTTAAATATTCAGCCCTAAATGGTACATCTATATCACCTCCTTCCCAAGGTTCAGGGAAAATCCTGGAAGAGGAGGTGGAAAGAACATAAGAGCAGGAGGAAGGGATAGAGTATTGTGGAATGCTGCCTGGGCATGACATGGTGCTTTGCACTCAGGAACTCACAGCAGCTGTGACTACCTACACACAGACTGCACATAGAAGCAAGAGGGGCATAAAAGGCCTCTCCCCCTCCCTGAGAATTTATAGGCAGTTAACAGTTGTTAACGGGAAGGGCTCATGAGGCCCCACCCCGCCCCTCCCTATAGAGTTATTGGCAGTTAATGCTTCCTGAAGAAGGGGGAGATACTTTCTTCAGTGGTATAGCCACTAGTAACGTGCCTATGCTCCTGAAAATAACCCCTCACCCATGTTTATAGCAGCTACCTCAATTAAATTCATTGGGACACCAGAAACAAGGCATAAGAGTAGAAGGGGGACTGGTGGAAACAAGGAAGAGAATCACAGGACGTGAGAGACAAGAGAGGTTAATGGGAGCTGAATATGATCAAAATGCATTGTATGCATGAACGTATGTATGAAATATCAAAATAAAACCCATTATCATGTGTAATTAATATGTGCTAATAGTTTTAGCTGGGTATGGTCGCTCCCACCTGTAATCCAAGCAGTCAAGAGGATTGCTGTGAGTTTAAAGGCAACCTGGGCTTACATAATGAGTTTCAAGCCCTGGGCTACCAAATGAGACCCTGTCTCCTAAAATCCAAACCAACAAAACAAAAAGAAAAAATCCTAAGATTTTGGACTGGAGATAGGGCTCAGCGGTTACGAGTACCTGCTGCTCTTGCAGAAGACCCAGATTCAGTTTCCAAACTGTACTTCCAGTTCCAGGGGATCCGACACCCTCTTCTGACCTCTGCAAGCACCAGGAACACACATGGCACACATACATGCAGGCAAATGCTCATAAAAAGTTTTTTAAAATCTTAAAAATAAAAAGTAGTTTTGGCTGAGTGGCTCATACTTGTAATCTAAGCACTCCAGAGGAAGTGGTAGGAAGATCCAGATTCAAGGCAAGCCCAGACTATATACTGAGGCTTTATTTTTTAAAATACTAAGGTTTTTGCCATCTGGAGATGCAAGATGGAAATCACTATCTAATCTTGCTCCATCTAAAACTTGGTACCTTGTTTCCACCAAAGTCCTGAGGCACATGGACTGATAGAAATTCTTACCAGCTGGAAGGGCAAAGGTGAAGTCACTGGCTAAGAAGAACATGAAACCAGTAGCCCAAGACAGCAGCACTGGAGCCAGCCAGCTAGAAGGAACACAAGGAAGAGCAGGTGATGTTCTGTTCATTGCCCCCAAGGGGAAAGTAATGTAGAAAGTGGGGGGCATTGGCACTTTTCTTCACTTTTCTTCCCTGGACTCATCCTAGTTCAAGGGAAAATTGAAGTCTGAAGAAACTTTGAGTGGCAGCCACAGTGGTAGTAAATGCTCCCTCTGAGACAGAAGTGTGGTCCTCCTATAGTAAATTTCTTAAAAAGATTCCATACAATATTACAGAGTACCTGAACCCTTTTACATTCAAACCAACAGTATATTTTTGATCTAGTTTCTCTACATCTTTGCCTATATTTGGTAGTTCCTTGTCAATATTTGGTACTGTGGTAATTACTACAATTCTGCTAGGTTGTTTGGTAATAGCTCACTGTAGTTTTAAATTACAATTTCCTTTTTTAATATTTTATTTATTATTTTTATTTTGTGTATGAGTATATTGCCTGTATGTGTGTGAGTGTACCTGTGTCATACAATGCCTACTGAACTCAGAAGAAGGCATTGGATTCCCCCAGAACTGGAGTTATGGACAGTTGTTATCTGCCTTGTGGGTGCTGGGACTCAAACCTGGGTCCGCTGCAAGACCAATCAGTGCTCTTAACCTCTGAGCTCCTTAAATTACAATTTTCAACTGTGCTATAGTCTGTATATGAACTATTTCCCAAAGGTACATAGGTTAGAGGCTTAGCCCCCACATTCTTGCAACTCTGAGGAAGTAGTAGAAATGTGAAGAGATAAAGAGTGTTCTTCTGGTCACTGAAATGATACTCTTTCTCTCCGTTCTCAGCCATGGGTTAAATGGCTTGTTCAGCCCCATGTTTCCTGCCCTGATAGGGCCAATGGATAATGAACTAAATCTCCAAAACTGCAAGCCAAAATAAGCCTTTTCTTCCTATAATTTCATCTCCAGTATTTGTTATAGCAATGGAAAACTGACTAACATAAGTCATTAATGATGCTGAATTTATTTATCTGCAAATGTGCTTCAATGAAAAGTCTCTTCACAACCTTTGCCCAAATTCTAATTGGATTGCCTACTTTGTTACATAGAGCAGTGTAAGACTTGAGTCAAGTTTATTTTTCTACCAAAATCACAGACTGTATACTGTATATATGCATGATTGTTAAGAGATATAGTAGTTTCCTTTCATTGTCTTTTTTAATATTTTATTTATTATTTTTATTTTATGTGTGTGAGTGTATTGCCTGCATGTAGGTAAGTGCACCCGTGTTATGTAATGCCTGCGGAGGACAGAAGAGGCCATTGGATTCCCTGGAACTGGAGTTAACAGACAGTTGTTAGCTGCCATGTGGGTGCTGGGATTCGAACCCTGGTCTTCTGCAAGAACAACCAGTGTTCTTAACTGCTGAATCATCTCTCCAGCCCCTCCTTTCATTGTCTTAGCAGAATGAATGGGCAGTCTCTTCACAAAGAAAAAAAATAAAATTTTGATAGTCTAATTTATTGATTATTTTTCCGTTGATAGGTATATCCTGTGTAAACCTGCCACACCACACCTTAGATCTGGAAGATTATTCCCTATAGCTTTTTTAAGGGTTTGTAGTTTTATAGCCAGTCACATAGTTTTATGGCTCATGCCTGAGATCCTAACACTTGAGAGGTGTTGGTAAAGGCTAGCCTGAGCTATACGAAACCTTGCCTCAAAAAAAAAAAAAAAAAGATGAGCCAGGCACATGCCTTTAATACCAGCACTCGGGAGGCAAAGGTAGGTGGATCTCTGTGAGTTCAAGGCAGCCGGTCTACACAGTGAGTTCCAGGCCAGCTTGGGCTACAGGGAGACATTGTCTCAAAAACACCAGAAAAAAAAAAAAAGGTTAAATATTCATCTTGTGTGATGAGGCCCTTTGCACACATTCAGTCTCTTGGCAGTTGGTGTGCCCCAAGCCCAAGATTGGCTGCCCTGGGGAATGTGTCACTCATGCTATCTTTTTTTAAATCCAAAATGTGTTTATTGGGATGGTTTCTCACTCATCTTGATTCAGGGTACTTTTAGTGTTGCTTCCTCCTGAAGGAACATCCTTCTGTAAGCCTGTTTTTCCGCCTGTAGGCTGACAGAGGACAGTGGAGCAGCCAACACACGACTACCGTTTGTGCATAAAGACCATGGTGAATTTATAGCATTCAGGGAGTTTCACATCCTTGAAGTATGAATTGGGGCTCTGCACCAGGTTCTTCTTGTGTTTCCTCTTCTCCCCTTCTGGAGAGGGATGAAGAAGATCCTTTTTGAGAGACATGTTCTCTTACGGAGGTTGTCACTGCTGGAAAAGCTCCTATGCTATCTTTTCTCTCAACACCATCACTTTGACTGTAGGTGCTTCTATATGGATCTCAAAATTCTGAACTCAGGACCTGGCAAGTAAGAAAGAAAACTGGAGAGCCAAGATGGCGGTGCAGTCTGTGCAGTGGCAGCAATGGTAACTCTTGGCACAAGAACTTAAAATATGACTCTGGGCCTTTTCATTTTATTAAGGCTCTTGATGCTTCTATAGTGCTCTCAAAATTCTGAACTCAGAACTTGGCAAGTAAGAAGGAAAATAATGAGGAAGCCAAGATAGCGGAGCTCTACTGACCTGGCTGCCCATGCACAGCAGCAGGGTCAGAGCCAGCCTGGTCACCCACTTGCACTAGTGGCGCCCATGGTCAACAGACCAACATCATCACCCAATGACTGTAAGACTTGGCCGCAGTCCTCAACAACAGTAGAAATCCAAGAAATGTACAGATTTCAGAAAATAATCGAGAGAACAGTAATGCAAAGCGGTCATGTGAAGCTGTGAAACTTCCCAACTCGGCTCAGAGGATCTTGGACTGGAAGCCTATAAGAAAACTGCCTGCTATGAGGAACTAGCTTCTGCTGTTTACCTACAGTAATACTCCGAGCGGAATCATCCTGTTAAAGAAGGACTTGGCTCACTGAGGTCATTGTGCTGAGTGAGACCTGGAAACAAAGTGTAACCTTCATGCAAGGGCTGTGAATAAGTAATTTTGGTGAAGAAAAGCAAGTGTTCCTGAGCCCTGAAAGAAAAAGAAAAAAACCCTACTTAACATTCCTAAACATTGTGTAAGAGAAACAGAAATTAAGAGTGAAAATCCTGTTCCTAGAAACCTGGGTATGTCCGGATCTAAAGCCAGGAACAAAGGATAGGCGTGGTCATCCACGCCTTTAACCCCAGCACTCAAAAGGCAGAGGCAGGCAGATCTCTGTGAGTTCCAAGCCAGCTGGGGCTACAGGGAGACCCTGTCTCAAAAAAAAGACACAAAAAAAAGAAGAAGAAGAAAAAAGAAAGAAAAGAATAAAAGGAGAGGGAGTGGGTCTGTATTTCAGCACACCTGTGTGTAAGAATTATGGCTCACTGACATTCTATTGAGATACAATTTCTCCAGAACCCAAATCTGAGGTGTTAGGTAAGATGAATGGGGTTTTTCATTTGCTAGTGCACGTGTGTGTGTGGGGGGGGGGTAGGATGAGGGTAGAGATGGGTGAGGTGGTCTGAATAGAGTAAAATTTCATTGTATGAAATTTGTGGACTGATAAAATTTCTCTTAAACTTTAAAAAAAAGAA
>NW_008353234.1:1142124-1187780 GCF_000622305.1 Nannospalax galili | reverse complement strand
GGTTATTGGATCATGGTAAAATTACTTTCATTAAATTAGTTGGGAAATGTAGATTCTTCTTTTACTTTCTTGGCAAATTTGGTGCCAATGCTTTTTGAATATTTGGCAGAATTCTATTCCGAAAATATCTGGGCCTAGAGATTTCTTTTTGAAAATTAAAAAATTTGAATTAAATTTCTTTCATGATTATAGCGATAGTCAAATTGTCACTTATTTGATTAGTTTTGAGGTCAGAGGACAACTTTTCGGATTCAGTTCTCTCACTCCACCATGTGGGTTACAGGAATTGAACTCAGGTTGTCATGTTTTGAGGCAAGCCCCCTCATCATCAGCCCCCTCATCTTTTTTGTTTTGTTTTGTTTTGTTTTTTGGTCTTTTTGAAGCAGGTTCTTCCTGTGGCCCCAGCTGTCCTGGAACTCACTATGTAAACCAGGCAGGCCTTGAACTCACAGAGATCTGCCTGCCTCTGCCTCCCAAGTGCTGGGACTACAGGCGTGTGCCACTACACCCGGCCCCCTCATCTTTTTTTAATGTCTTCAGAATTTATAGTGACATATTTTTGTTTCATTCTTAATATTCATGAGCCTTCTCTATTTTTATTTATTAATCTAACTAGAAGGTTATGAATTTAATTGACCTTTTAAATAATTAATGCTTGGTGTCATTGATCTTTTTCTAATATTTCCAATTACACTGATTTCTGTTCCTACTTTTTTTTTTTTTTTTTGGTTTTTTTGAGACAGGGTCTCCCTGTAGCCCCAGCTGTCCTAGAACTCACTATGTAGACCAGGCTGGCCTTGAAGTCACAGAGATCCGCCTGCCTCTGCCTCCTACTTTTATTATTTTCTTCCTTTGGCTTATTTGACTACTTTTTTTTCTTGGTTATTAAGAAAGGAGATTTAATTATTGATTTGACACTTTTCTTTTTGGATTATAAGAATTTAGGGATATAAACTTCCTTCCTTATACTGTTTTATTACATCCCACAAATTTTTGTGCTGTTTTCATTTTTTAATAGTTAAATAAATTTTTCCTTTGAGTTTTCTTTTTTACCGTTCCAATTGCTTTCTTCCTTCATGTTCCAAGATTCCAAGATTCCTTATTTTATAATTTCCTTTTTTTTTTAAGAATTCCCTTTGACACCAGGCCTGGTGGCACATGCCTTTAATCCCAGCATTTGGGAGGCAGAAGCAGTAGGAGCTCTGTGAATTCAAAGCAACCTGGTCTACAAAGCAAGTTCCAAGCCAGCCAGAACTACATAGTGAAGCCCTGACTCAAAAAAAAAATTCCCTTTGTCAGTCTTGTCACACTTCCCCTAGTCGTGTGTGTGTGTGTGTGTGGGTGTGTTATGTGTTATGTTCATGTGTGCTTGGGTGCCCTTGCACGTGTGGGTTTAGAAGTCAGTTTTAGGAGTTCTTACTCAGGCACCATTCACCTCGTTTTGGAGACAGGATGTCTCACTGGCACGGAGTTAACCAATTAGGCTGGGCGGGCAGGCCAGTGAATCCCAGGGGTCCACCTTTTGTACTTCAAAACTGAAATTACACGTTTGAGTCACACTTTTTTGTGTGCAGTCTGAGGATCATCCCAGGCCCTTGTGCTTTACAAACCAGACCATCTTCCCAGACTATTTCCTCCACTCTTAATGATTTCTGATGACAAATCAACAATCACTCAAATTATTTTCCTCTTGTATTTTTCCAGTTTTATTTTTCTTTGTCTTGTGTCTTCAGTTTTCAGAAGTTTGAAAATTGTTATGGCTAATCTTAATTGTGAACTTGATTGCATTAAGAAATGCCTAAGAGACACACTTCTGAGGGTGTCAGTGGGGGTGTTTCCCAACATGCCTGATATTTCAAATAGTAACTACCATGACTAGCTGCATAACTGAAATTTCATACATATTAAATACTGACCCCTGATTTTCCATCTGCTTAGCCCATGGCAAGCACCACTGAACTGCTTGCTTCTTTGAGTTTCATAGATGGAATTATTCACTATTTGTCACCCTGTCCTAGGTTATTACAGTTACTTTGGTATCCTAAAAGTTCATGTATGTTGTCCCATAGGCAGAATTTCCTGTATTATAGTATATATCACATTTTCTTTATCCATTCATCTGTTGATAGAAATTTTGTACTCGTAATTTAACTATTACTAGTAATTTTGTCATGAACATACGAATGCAAGTACTTTTCAATTCTTGAATTCAGGTCTTTTATAGAAATACTCAAAAGTGGGATTGCTAAATCACGTGGGAGTTCTGCTTTGAATATTTTAAGGAATACCCATGCTGTTATCCATAGTAATTGATTACATCATTTTGTGTTCCCAACCACTGCATACTAGGGCTTCTTCAATATCTCCACATTAATGATGTTTGCTATCATTTTCAAATTTTTTATTACATTTATTTATTGTGTGCAGTGTGAGAGAAAAATAAGAGACCGAGAAAGCATGCCACGAAGTACATATGAGGTCAGAAGATAACCTTCTCGAGTCTGTTCTTTCCTACTCAGGGTTAGAACTCAGGTCATCAGGCAGCAAGCACCTTTACTCACTGAGCCATCTCATCAGCGTTGGTTTTGGTTTCCTGAGACAAGATTTCGTGCAACCCAGATTGACCTTCAATTTGCTATGAAGAGTTGGCCTTGAACTCCTGATCCTCCTGCCTCTATCTCCCAAGTGGTAGGATTACAGGTGCACACCACCATGCCAGGCCTACGTTTTAGTTCTTAATCTACTCTGAGTTGGGTTTTTTGTTGTTGTAGTGCAACACAAGGGTAAATTTCAGTTCTTGTACATGTGGACATCCAACTGTCTCAGCACAATTGGCTAAGCCAACTCTCCTTTCCCCCATTGTGTATTCTTAGACCCTCGGAAACTACCTGGGTGGGGGTTTTTGTTTGTTTCTTTCTGTTTTTGAGGCAGGATCTCCCCGTATCCCCAGCTGTCCTGGAACTTGCTATGTAGACCAGGCTGGCCTGGATCTCACAGACATCCACCTGCCTCTGTGTCCTCAGTGCTGGGATTAAAGGTGTGCCTGACTTTATCTGGTTTTTTAATGTAATAAGATCAATTATCTTGGAATCTAGCCCTTTAACTAGATTGTTTTGGCTATTTGGGGGCTTTCATGCATCCATGTGAATTTTTGAGATGTTTTTGCTATTTCTGAAATTTAAAAAATATACTTTGGAGATTTTGGTAAGGACTGAGTCTTTAGATCACTTTGAGTAGCATTTTAACATTTTTAACAATAATAAGTGTTCGCCGGGTGTGGTAGTTGCATGCCTTTAATCCCAGAACTCAGGAGGCAGAGGCTGGTGAGTCTCTGTGAGTTCAAAGCCAGCCTGGTCTATATAGTGAGTTCAGGCCATCTGGGGCTACAGGGAGACTCTACAGGGAAACCCTGTCTCAAAAAGACAAAAACAAAACAAAACAAAACAAAAACAATTATGTGTTCTAGTCGTTGTAATTATGCCAGACTGTTTTATGTTACTATAACAATATTATAATTAGATAAATCATAAAAGAACAGAGATCTATTTAGATCACAATCTTAGAAGCAGAGAATTAAAGATTGTGGTATCCAGGATCTTCTTGACTTCTGATGAGGACTTCATGCAGTGTTAACTCATGGGAGCATTGTGGATGGGGAAACATCTAAGTGCTGAAAGCACCATATAAACAAGAGAGACAGGGGGGTATTAAATCCTCTTAAAGACGCCACCACCTCTTAGTACCAAGTTTCACCATGAGAATTAGTGGAGACAAGCCATATTCAAACTATAGCACCAATGAATATAGGGTGTCTTTCCATTTAATTGTATCTTACTCAGTTTTACTTATTAATGTTCTTCAGTTTTTAGTGTATATCTTTCATCTCATTGCTTAATGTATCTAATTCTGTTTGATACTATTGTACGTGGGGTTTGTAAATCTCCCTTTTCATAAGTTCATTGTTAATGTATAGAAGTTCAAGACTTTTCTTTCTACTTTTATTTATGTAAGGTGTTTGGATAAGAGGGTTGCACGAATGCCACAGCATGCATGCAGAGGTCAGAGGACTTGTGAGAATCAGTTTTCTCCTTCCACCATGTGGGTCCTGGGATCAAACACAGATTGTCAAGCTTGACAGCAAGGACCTTTACCCTCTGAGTCACCTCACTGGCCAGTAACTGATTTTCATATGCTGGTATCCTACAACTTTACTACTGAGAGTTGTCTATATAAATGTCATCTGTGAACAGAGTATTTTAGTCCCTTACTATTTGAATGTGTTTAAAAACAAAATGAAGGTGAGGGTAGAGATGGGGGTAGGAAGTCTAAATATAATCAAAATTCATTGTATGAAATTTGTGAATCAATAAAATTTCTCTTAAATTAAAAAAAAAAAAAAAACAGGGTCTCTAGTCCCAGCTGAATTTGAACTTGGAATCCTCCTGACTCATCCTCTCAAGTACTGGGGTTATAAGATTACATGGACCTTCATGCCTAGTTTATACAGTGTTGGGGACTGAACATAGGGCTTTGTGCTTGTTAGACAAGTGCGCTACTAACTGAGCTACATCGTAGCCCTGGATGCCTTTTCTTTTCCTTGCCTAACAGGACAAGACTCTCAGTTTTCTTTGGGGTGAAACTAGAAACAGTTGACAACCTTGATTCATTCCTTATCTTAGGGGGGAAAGCTTTCAATGTTTCATCATTGACCATGTTAACTGTTGGCCATGTTAACTGCGCTTTTGTTTTTTTGTAAAATCTCCTTTTTTGAATGTGATTTTTTTTTTCGTAGTATAGCTAAAGTTTTGTAAATTTTGTTTAGCTTTTCAAGAAAACAACACCATTGGGTTTTTTCTAGTTCCTGTTTTATTTATACTCTAATATTTATCATTTCTTTTTTCTGCCAGTGTTTTCCTGTGGGTGATAAACTTGAGAGATTTCTTTTTAATTTAAACATAAGTACATATCTATAAACTTTTTGTGCTGCTTTTGCTTCATCTCATAAGTTTTGTTATATTTTGTTTATGTAATGCACATATAGTTGTTATGAAAATGAGATAAGCTACACCATGTGAAAGGAGTTGGGGAAAATAAGGCTGTTAGAATGTTTATCTGACTCAGAGTCAGTGTGTTTACCATTTAATATAGCCAAATGGGTCAGAGGTTAAGATATCTTTGAGGTATCCTTATTTTTTCCCTTCTGTTCCCTTTGGTCTACCTAGAGACTTTCTTATATGGTTCTGAGTTTTTTGACTTTTTGTTGTGTTTCTCTATTTTACAGGAGGCTTCAATTGTGGTAAGTTGTAGGTGGGAAAACAGAGGTTCTATATTCCTGGGATTACATCTTAAAGTTTGATGTGCCTGTACCACTGGACTGTCATCTTCATCTGGTAATTCTTCTTGGTTGTACTATTTTTTCCTTTCACTAGTTACACAGAAGTACTAAAGTGGACTGGAATTGGGTACTTGTTTTTCCAGATTAATTAGGCTCCTTTGAGACCCCATTATCTTTGGAAAGCTAAGGTGGGAAAATCATTTGAACTCATAAAACCATTTGAGACAACCTATACAACCTAGTGAGACCTAGGGATAAGGGACCTATTACCTTAATTTCTAACAAATTACATTTATCTAAGGCAAGACTTAAGAACAACAGAATGTTCTGGAAGCATTTCAGAATGGTTGCTTTTTCTTCCATCGCCCAGCTCTTGCCAGAGTATAAAGATATTTTTCACCAGTCTTCACAGCAAAACATGGTCTGGGACTCCTACAGATGAAAGTCACTAAAGTTTCTCAGTAACCTTAAACCAGGATGCCTTGGATTATTTTATTCACATTGACCCTCCAAGAATGCATCAGTTTACATTTCCTTATCCCC
Source organism: Nannospalax galili (assembly GCF_000622305.1). NCBI lineage: Eukaryota > Metazoa > Chordata > Mammalia > Rodentia > Spalacidae > Nannospalax > Nannospalax galili. The sequence continues at coordinate 1,181,902 of NW_008353234.1, read as the reverse complement.
ATACTGTCATGCGTGGAGGATTTTGTGCTCAAGATGTTGTTCTCTGTATTAGCCTTTCTAATTTTGTGAACACAATTTGCATTGTGGCCACAGTTCTCTGATGAATCTGAATTAGTTCTTTATTTTATTCAGTTTTCTTATGATGATTGAAGTATTGATCTCTGTGCTCCTTACATCCTGGCCCGTAAACTACTTGTAAACAAGAGGTTTATGTTTTGTTTGTCATTGTTGTTCATTTTTTGTTTTGTTTTTAATATTTTAATAATTCTTTTCAAGGGGCTAGAGAGATGGGTCAGCAGTTACGAGCAATGGCTGCTCTCAGAGAGGACCCAGGTTGGTATCCCAGCACCCATATAGCAGCTAACTCCAGTTCCAGGGGATCTGAGATCCTCTTCTGGCCTCTGTGGACATTGCACAACACGAGTGCACTTCTGTACATGCAGGCAATATACTCATACACATAAAATAAAAATGATAGCTAAAATAAGATAATTATTTTAGAGTTTCATACATGATCCCTTTTATTCTTCACCACCCACTCCTCCTCCTTGCCTCCTCCACTCCCCCACTCCCTCCCAATTTCTTGTCTTTTTTCTTTTATAACCCACTGATTCCAGTTTTCATCGCCTGTATACCCATGGGTTCAAGGAGCCATTCACTAAAGCATGGCTGACCTACCATGAACTACACTCATAATAAAAACTGACCCTCTCCCCCACAGCGTCGGAGGGTGGAAGCTTGTGAGCTCCCCCATACCCCATCCTTCGAAGTATTTTATAATTTTCCTTCTTTGATTTTTGCTTAAGTAAATTATTGAATTTTCATGTTTTTTTGTGAATCCTCTTGATAGCTTCCTTGACTTGATTTCTAGTATAATTCCATGTAGTTTATTTTTTAAAAAACCAACCTTTTAACCTTTATTGAGACTTCTGATATGAAGTTGTGGGAGGTTGGCATGTGGGAGACTCCCTAGGAGTGTGAAAAAATTGTGTGCCTCCAAAATAGATTGGCACCAACAGCTCAAAAATTGATCCATGCAAGTGCCGTCTAATGTAAAATACGTTTAATATAGGTTATCTACAAGCAGACCACTATAAAGGGTTTTATTTACTGTAGTTTCAACAAACTACTCAAAATAACCTGTTTCTCATGGCGCTAAGCCTGTAGCACAAACATGGACTTATAGTGCCATCTAGTGTCCAAATCGTAGAAATGACAGCAGGGTCAGTATGAGACAAAACCAGACTTGGGGAAAATTAAGTTTTATGAGTCCTTGCCTTATCAAGGATTTCTCTGGGTTTGGCAAACACTGTCCTGTCCGGGAGAACAGCTTGTTTTGCTGTAGTCTGGCGCATAGAGCAGCTAAATGGACTCTTGCTCCTCTTAGGCCCTGCTGAAGCCCAAAGCCCTCTGGAGGTGAGTTCTCCAGCTCCCTGCAGTAACCTCACACTGTGCTGTTCTGGCCCGGAGTTGCCCGCGCTCTCTATTGGCAGTTCTAGTCCGGCCTTAAGATCCATTATGGGCACTCCTGAAAGCACTCACCGCGTTCCCCTTGCTCTAGGTACCACCTATGCCCCACAGGCGGTCCTTCTGCAGGTAACGCCTGCGTCCCACAGGCGGTCCTTCAGGCCAAAAGGCGTTCCTTCTGCCGGTTCCGCCTGCGCTCCACAGGGGTTCTTTCTACTTGCCTGTTTGTGCCCCGCCCCACACGCCACTTTCCCCGGGTTCTCGCCACGTTGCAGGGGTTCTAGGTTCGGTTCTCATTCCACACGCCATGGTCCCAGCACTGAAGCGTGTTCTCCAGTGGCAGCCAAGAAGACTTCATACTGCCGGGTAAGTTCTCTGGAATGCCCGCTACTTAAATTCTTAATGATATATTTTGAGGAATAGTATTTTAATTTGGTGGAGTTCAGTTCAGCAATATCATCTTATTACAAGTTTCTCTTTATTTTTTTAGTTTGTGTGTGTGTGTGTGTGTGTGTGTGTGTGTGTGAGTGTGTGTGTGTGTGAGTGTGAGTGAGTGAGTGTTTGTGTGCCTGAGTCCATGTATATGCAGCACAATGCATACCAGAAGTTGTGAGCCACCATGTGGGTTCTGGGAACCGAACCTCCGGGACTTTGCAAGGGCAATCAGTGCTCTTAATGGCTGAGTCACCTCTTCATCCCTCCCCCCACCCCCAATTTTCTTTTTTGAAAAAAGTCCTTGTTCCTCCTAGGTGATGAATGTACTGTTTTCTAACAATTTTACTGTCATGTGATCTTATTAGAAAGATGTTCTTTTATTTCTAATTTATTTCTCCACAGCATGGTCACTTATTTCCACAATCATACCTTTTATTTATGCTTATTTCCACCCACTCTTGATCCTCAGTAGTATTTTGTTTCTCTATATTTTATTGGGCTTGTATTCTCAGTATCTTTTACCAAAGCAACTGAAGCTATTAGAAATGAAACCTCAAATCATCCTCTCAAGCAGGGCAATGAAAGTTTTTGAAAAAAGAAAAAGAAACTGAGGTAACTAATATGGTGAGGAAGGAAAAGCCATTGAATTAGATAGAAACTGTCATAAGGAATGAGGCTTAGTGATGAGGGTCTGGAATTCTAGCATTTAGAGGTGAAGGCAGGAGGATCAAGAGCTCAGATTATACTAGCTATATAGGGAGTTCGAGGCTAGCCTGGGCTACCTGAAACCCTGCCCTGAAAAGGAAAAAAAAAAAAAAAAAAAAAAGGAAGATGTCATATACAAACAGTATTTTCAAAATAATTTTATTTGACAACAGAAAACAAACTCCCCCAACTGGCTCATTGTGAAGTGTGCATGGCTTTAGGCAGCTTTTCCGTGCTAATATGCTGAGCAAGGTTTAACAGATTAGACATTTCACATCAGTTCACAAGCCCAAGTGTTTTCCATGTGTTTTAGCATTTTGATATAGATTGCCTTTAAGGATGCTGGATAGAGATAAAGCCACAGCCTTTAACAACAGATTTGTTCACAAGTTCATTTTTATTTTTGCTTAGTCAGTAGTCGTTTTGATGATAGAAACTGTTAAAGACTTTTAGTTACTTTTTCTTTGCCATTTTCCAGAAATTCGTTCCCCCATCCCTACCTGAAGAAAGGAATGTTATTAAGTCTTTCTGATATCACACATTAAAAGCCAAACATCAGTAATATTTCAGCTGTATCTGATGTGCAATTACAAGCAGTGAAAGCTTAAAACATTAAACTCCCAAACCTCTTCAACCCAGCTCCACCTACCTACTGAACTTTGTCATCTCTCTATTTCCTTGTCCATTTGTGACTATCATCACTGGCTTGCTAAGCAACGAATAAGATCCTCTTCCATTAGAGCAAATTGTGAATTCAGTTTTAAGGCAACTTAGGGTAAAGAACTCACATTGAATCATTTAATTAGACTTAATCATTAGGCTTAGGTTTGACCTTTTCTTTCACTCTTCCTCCTGTCCCACCCTCTGTGAGTGAATTAAAATAGAAAAGGCCAAAGCCCAGTCAGCCCTCCATTTAGAAGGCATTTTTAAATTTGTGAGTTGCTTAGTTTTGATATTTTTTTCTCCAATTTTTCTCAATTATTTCCAATTTATTTTTACTGTTATTAAATGTTATACAAGCGTGTTAAAATTTAAGCTCTATTCATCCACTGGCATTAGGAACTAGAACATTCCTAACACATGCTTTCTGCTACCTGAGATTCTTTCTGAAAGAGACCTACTCAGGCAGTTTATATATATCTTTATGTAAAAGGTCAAGAATTGGCCACAGAAAGAATTTGCAAATGTCTAGTAAAACAGGTTGTGGCTCAAATACAGGTTGTTTCCAAAGGCTAATACTAGGGAGAATACATTGAATTAGTTGGCTTTCATGCCTCCTGACCAGGGGTGGTCACAGCCATATGTAAAATAGGCATGGGTTAGAAAAACATAGAGTTTATCATACAGAATTCCAGCAAGTTGACAATAAAACCTAGCTTCCTGCTCATAGCAGTGACCAGGGAAAAGATATTAGGACTTAAACTTGTTATTTAGGGACTAAGCCATGCCTGATAACCAAAAACCAGGTGAAAAACAAAGTTCAGTTCCCTGGGAAGGAAGGCAGGTTTTGTTTTTAATGTCTCAGGAGCCAAAGGAAGGCCTAAAGGCCTTATATGCAACACGTTTCCAAATATACTTGTCGAATACATGAATAAATGAGAAAATGAATGAATTGTAACCTTCCTCCTATATTCCAGCCTGAGCCAGCTAAAAAGCAAGTGTCTTTCAGTCAAGAAAGTAGTTTATCTCTGATATAGAATCACTGTTTTCTTTGTACTTCCAAGTTAGATTATCTTTTGAAACAGATGCATTTTATAGTATTCAGTATCATCTTCTAGAGTATGTATAAATGAAAATATAGAGCGCTCTGTCTTGTTCCCACTCTACCAAGCATGCATACGAGAAGGGAATCTATTTATTTAATGCTCCTTCTCAGTGCTTCTGCATGTTATAGCTGCTTGGTAAGTTTTGGGGGGATTTTGTTGTTGCCCTAAGGGGAACGCTGTAGTTTCTTATTAAATGTGTTCCTATGTTTCCACCATAACTTTATGGTGCAATGCACTTTATTCAGATATAAGTTTTTATTAACTATGGCAAATGTGAAAATATTTTCTTATTGCTCACATGTCCCCTTGGCTTTAAGCCACAATGAGCAAATACCTTTAAAATCAGTTGATTCATCTTGATTGTCCTCTGAAACATTTCCACTATAAGAAAAGGAGAATGTGCAACTAATGAATTAAAAGACAAACCTTAATCCCATTTATCAGTCTCCTGGCTTCAAGCGAGGCCAGTGAGCAAAGAGCCTTTGGAGATTCTTGAACTAGGAAAATGTTTCCATTTTACATTGAATGAATCTTGCCCTTTTTTGATTTTCTAAATCTCGAAGGGAAGTCTGTGGATCTTTTAGACCACACCTACTTAAGAAATTAATTCCTCAAGCATGTTCACCTTAAAGTGAACAGCAGCAATCAAATCAAGATATTTCTACAGGCTGGGCATGGTGGCACACATCTGTAATCCCACCACTTGGGAGGCTGAGACAGGAGATTTACAAGTTAGAACCAGCCTCAGCTGCATAATGAGACTGTCTTGATGTCTCATCTTCAGCTGTGGTCAGTGATCCACTACTGTCTGTTACATCAGGTCCACCTCACATCTCTTACCTTTAGGACCTCGATTGGCATATTTCACATGAAAGATGCTTCAACAGGTGTTATTGTTCCATTGTGAAGTGTCCCCCATAGGCTCATGCTGAGTGCTTGGTCAACACCTGGCACTTCTATTTTAGGAGATGCTGGAAACTTTGGTAGATGGAGTGTAGTTGGAGTAAGTACTTCACATCTAGTGCTCTAGTTCCTTTCCGTCTTCCTGTTTTGTATCATTCTGCTTTCTGGTATCCATGAGGTGAGCAAATTTGTTTCACCATATTCTTTAAATGGGTATGGAATGGAACCACATGAACCACCTTTATTTTCACTCCTTTACTGGCAGAGTGGTTCTAATTCACTTCCAACATGAGCATTAAATATTTACAAACCAAATGGAAAAACCACACCTCATTTTAAAAGTTTTTCCATCTCTTTAATCAAACCCGGAAGGAACTATCATTTGCCAGACTATTCCAGTTAGCTCAGCATTTGGCACATTTTCTCCCTTTTCTTTGATCACAGAGTAAGGTTACTTCCATTCCGGAAAACTCCAAGCATTTGGTACGCAGTCAGCGAGGTTTTTTTTTTTTTTTTTTTTTTTTTTTTTTTTGCCTAAATCTCATACCTGCTGCTTCTTTTTCTCCTGTGAGTACTTCATAACAGTAGGAACAATTTTATATCCTAGGGTATGCACTATTGGAACTCAAGGTAATCCCTGTTCACTGGTGAAGCCAACAGTTAAATCCTATCTTTATAGAACTGCAAACTTCCTATATTTACATGCAGGCCTCTGTTGCAGGTTCAGTAACAATGATAATGAATTTTTGTATCTCCAGTTGTTGTGTCTGGGAATAAGAGCAAATAATCATTGCTCATTCAGCAATATTGCTTATATGTATGGTGGTGTGCAAATTATAGATTGATTTTGCACATAATTTGTTTAGATAACAGGGCACAGTAAAGATAGTTTGTCTCTGTATTCCGATGCCTAACAAGGGCACTGGTATATAATAGATGATTGCCATCAAGTCTTATGTTCATCAGGCACTGCATGCCAAATATATTACTTATATCCAGAGTATTTAAGAGTTAATACTTAATTTTTTAACTTATTTACACAGTATAATAAATGCAATGGCATTTTATAAGCCTGGGAATTAGCACCAAATCAGAAGATCAATAGTTATTCATATAGTACTTTTGAGTTCATGGAATGCTAACATATACATTCCTCTCCGCTGTGGGCACAATGAAATGTGGCAAGTCTGTGTATCTCTCCAGTGCCCATAAAAGTCAATTTACAAGATAGGCAATCAATATTGATTTATTAATGAATGCAACAGGTATTTAGTCTCTTCGTGAAAGATTTATTTTACTATGTTCCCAGGCTGGCCCCATGGTATGCTCTGCTGCTTTTAATTACCTGAAAGCTGGGGCATGAACTACCATGCCCAACTTACAAAGCTATTTCTACTAGCTTTCTCACTGTGCTCAAGAGTGCAATAAGAATTTTGTAGAGACCATGCTTATTTTATGAGAAAGAAAATGGGTAATGTCTTACATTTACATTTACCTAGTGCTTTATAGTTTAGATAGCAGCATACCCATAAGTCATAACTTTTTCCTGTTACCTAGGCGAATGTTCTAGTATTAACTTGCCCTCACCAGTGAAATCTTGACTGATCAAATAATCATTATCTCTTTCCTTATAACAAGTATAGAATATAAGCTTTCTTTTTATTTCATTGCAGAGTGACTTGAGAGAATTTCTCTTTGAGTTCGTGCACCCCAAACAATACCTGGCATGTAAGAGGTGGGTAGAATTCATTCATTCACACACATGTAACTATTGATATCTACATAAATGTTTTAGTTTATAACACACTTTAATAGCATTTTCTTTCTGAAATTTTAGGTCTATGATAAAATGCCCTCTTTGATATCTCTAAAGCCTAGCATGGCTTTTGGCACATTATATGTGATTACAATTGTGCAATCACTTATGCTTTTTTGTAGTTTAAAATCAATTTCTAATCAGTTTCTTTTCTGCTACCTGGCATAATATGTTTTTACTCAAATCACCAGAGCAGTAGAAACACATTGGCTCAAATATATGAATTATTCTTCAGTCAGCCTTAATTATGTTCACACAATATTATGATTTTTTGACAAAACATTTTTGCTTGCTCTTATAGCACAGGAGAATGCATAGCAAGGTATTAAGCATTCATTCAGCACTGAAACTTTTAAGTTTTCAAGTGCTTTATGATTTGCAAAGTATGTTTATACATTTTTCTTCATGTCGCCTGGATGTGACCACAATTAAGCATCACATCCTTAGTGTGTGGCACAAGGACAGGCACAGAGAAGGAAATTAATGATATTCAGACATATTCTCTGGCACTTATATTAGGGCTAGGTAAACTATAGGCAGTGGGCCAGATCCATTTAATTTCAAAGCTGACAATGATTCGTACCTTTTGAAAGGTTTTTAAAAACTATGTAACTGAGACCATGTGGCTCACAAAGTCTGTAGTATTTACATTCTGACCCCTTACAGAAAAAAGTTGACCCCTGATTATTCCTCCAGCTAAAATTATTTTTTCAGATGTTAGCCATGCATGATTGTCAATATGCTGTTACTGAGCACTTTGCTTTTTTCTCCTGTGATTTACAGTGTTTGGGTACATTTTATTAGTCGTTTAAGTCAACCTCTCCCACAAAGGGAGGGAGGCAAGAGAGGGAGTAAACCCATTAAATAGTCCCAAGTTCTCTCATCAGTAAGGCTAGATGTAGGTATGAAACCCGGGAATAGATTTGGTGAAATGCAGCAGATTATTTGGTCACTACTATGAGCAGGGAGTTCAGACTTCATTCTGTCCCAAGCCTAATTATTCTTTCTGTAACCATTACCAGACAGGCCAAACCCTGCTCACCTAAGCTGAAAGAAGGAAGGTGATGCAGGCTGGTGCCTCTCAGAAGGCTGGCACAACTGTGTGTTTCTTGTCTAATTTTCCTCAATGTTCTAGAGCAATTTCATGCTTTCTCTAGAAAGCTTAATATTATTTTCCCCTAGAAGCCTGATATTTTCCTCTTCTCATCAGCATAGAGCTCCTGAGGTAGGGGAGAATAGAAGTACAATGTCTATATGGATGCTTATTCTTAGGGGAAATAACAAAAGGTATACTAGAAATATTGGCTGGACTGTGTTGTCTCTCTCCCAAGTAGAGCAGATGTACAGAGAAATGGAAGTTTTAAAACACCAAAACTTTAACAAATGGCTAAAAACTGTGATTTAAAACAGACTAAAGATTGGCTCAAGCACAATATAAATGGAAAATATGTTCCTTTAAGGAAAATGGCAACATCAAAAAGTACATCTCAAAAGAAGCAGGCTTACATGTAAATCCAAGAACTAGAAGGGGAGAATTAAAACCGTTCAAGAGAAACAGTTTAACAATAGGTAAGAGCTGGGCTTAGGGTTCTCGTGTTCATATTTCCCCAGGTCTTAGTGTTTCGGTCCTTTCTGAGTTCTGGGTCACAGGCCTCCAACTCCCAGGCTTTAGACTGTTTCTTTTAGGCCATCAGTCCATGCAAAGAGCCTTCTGCTCTTAGGATTTAAGTGTTCAAACTGCAATCTTGGGCCTCTATCAGGTTTTGTGCTATGTGTCATAGGTTTCATTTCTTAGAGTTCATATGTGTCCCATAGAAACGGGCTCTATATCTGACTTGAGATTTGAGCAGTCCATCCAACTCAGGTAGGCCTTCAGTATCTTGGCTCTTGAGGTTTCTGTTGGTCTCAGGCCTAAGCTTCCATCTATGGTGAGACAAGTTTTCCATCTTAGTCCTTTCAGTCAAGTCACAAAACATATGTCTTCTACTTTGGGCCTTCTATATGCATTCATTTTAGGTCTTCTGCTCAACTTCCATCGTGACTGTAGTACTGCGTCTTAGTCTCGAGTCTTCTGACAGGGCAGCCTGGCACAAGGAACAGTTCCACAGCGATCTTTCTGCACCTCTTAGAGAGGGGCTAGGACACTCCTCTGTTACACATTTGACACAAACACACACATGTACATACATACATACATACAAAGAAATACCCAAGGGAGGATTACATTAAATCAAAGAGAGGGAGACATACACTCAAAAAGAGACTGAAACGCCCAAAGGTGAGTATAAAAGAAAAGGAAAAGTAGAAGAGAAAGAAACACAAGCACGTACAAGTCAACAGTAATGCTTAAATGAGCAATCACGAAAGCGAAGAGACGCACAGAAGAAACCGCTCAAGAGAGGCAGAAAGAAAATGTAAAAAAGAGAAGCATGAGCTAAGTAAAAACAACAGAAAGGAGGTCAGAATCAGAAAAGGTGAGATGTTGAATCAGCAAGAAGAGGAAGAAGTGACAAAGTTCACACACAAAAAAACAAATGAGGTAGGCACAAAAGGAAAGGAGAGGGAAAACATATAACATTTGACCCAAAGAAGAGTTGTAAAAGGAAAAAAGACTGAAAGAAGAGCCAGATGTAGAAGAGCAATGAGAAATAGCAACCAAATGGAAAGAAACAAGAGAGATACATCGAAGACAACACACAGATCACACTTAGGCACAAAAGGAGAAAACAGACAAAGATGTAGAGAAGAAAGTAGTTAGGAGAAACATGGGAATGGGTAAGACACATTAAATCAGAAGAAAGAAAGACATCTAAGGAAGACACAGACAAGCAAGTAAGACATAGACAAAACAAGTAGGAAATAGACAAAGAAGACAAGGAAGAAATGGACACAAAGCAAGGAAGAAAGACATGAAATACAAAACAAGACAGACAAAGCAAAGAAGAAATGGACAAAGCAAACAAAGAAGAAACAGACAAGCAACAAAGAAAGAAACAATCGAGGCAAGGAAGAAAGACACAAAACACAAGACAAGACAGACAAAGCAAAGAACTAGACAAAGCAAACAAGGAAGAAATAGACAAGCAAGAAATAGACAATCCAGGCAAGGAAGAAAGACACAAAACACAAGACAAGACAGACAAAGCAAAGAAGAAATGGACAAAGCAAACAAGGAAGAAATAGAAAAGCAAGAAATAGACAAGCAAAGCAAGGAAGAAATAGACACAAAAAGCTAGACACACTTGAGGGAAAGAACCAAGCAAAGTCCAACAATCAGGAAGGGTAAAAAGTAAGACAAAAAGCAAACCAAAAAATAAATAAATAAAGTGTCATTAGTATTAGGATAAGTGATAGTGTTAACCAATACTATTTACACTATGACCAATAATGATAATCACAGCCCACCACACTGACACAGATGCTCTTCTACTTATAAGCAAATTTTTACCTTGGGGGTTTCTTACATAGAGCTAATAATAATAACAATAAATGAAAAACAAACGTCAATTCTGCCCACCTCTAAGGGTTACTGGTCATTTATATTGTATCAAATGACCTTATTACAAAACTCCTGGGCATACCATCTACGTGCCACACGCCAGGTACTTTCCATTCATGATTTTAATTTAACCTACATGAAATACACAAGTCTTATCAGAAACTATACTATAAATTGCCAAAGGTCATACAAACTAGTAAGTAACAGAAAGGATTTCAACACAGAGTGTATGCCTCTCAATATTCTGTTATAAGTATTTACTAATTTCCATAAAAGCCAATTGTCACAGGGAGCTGCTTTTTTTTTTTTCTTTTCTAACTGAAGAGCCCTTAGACACCACCTACTCAATCTTCTCATTTTACAGCTTTATTCTCCCCATCTATTTAAGAAAACTGACTTGATTTTCACATCCTTCACAATTTTAATGGTTGCTTCAAGGTCTAGGTTTCTTTTTACACTAAATCTTAACTGTAGATAGATTCTCACAAATGGAGATGAGAAAGTCCATCCCTTCAAAAGAAAACAAATTATTTTTAAGGCTTCTCAATGCTTATGCCTCTAAGAATGATTGAGTACCAAGTTAAAAAAAAATTAAAAAAGGGAAAGACAAATAGAGGCTAAATTTCCTCTGTGATACAGCTGGTAAGCGCACTGTAAAGTCAGAGTTGCCTCAGTTAGCCTGGTTGATAATATGGGAGCCTGGTGCTCTTCCACTGCATATTTGGCCTCACTTCACATTAGACCACCATACTCTACCCAACACCACCTTCTAGCAAACAGAAATAATCAGAGGACTGCAACACCAGTAACTTACTCAATTCTATTATTTTAAAAATGCTACAGTGCCAGGCATGTTGATCTTCAGGTAGGAAAGCTGGTTTCCTTCAGTGTGTTTACATGTTTTGATCTTACTGAAGATTTAGCTTTCTGCATCACTTTTGGGAATGATTTGGCAGAGACCTACAGAATTAAAAAAAAAAAAACAAGAGAGAAGCTGTGTAAATGTCAGAAAGGTAAACCAAGTACTGTGCTAGAGTTACAGACTCTAATTAATGACCCATTTAAAAAAAAAACTTTCTGCAGTTTAGAAATCTGTAAAGTTCAAATTTTTAGGCCTAGAGTGAAAAAAAAAAGAAAAAAGAAAAAATTTCCCCACACAGCAATAGGAAACTATGGCGTAAATGGAAAAATGTCTTGCCTGTAATCCCTTAAAGAGCCACAGCTTCATATCTTTGAGGACCAGAATCCTGTTTACAATGCCAGTTGGCTAGGAAGGATTCCCTTAATGATTACTAGCTGAGATCCCCAAAACGAGAATAAAGGAAAAAGAAAATAGCATGTAAGAACAGAATTGCCAAGTTTGATTTATCTATCTTGACTTGGGACTAGCAAGTAATAGAGCAGCACTTCAGACCTTATAATCTTGCTCTCTGAAATACAGTTGAGTCACTCTCGAAAGTGCTCATTCCCAGTAAGACAGTCTACATGGGCTGCTGGCCCTAAAGATTCTGAGTATAGGGCTGGAAGGATAGCTCAGCAGCTAAAAGCACTTGCTGCTCTTGTAGTAGTTCTGTTCCCAGCACCTTCATGGAGGTCACAACCAGCTCTAACTTTTATTTGTGGAGATCTTCTGCCCTCTCCTGGCCACCTATAGTACTGCATGCCATGGTACACGTCTATGAATGCAGGCAAAACACCCATAGACAGAAAATAAAAATAAAGATTCTGAGTTTAAAAGACAGATCTTCCTAAACAATTGTTTCATTAACTATGTAACAAACTGTAACTGCATTTATTTATTTATTTATTTATTTATTTGTTTATTTATTTATTTATGGAGTTTTGAGACAAGAGTCTTATTACTATATAGTCCTCCCATGAAAATACTATATGGAATTTATGGAACTTTCGCTCTTCCTGAGCAATGCCAGACAATGCCTATACAACTAGGCTTTGCTGCACTTAACATTCACCTTCATCTCCCACCCCTCAACTCCCTAATCAGCCTCTCCCATCGCTCACCTAGAGAGTGTAGTGTTCTGGTTCTTTAAATTCTGTCCTGGTCAGGCTTTCATTTGTAGTTAGAGGCTTTTATTATCATTAATGATAGTGTAAAAGGGTAACTTTTTATCTTCTCAAACAACTTATTATATATTATATTCCATGGGTATTCAATGCATCTTGAAGTATGTAAATGACTGGTAAAGCTTTCCTATAGAGCTTCAAAGGAGACTTTGGGTAGCAGATCATTCAAACAGAATGACTTGCTTATGAAGGCGGTGCTGCTTATTATGTAGCAGTTTTTCTCCCAGAAGAAAGAACAATTTGAACAGTTTAGTTATAGGCCTCTACTATGTCCTGTAGTTCCACTCTAAATGCCTAACTCATGCAGCCTGCTGCCTTCCTCATTCACATTCTCACTTTCACAGTCTTACACAGACCAGCTTCTCTATTAATTACGAAGCTGTTCTTATCAAAGCAGACCCAGAGAGATGATAAATATAACCTAAATCAAAGGCTAACAATAATAGAAAACAAGATCAAAATTTAGACTTACTTATTACACTTTTCCAGACAACAACTTACCTATCTTGATGTGTGGTGGTTGTCTTTAGGTTTCATCTTCCTATCTAGGTCCAGCAAAGTGTCTTACTAAAACCCCCTGACTTAGGGCTGTTGCCCAGTGATACTGAGCTATTCCCCTGGAGGATCCTCATGCCCCATCACCACCTAGGGATCGTCAAAGGGAATAGGTCACTAACACTGAAAAGCAACAAGCCTGTTCTTCTGGGGGAAGATCTGTAGAAGAAATAAAAGAAATGAAAATGATTAAAAACAAGTACACTGGGAAAGTTTGTCATTCAACTCAACTAGTAGTTGAGTTAAATCATGTATTCTTTTTTCTTTGTATGGATTAAGGGGTGGACTCTAGAGATTTATAAAGCTCCGCTATGGCTGTTAACCTATTGATATGAGAATCACCCCATCCTAGCTCCTTTCTGGGTACTTCTCATTTCCAACAGAAGTTTAGAGCTGAATGATTACCAAAACTTCCAGCTTTAGTCTCTATTCTCTTCCAGTAAGTAATCCTTTAGAATGTACATTATTAATGCCCTTGTACATTCATCATCAAATATACTGGGGCCTGGAGGGTCAGAGTTGAAATCAGCAGAAAGAAAAGCCAAAGCTTTCTCAACCAAGAGAGCCATGATGCCACTTAGAAAAAACTCCAGATCCTATGAGTTCCATAAGAATCCTCCTTCACATTGCTGTAAGAATCCCCTTTCACATGTTTATTTTAAAAGCTGAGCAATCCACACTAATCATAGTGTCTGTCGCCTAGTTATGCAGTATTTCCCTCTTAATTCGTACTTTAAGTAGTATCATCCCAGAATACAACCAAAGTAAGTAAGCAGAATCATGTTCTATACAATTCTCATGGTGCATCCCTTGAGCAATTGATTTAATGTGGCACCTCTACAGTTCTAGGATATTTAGAGAAACCAGAATTTTCACAATCCTATAGAACCTCATCTATGATAATAGCGAACTATGCTATGGAAGTTTCCTCTGGTACAAAAGGCCAGGGATCCAGAGACTAGCTGACACAGGCCAGATTCTAACTCTAACGTTTAGGAATTTCATTGTTTTTCATATTAAGAAACATATTAAGAAACCCTCAAGAGTGACCGTGGAATGAATTAAGCATTCCAAAACAGAACTGATGTAGTTCAAGTTGGTACTATTCATAAGCAGACCCTAAGAACTCGAACTTCATACTAGTTGGCCAAAGGAAGGTGAGAATGATCACAAAGCCTGACCAGAAAGGCAGTTGTCTCACTGGCTAACTAGCTATGTGGTGAGAAGGGAAATGATTTGTTAATTTGAACCTCTCATTCTTCATTTATAAAATGTAGATCAAATATGCTTACCCTTGCCAACCTCACTGGAGCCCACCTCTGAAGAGAAATTTGCCAAATACGAAATAGAAAGTTAAAATGTATGTATACATGCAAGAAGAAAATTGTATAGAAATTGCTGATTCTTCTTTTATAAAAGAGCTGCAGAAAGGTAAAAGCCCTTAGAGCCAGACAGAAGCCAACAACTGGAAGGTTTCCAAAGTACCTTTTTCTTCAGGTAGCCTGCAAGGTATCCACTCAGCTAGCTGGACCTTGGCGAGACCCTCAAAAGAAAGAGCTGCTGAATTTGGAGCCTAGCATCAGCTGCTTACAGTCCTTGAGTCTCATGCTGGGAATGTCCTTATGAAGAAAGACAGGGCTGTCATTAGGTTATAAAAACTGTTGAGAAAACTCAAATGGCAAAACAAAACAACAAAAACATCTAGGAAGTATAACCTGCCACATTAGACACTTAAGGGTAGAGATTATCTCAAGCAGTTAATTGAATTACAACTCCAAGACTCACTTTTAGGTTCTTCTAAATGAAGCCATCCTTCCTCTTGAGTCGGGGTACAAAACCAGCTCCAAATTCATCCCTTGAAAAAAAAATCCCAATGATAATTATATGTTGATAGTGAATGATAATTTGATTAGTAGTTATACACCATTTCATAAGTATAGACCAGTGTTTCTCAAATTGGAGTGGTAAGAACTTGGGGGGGTTGTGGATATATTCTCATGGACCCCCCCCCCCACGTTCTAAGAGTTGTAAAAAAAAAGAAACTTGCCTTTCATGGTAGTTTGAAAACATGTTTGTATTTCAGGGAACTTTCATTTCTTTTCCTTTTTTTAAAGTGGGTGGATTTTTTTCTGTTTTTTATTTTTGTTTTGGTTTTTTTGTTGGTGTTTTTAAACTTAAGTGAGCAAGTTCCTTGGTGACAACACAAGCAGAGCCACCTTCCCCAGAGATCATCCAGTGGATTAAAGGGGAGGGACAGGGGGAGTAAGCCCATCAGACTGAGATAGTGAGGCATAGGCTGGATGGTGGACAGGTCATGCAGGAGTGCATGCGTAGAGCTCTAGTCTGGTTCTGCCACAGGGTTTTGCACAGCCAGCTGGCAAATCCATTTCTTCCACTTCACACAACTTCATGAAGGTATAGTTCATAAACATCTGCAGATCCACTTGTTCTGCTAGGTTTTTTATTTACAAATTCCTGGAAGTCTGAGACAAGCCATTGGGCAGCTTAGGGGGTAGTTCATTCACAAGTCCAGGCAGCCTGAAAATGATGAGGGCTGGCCGGCTGGCCATCCCATGACTGCTGACGGTGGGGGGGGGGCGCTGAGGCAAGGCAAGATTCTGTACAACTCTTTGTATCTTGTCAACCATAGGGGACAAAGATCCTTAGTTTAGGGGGATGTTATCTCATAATAGACAGCTCTACCGGGGACAGGCTCATGCTCCAGGTGCCCTACTACACAAAGTAGTGGGTGCTTTACAGTGCCTCTGGGGTTACGTAGGACCAGGTGACCATGAAGGAATTGGCCATGATCAGTGACCTGCCTGCTCACCCATAATTATGTCCTACACCCTAATCTCCCTTTCAAAGTTTACAGGGATGCTGGAGGGCTTCATGCCTTGGTGTATGATCTAGTGTTTTTCTTGCAGGTATGCCACACTCCCAGCTCCCATATCCATTTGAAGTCATCTTCCTTGAGCTCTTTGGCCTTATCTCTCTAGATGAAGAAAGTCTTCAGTTGTATCCTCTGTTGCTTGTCCAATTCAAACTCCTCCAGGTTCTTCTTGCGAAAAATGCTTACTTGGGTAATGCCTTCACAGGTAAGGGACTGGCCCTTGGTGACAGTGGGCTTAATGGTGAGTACCAGCAGCAACAGCTTCCTCCAGGCCAGTGTCTGGACTTCATGAGTCAAGGCCTCTATCTAGGTCCATAGGAGATTGGCTACAAGCTCCAGGGGCCTAAGCAAGCCTGGGTGTGGGTGATGGACTTAGCCTGTACTTTCTGGGGTGGCCAGGGGTGCTGGTAGCAAAGGGAGCCCAAGCCTCTTAGCTTTCTTAAGTCAGTGTTCCACCAAACACACATTCCTTACATCTCGGAAAACTTTGTTCCTTGGAAAATTGTTTCATTCTGAAGCATTATGTGAGCTGGAGAAACAGTCCACGGATCCAAAATGATTCAATACTATTATATGTATCATCCCTAGCCAGCCAGCCAATGTTGTTAAGCTTCAGGGGAAGGGAAGAGCAGGGAACAAACTGTAGGGAAATGCAGATAGGAATGTTCGGTGTTAAGAATATTTTTTTCAGTTGGACTTTAGTACTTGTTCTACATCAGGAAAAAGTAGTATTTTTTTGTGTTTTTTATTTTTCAACTTGCCATAGTGCCTATTGAAAAGTGTGGCGAGGAAGAGGGTATATAAACAACAGCAAAAAGTAGACCATATCAGCTTTTGTTTATAAGTCTTATATGTCCCTATAGCCCTCTTATCAAAAAGATTGCAAACTAAACAGTATTTCTGATCTGTATTATTCATGGTCATCTGTTCTTGGGCAGAAACAGAGTAAAGTGGTTGAAAGAGCCCAATTATCAAATTTATAGCCCAATTCCTAAACTGAATTCCTATGCTCAAGCTTCTGAGACTCAGTAATCACCATTTGCCATCCTTGGCATAAAGTCTACGTAATAGCTAAGCCCTTTTCCCTGAATATCTTTCCATGCCTCCCAAGGAGGTAAAAAATGGATGACATTAAAATAAACTAACTAGACTACCCAGATAACCGCAGTACTAATCATAGCCTGAAACAAAGGGAAAAGTAAGCCTAGTAAAAAGTAATAAGCCCTCTTTCTTTATCCTATCAACTTCCTACCCCAGTGAACTCTCTTTCTAAAATACTTAAAATTCACAATACTTGAGCATCATTCTCTAAAATGATATCAAATATATTTATAATATATTAGGTCTTCAACAATACAACCACCTCAAGGATTAAATTATATAAACTGTCATTTCTCATTTCAGTGTACCGTAGCATAGGGCTGGATACACAATATTAATTCTACAGTTTAATTGATTGTAATGATTTAATTGATGTAATATATATGTACATACATGTACATATAAATTCCACATAAGCTGAGAAGAGCCAGCAACCTATTAGTCACTCCGACTTTTCTATGGGTGGTACATAAGAGAAGGAAAATTGAATGAGAAAAAGACTACTGAATAGCTACAAAGTAGTACTTACAGTATTCTAAACAGGCAAATTCTTATAGCTGTCCGAGGAGTGGCAGTTCATCCTGGTCCCTGCCCTGGGCGAATTTCTTGACAACTTTCTTAGAGGAATAGTATCACTTTTCAGTGACTGCCAAGAATTGATGTTGTGATGCCTATTTTCATCAGCAGTTCCATATTACTCAGTGGCTGGCCAATCAACAGTTCCGCCTGGCTCAGCAGGTGAAGACACTTGCTGCTAGGCCTAACAACTGGAGTTGGATCCTCAGGCAGGACCCACATTGTGGTGAGAACCAACTGCCGCAAGTTGTTCTCCAATCTCCATGCTCGGCACGTGCACGCACACACACGCAAACACAGACACACACGTAATAATTTTTTAAAAATTAAATACTCTAGGCACAAAACACACTTCACACTATTGGCTGGGCTATTAACTTTTTACTAGGCAGATCTCTCATTTTTGAAGTTTATGCACAAAAGAATGATTAGATCTTGACTTAGATTTCATTTCTCAAAACAGAAAACGGTGAAGCAGGTTCCATCATTTCTAAGATAAGTTCTCACTTTAAAGTGGTGCTTCAAGCTACTTCAAGTGATTACCAGAATTAAATAATGCATCTTATATAGTGAATAAACCAAATATGGTGGCCTATGATTTTCAAGAGCAATTTAACATATTTTCTTTAATTTAATCCTTTTACAGCCATTTTCTTAATATAAGTAGAGGCTGGTGCTCAGTGATGGTCGAAATTTAAAGATTAGAAAGTTTAAATCATTTTCCTAAAAGGTAATAACAGTAAAGGCCACAGAAAGGTTGGTTTTTAAGTGGTACTACAGACCAAACAAAGATACTAGTCTTAGGCATGCCACTCTAGAACTCCTTTGAAATAACAATAACACAGCAGTCTATGGACAGAGTCATCCCCCTCAGTAAAACAAGAGACACAGGTCATTAGATATAGTATAAATGGATTTTTTTTTTAGTTCAAAAAATCCCCTAATGACCGGATTATCAAGTCTACCTCACAATCCAAATGTCTTTCTTCAGAAATAAAACTAACAACAACTTTTTTGGCAATTGGCACTGTATAGTAGCAATATACAAACTTAACCACCCAGAATGTGCCAATAATTGAAATTAAGATAATTAATAGATCCAAGAGAGTGAAGGTTCATCCACCTAGTTTAGGCCTGCTTTTGAAAACACATGTAAATACATTTAAATGGTAAGAATATCTTGGCTGAATGGTCTGGAACGTGGGACAGTCAATCAGTACTGTGTTCATTAATGAGACACAGAAGACTCTTTGGGTAATTGCCATTACTCAGAAGTAATGCAAAGGAAATGGAGGGCTCCAATGGGTAGG
Organism: Nannospalax galili; assembly: GCF_000622305.1. Classification (NCBI taxonomy): domain Eukaryota; kingdom Metazoa; phylum Chordata; class Mammalia; order Rodentia; family Spalacidae; genus Nannospalax; species Nannospalax galili. The sequence goes on along the minus strand of NW_008353234.1, from coordinate 1,162,791 downwards.
ATCAAGGAAAGTGAAACCAAAATATTGCATTCCTTAAGTGGGTAAACTGATGCCTTCTGGGATTATTGACTTAAGTCCAAGAGAAGGGCCTTGCCCAGTCAAGACTACCCAACAAGAGGCAGAAGGGGCAGAGTGATGGACCTGGGGACAGGGAACAAAATCTTTCCTGATGGCCAGATTGTGAGAATTAATGGTCTTTAAAAGTGGTCCATGGACAGGAAAGGGGCTGAGGAGAAGGAAGATCTTGTATAAAGTGTATAAGATTATGGCTATTTGGGATTTTATGTATTGGAACAGTGCAAAAGGGACAGAAATAGGGCCGCTGTTGGATGTAAAATACATGGAATACTGTAATATTTACACTTTATTATACCAATGGGAAACTAGAGGTGAGATTACGTGCTTAATAAGCCAGGGTGGGAAATAAACCATTGACCATTGCCATTGTGCCTATTAATAGTCCCAAGATAAGTTTTAGAGAAGAAAGCAAGCCATTGGTAATAGTCATTGTGCCCATTAACAGTCCCAGATGTTTTAAGTGGACCAGCAGCCCCTGCAGTAGTACATAGGGGCTGTGAGAACACAGTATCCTAAGTGTGCATGATTGCAAATATTCATATTAACAATCCAGAGGCTTAGTTGATCAGTACCCCTGATGTATGCAAAGAGGGCACAGGGGTCCTTAGTAATGATCTGTACTCTTGATCATTGATTGATATTCACATTAATTATCCAAAATCTGAGGTTATAAAGAGTTAACATTCTTCAACAGCAGCAGTCAAAAGGAAGGAACATAAGAATCTTTTCTTCTAGGCAGGTCTGCACACATAATAATGCATATTAATATTCACTGAAGAAGGGCTCATAAATAGTTAACATGCCTCTGATGTAAAAGGAATATGAGGCTGTAAAATCCTACTTCGAAAAGTGGGATGAACAGTTGCATTAACACACACTGAAATCCAAAAGGAGGGTGCTGAGTAAAAGCATCTCTCTGCTTTAAAGCAAAGAGGGCACAGGAGTTTTGATACAAGTTATGTTCAGAAAATGGTTTGCGCACGTTAACTTTCCAAGTCAGAGCATCTTGAGTAGTGGCACTTCCTGCTGAAAATGCTAAGGCAGTAAATGAGATCCTTTTCTAGTGCACAGAACAGGAGGAAATGCAATTGTACATATTAACAGTCCAAAGGAAGAGGCCTTGGTTGATCAGCACACTCTGCTGTACTGTAAAGGAAAGGTGAAGGGGTATAATCTTTGTCTACTGACAAAGACAAAAGAAAATTTCTATTATGTATATTAATGGTCCACTAACAGGGACCTTGTTGGGGGGGGGGGGACCAGCATCCCTTGCAGTAGTGCAAAAGGATATAATGGTCCTAAAAGTAACAGGGTTGTGGACAATTACACATTAAGTGTCCAAACATAATGTCTTAAGCAGTGGGCACTACTTATTAAACGGCAGAGGAAGTCAGAGGTGGGATGCTCATGTCTGCTGCTTAAGAATCCACATGAATGCAATTCTGCACATGAACAGGCCACAAAAAGAGAACTTCAAGGTCAGCAGCCTTGAAGAGGGTAGAACCTTGGATAAATTGGATGAATCATGTCCTGATTACATACATTAATGTTCAAAGGACATAGTGTGGTGAATTAAAACCACATCCTTTATACAAATATTAAGATCTTAAAGTACTGGACACTCTCTCCTGAAAATCAAAGAGAGTAGGGAGGAGAAGATATCATTATCTAGTGTCCAGTTTTATAGAGAAGCAAAGAGGGACCATAATGACCCTTGCTGTACTGCAAAAGGGTCTGAGAGTCAGATCTTAGTCAAGGGAAATGAGTCATGTGCAGTTAATGCTAAGACTTGAAATGCATGGTTGTGGCCATTACAGTCTTACACCTCGACTGTTCAAGCATAAGGGTCCTTGACAGTATGCGTTCCCTGCTGGAAGGGAAAGGCAGAAGGACAGGGAATGACTTCTCTGTAGTGAACTGAAAAGAACAAATGCAATCAGACATTATTAGTGGGCCACAAAATGGGACATTATTATAAGTCACTGCCGTACTTCAAATCAAGGGTGAAGTTTATCCTCATGCAATTGTCATTATGCGCATTAACAGTTTGAGAAAGGGACCTCAAGTTTACAGCATCTTAATTCCATAAATTGAAGAGAGTATGATTGATCAAATAGAAGTCTAACTTGAAGGACCATTGACAATATTGAAATCATTTCTGTCTGTAGTCTCGAGAAAGGGACTTTATATTAGTTAGCCCCCTTGCTCTGGTTAAGTACAGGAGTCGTGATCTAAAAGGCACAGCAGTGAACATGAGAATATGTACAAAACAACTAACATTGTGCGTGTTTACTAGTTTAAGGATCTTAAGTAGTAGGCACCTCCCATTGCAATAGAAACAGAGTGCACTGTGTGCATACTAACAGTATTGTTAACAGCAAAATGAAGTATGCACATTCACAATCAGAGAGACTGCAGAACATGGTGGTATACACTAGTATCCGATTACAATATCCTGAGTTCAAAGCCAGCCTAGGAGACATATTAAATTCCAAGTCAGCCTGGAAGTGAAAAACAGGACAGGAGCCAGGATTGAATCTTGGTTCCTTTGAAGCACCTGCAGTAATGCAAGTGGACATAGGAAATAGGATCTGACTCTTATTTATATAAAGGGGCATAGACTACTGTCAGTTACATGTGTTAAGCAGTGTACAACAGGCATGCAGGCTCTTACAAAAAGTAAGTATAAACAAATTCGATGCCAGGGTAAGTTTTTGGTCATTTACTATCCAACAGAAAGACTTCAGGTGGGTAGTATCCCCTCCTATAGTTAGAGAATTCAGGATGTTAGCTTATTGGGAGGGACAATAAATAATTACAAATACATAAAGAGCCCCAATTTAGGCTAGTAAGTGGGAAGATAATGTGAGACCAGCCTGGGCTACATAATGAGACTCTTGTCTCAACCAAAGGCTGGGGATGTAGCTCAGAGATACAATGTTTGCCTGGCATGCACAAGTTCCTGGTTCAATCCCCAGAACCACAAGAAAGTGTCTCAGTTTAGGTTATTAGCATCGCTTGCTATTATGTAAAAGGGGTAGAATTGCTTTAAAGGACCATGTATACTGGAATTTTTTACATTCATAGTCCCATGAAACAGTAACCATTTAGGTAATTAACACCCCTTATTGTAAAAAGAGAGCACAGGAGACTTGGTCATAAAGATACAGTCTTAGTCATTTGTCATCACTGGCATTAGTTATCCTAAAGCAAAAATCGAGGTAGAAGTCATCACTGCTGAATATGAAAGACATGACTGAGCGGTGGTATTTATCCAATGCTCAGGAAAACAGACAAGTGCAACTATGCATATTAACAGCACAAAACACAGAAGTGCTGGCACATGCCTGTAATTCTAGTGCCTTGGAGGGAGAAGCAGGAGGATTAAGTGCCAGGTCACCCTTGGGCTCCATAAGGAGATCCTGTCTCAAACAATGACAAGCTGGGGATGTAGATCCATGGTACAGTACTTTACTAGTATCCACAAGACTAGGTTCGATTCTCAGTACAGCAAAAGGCCAGAAAAAGAAGTGGCCTTAGTGGTTGGCAGAGACTTCTTTAACTGTAGTTTCACATAAGTCTATGAAAAGGGACTTTAGGTAATCAGCACCCTCTTGAGGTAAAGCAAAGATAGTGCAAAACCTTTATATAAAAGATTCAGTTCCTAATCAGGATTGTTCACATTAGCTGTTCTAGTACAGAGGTCTCAAGTTGCAAGGGTCCTCTGCTGAAATAAAGGGAGTGGATGTGGCTAGTGCACATATCATGGACATGAGTTTATGCATATCATCAATTTAGAAGAAGTGGCCTGAGGCAATTGTGCCATTTCAGCATGCAAATAGGATATAGTGGCCCTTTTAATGGGCAAGGCCATGATAATTGGGACTGAGCACATTAACTGTCCTGTAACAGACTTGGGTCTGCCCCCTCTACTCAATGTAAATGGGGTTGGACCAGGGTCTAATCCAATGGACAAATTGTAGACAATTAGAATTTCACAAGTTGCAAAGAATGGTCAGTACAATATGTAAGAAAAGACAACTGAGCATTGCTCAGAAATTTGGGACTGTGACTACTGCAGCAATGACAGAATGGTTCTCCTTCCTTAAGGACAGGAGATTGGGAAGATGGTAACTTGACTCACTGATGATAATTCTCTGGTGAAGCTCTTGTTCAATTACATTTCCTAATTAACATATGAGGAACAAGAATTCTTTGTTCTTCTATGAGACCATGGACAAATGTGACTGTGTGCATTAACTAAAAATGGTGAGTCAGTCAGTCAACATGGAGGAGATAGACAGGGCATCTCAGTTTAACAGGATGAGTAATGGACACCTTACTTTGAGCACCGAATCAATGAAGATTGGCATGTCTCTATGGAGAAGCAGGGCTGGGGCTGGGGCTGGGGCTGGGGCTGGGCTGGGCTGGGGCTGGGCTGCAGGACTGGGACTAGGGCTGGGCTGGACTGAGTTGGAGTTGGAGTTGAGCTGGGGCTGGGACTAGGACTGGGGCTGGGCTGGGGCTGGGCTGGGGCTGGGGCTGGAGCTGGGGCAGTGGCTGGGGATGGACTGGGCCTGGGGCTGGGGCTGGGGCTGAGGAAGGACTGGATGGTACAAAGGCAGGAAACCATGGAAAGTTGAAATATGGGCATTAATACTCCAATAAGAAGTGAGATAGAGGACACCAGACCACTGTAATTCAAGGTTCCTGCATGATAAAATCATTAGTCAATTATTGTAGCAATTAAGGATGAGAACAAAAGCAAAGCCTGGATTGGTTCAGACCTTCAGATGTTCCTTTTTATGTTCAAGCACCACATTAATTTTATATTAACTATATGCCATAAGACTCGTACATTTTTTTAAAGAAGTCATTTGATAAGCCAATTTCAAAGATATTCATATTATTTAGTATTTAATGTACTATCTATTGCCAAAAAAGTTAATGAAGTTCTGAAAAGAAACTGAAATCTTTAAGGATTCTGTAATAAGAACTCATTAAAATTAAAACAAATTTGACAAATAAATGCTCATAGATACGTTTCTATAATAATCAAGATTTAAATTCAAACACTAGCAAATCACATAATCAGATTTAGGATTGAGGTTGAAATCTGATCCCAGCATTAGCCACTGGGTAGGTGGGCTTCTAAAGGAAGGCAGGGGGTCTGCCTCTCAACCAATGAATGATCTTTGGGAAACCATTTTGACTTTGGTCAAGGTCACCACACCTGTAATAAATACCTGCTTGAGATCACAGTACAGATAAAATCAGCGGCCAGAGAGTGAGTAGACTAGTCTCCGGCTATGCCCCAATATAGATGAATAGAGTGAGATTAGGCCTGAACAGAGACTACAAGAGGCCATCCTGGGCAAACAGGAGAAGTAGATAGGACAAATGTCCTTAGAATGATTTATATGATCTGTGGTTTTACCCACAGGGAGAGATTACAATGTGATCTCTGCACTAATTCTTTTTTTCTTTTTTTTTTTTTTTTTTTTCCAGTTAGGGTTTTGCTGCATAACCTACAGTGATCTCAAATTCAGAGAATCCTCCAGCATCAGCCTCATGAGGACCCCTCAATCCTTCTAGGACCTCAACCTTTCAAGTATTGGAATTATAGGCATGTGCCTCCACACCTGGCTAACAACTTCTGAGTAACAAATAGAAGACAGCTGTGAAGTACCAAGCTAAGTACTCGAAGGACAGTGAGTCATCACAGTCATCAATGCCATCCTCTCCATCAATTCGTAGTGCCCATTTCTGACAGGTAAGACTATTCGTCAATCAACACTTCGAACCAACTTGTTCAGCTTCGAGTGATACAAGGCAGAAACCAGCCATCACACTTAAACAATGCAGTAAGTTCACCTTGTACAAAACCCGCCAAGACTGTACCAAAGAAAGACCGTCAAATTGATCACGTGACAAGCCGCCATTTTAGGCACTGGATAACACGTGCCATAACTGGCATGTAAAAAACAAAGAACCAGCTATATTTATACCACAATAAGACCTTCAAACTCCATCTTTTGCTTTATGACTGAAACTCTCTATGGCCAGCCACGCTACATGTCAGAACGAAGGTGTGGCTTTCGAGCCTCGGGCACCCACAGTTACCCGATCAGCCTTTTCGTAGAGCTTAACTGACATGTGAAGTGACTGAAATTTCCATTTTTGAGCCGCATCCGGATGTCCTCTCATATTTTTCACCTAAAACCAGGCACTAAGACAGAATGACCTTCCTTTTCGCCTCCAGTACTGCAATTCACACCAAGCTCCAAACCAACTCCAAACCAGCCTTTAAAGCCTTCAGCTCGTGCGGGACACATCACTTGCCTCTTGTCTGGCACACTATCCATTTCATCTCCTTAATTTATGCTTATATCTGGCTTGCCTTCAGCCAGGTCATGCAGCAAATATAAGATGGCGGACACTTTTTCTCCGCGCCCTTAATACCCACTCAGCTTAATCGCAGTCATCTTTCTATGCCATAGCTTCACTCACACACCACTAAACGATCAGCAGCAGGAAAAAAAAGTGTAGATATTCCAGATATTGCAACAACTCACAACCCAATACATTTCCATCCCGATGGGCAACGAAAAAAAAAATGAAAGCAGGTATCCACAGCCCCGATGGGCAAAAAGAAAAGAAGAAAAAAAAGAATTAAAGCAGGTATCCAAGGCCCCGATGGGCAAGGAAAAACGAAAGTAAACGCAGGTATCCGAGGCCCCGATGGACAACAAATACATTTTAGAAAAACAGGTATCCATTGCCCCGATGGGCTAAGGAAAAACAAAATTAAAAGCAGGTATCCACAGCCCCGATGGGCAGATTTACCAAAAGAAAAAGAAAGAGAAAAGGAAAAGGAAAAAAAAAAAAAAAAAAGAATTAAAACGCAGGTATCCACAGCCCCGTTGGGCAAAAGGGGGAGAACAGGTATCCATGGCCCCGATGGGCAAAAATATGGAAATGGAATAAAAGAAGGCTGTACCCACAGAAACAGGTGTCAGCCAAAAGGCATCATAATGAAATAGTCCTCAAAAAATGAAAATTCACCTAGAAATATTCCAAATCCCCAAAAAATATGGAGGACGTGTCAAGAAGACACCACCAGAAAGCATCGAATTTTGAAAAATGTTTTATGAAATTTTTGCATATTTTTATAGAGGACACCATAACATGTGGTGGGGGGACCAAAAAATGTTCTCGAAGGATCCATTATATGGACAGAGACCACTTAAAGACCTCATATCCACGGGATCCTCACAAATATGGCTGCAGCAAGGAGTTGCTCCATTTTATCCGAATGGGGGAGCTGAAGGCGGAGAAACCAGAAGAGGAGTGGCCTAAAATGCAGAAAATCCGACATCTTACTGGAGAGTTAGCTTAAAATGTATTACATTTGAATAAAAAATCAAATTTAAGAAAATATGACAATACCAAAACTCAACCAAGAAGCAACAAAACGTCCCTTTCATTATTTTATGTAATAGTGAAGGATTATCCTCTACTTTATAGAATATGAGAAAGTCACATACAGGGTAGTTGATGTTCAAAAGGTCATACACCATGTATATGTACATTATGTACATTTTCCGTGCATTTTCTACTCCAACATTCAACATCCAGTGGTTCCTCAACTTGAAGGACCACTAGTACTTCTGAGTTAATTAGTACAGAAGAGTGAAGGAAAAGGAGAGGGTATATCACAAAATGGCTCCATGATCCCTAAATGATCAGAGAGTTGGTTGAGAACCATTTCTTGAACCCTTGAGTTCTTGGGTCTTACCCTCTTCCTACTTTCTCCAAGAATCTGATGACCTCAAACTTTGGAGCAATCACGAAGTGTAGTGCCCTCATTAACAGTATCTATTTGCAAAATTGTTTCTGAAAGTCAAAGCAGAAGTAGGTAGTGTAGAATATTGCCCCAGGAATCTTCTTATCTCAGTTTGAATCTTCCTATCTTAATTTAGGGAACTATCCTCTATCATTTACCAAGAAACAATAGAAACCCACCTGTATGCGGTTAGACATTAAGTATTAGTAAGTCAAAGGGCATTATCCTTTTGCATATTCAACTACACAAATAAGTAACTCGTATCCTAACCCCAGATGAATAACAAAAGTATGCAAAAATGTCTTTGTTAGGGAATACTGTATACCTTCTAAGTACCTTAAGTTCACCTATATGGCCCACATGGTGGTTAAGGTGTGAAGCCCTCCAGAATTTATCTTAAATTTGAAGACCTTGTTTAGACTAAAGGAGAAATAAAATGGCTGACAACCTGAGTCAACCACAAGATGGCAGCATGAATCTTTGAGAGGCATTGTGGGCCTAAATTGCAGGGAAGAACTACTTCATCCAAGTTCAGGATTAGAAGGGTGAAAGAAAAGTATTCAATTTCCTTTCATTTAAAGACCAACCTTAGAAGATGTTGTCCTTGCATCAAGTAGCACTATTAACAAAACTTCAATGAAACAATCAGGATCAACTTCCGGCTGATGGGAGCCCTTCAAAATCATTACCAGTGAAAAGTTGTTAGATACTGGGACATTTTACCGAGAAAAGAAAGCCCCCAAGAAGGGCTCTTTACAACTGAGGGCAGCTATTTGCATCTCCACAGTGCGCTGTCCATAGCTGAAAAACATTACCTCAGAACTTTTTAGATGCTGACACTGAAGGTATACCAGTCAATGTATGATTTTGTGGGGATGCTCTAGAAAATCATCGAATAAAAGAGTTGAACCGTCTTCTACATAGCCCCAAATCCTCTGAATCTTATCCTTCTACCACCATTTTCACATACACCATACATTTCAAGGTATATCAGGAAGTTGGGAGAAATTTCCTAATTTTATCAGAAGGAAGTATAAAGTTATGTGCACTTAGCAACGAAGTAGTTCATTGTATATTCTTAACATAATTTAAAAATACTGTAAAGGAACATAGAATAAGATGACAGTTCAGAACTTCTCTCTATGTGAATGTGAAGAGTCAGAGTAACAAATTAGACAATACATTTGGCAGCAGGGGTGGGGCGGATAGGCACCACAGTGGATGTTCGAGAGTAAGGTGGTGGATTAGAGCTGTCCTCAGGCCAACTCAGTAAGAAGAGTCACAGCAATGACTATATTCCAAGGAAAGAAGGAGGGAGAGCATCAAGAATCAATGAAGAGGTGAGTGGACTGCTGAAAAGCACAGAGAAACAGAAAGGCAGCTTAAACTAGGAAATGGTCCTTAAATCCAGTGGGACAGTTATTCTTCCGATGTCACAAATCAGCATGGCCCTCCCCTGTATCTTGTAATGTCGTAGGGTAGCCTGACACCATTATGAGAAGGGGTTGATTGAGACTGAGCTACTCCGGCCCTGTTTTAGACTGCATTTTTAAAAATTTGTGTGGGTGTGTGTATGTATACATATATGGCCTTCAGAGGACAACCTGTGAAAAATCGGTGCTTTCCTTCCACCAATGGGTACCAGAGATGGAACTCAGGAGGTGAGTCTTGATGGCAGCCACATCGCCAATTCCCAGCTGAGAAATGTAAACAGCAGTGAGCAGCAGAGACCACAGTATTCAGTGACTCTTTCGCCTGTGGTTTACTATGGAGCTGAACCCTCCTAGCTTATGGAAAGATCACTCCGTCTTTGCAGCTATGTCTCTGCCACTGGGTGGTGTGCTACAAACAGAACTGAGAGCTCTGAGCTCCAGTCAAGTAGATCACTTCATTTCCCCAGTGTCATTTGTTGGGCAGTGTGCTTTACTGCCGTGTGGATCTGAAAGCACCAAGAAGAGCAAGAAGAGTACCTGTTTGCTTTGGTCTCCCTCCAGTACAGAACTTAGTACTCCACTTGCTTCTTGTACTCTCTGTCACATTCAGGGGATACATCTCTACTTGGACATTAGCTACCCCTGAGTACACAAATGAGAGAGCTGGAACAAGTAGAAACTTACCAGGTCCAAAGGCCACAAGGTCACTGGGGCCAACAGCAGCTGTTGGTGAATGGAGCCCCATGGCTGTCTCAAAAAGCAAAAAGAGAAGTTCAGGGAGAATGTTCACCAATAGACTACACCAGATGGGATTGACAACAAACAATAGAGGGGATATGGGAAGATGTATCATGATGATAAATCTCAAGACCTCTGGTACAGGATTAAATAATGAAGCCTACCCACCATCAGTGTACATGAAAGAAGCAAGTCATAGACTAAAGGCATAGAAAACCTATCCTGTGAAATTATAGCAGAAAAGTTTCCAAGACTGAGGAAAGATAAAGACATTCACATGTGGAAGGTATAACCCCAGACTGACACAGCAAAAACCTTTCTCATGCCATTTTGTAGTTATGAGGCCAAGAGTACAGAACAAAGAAAGAATACTGAAAGCTTCAAGACAGAAGGACAAGTTACTTGCAAAGGCAAACTCATTACAACAACAGTAGATTTCTCAACAGAAATCTTCAAATACAGAACAGTATGGAAGTTGGTACATATGATTTCAACAAATAGTACTGGATATAAAGGAACAGATAGGTACAAAACACAATAGTGGATGATTCCATTCCTATCAAAGTTCCACAACTGGTTAAACATAGTGAATAGTATCTCTGACACATCTACACATGCAACCTCTGAACTTAAGGCTCAGGGAACATAGTGAAACGGGGGGGTGCAAAGAATATTAACACATCTTTCAACTCTCACCTGCAAGGCTTCTTCACATCATAACAGATAGTGATTAACACAGAAAGCCACAACTGGCCAAAGTGAAAAGAATAAGAGACTGCAGAGTGCCTATCTCTGACTAAGGCAACTATATCAAACCTCTGCTACCCAAGGCTGAGGGACCATTGTAGGAGAGGAGACAGATTGTAAGAGCCAGAGGGAGTGGATGGACCTGGAAGCACAAGGAAGCAGAGTTTTTCAGACAACTGGGAAGTTACTCATATGAACTTACAGTAGTGAGGGACAGTAGGGTGGGTATGTGGGGGGGGGACATTGAGATGATCACAGTATATTATATGCTTGTATGAAAATGTAATAAAATCAATTCTATACAGTTAATGTACACTAATTTTTAAAAGAAAAAAAACCTATTATACTGTTCTGAATGTTAATCTCATCTAAAAAGAATGTGTGTGTTTGCGCACACTTGTTCAGGTGCCCAAGGAGCCACAGGAGGGCATCAGATCCCCTGGAGCTGCAGTTTCAGATGTTTATGAGTCAATGCCATACATGTGTGCTACAGTGTGAACTAAGATCCTTTGCAAAAGCAGTACACACTATTAACCACTTGGCCATCTTTCCAGCCCCTCCAATATCTTGATACTGTGGCCAGCCATGTTGCTACAACTAATCAATTATAGATAGTAATTTGATATTTATCAAATAAAATTTGAGGCATGAAATACCATAAGCAAAGCAGAGTCTATGAAAGATTAATCATGATCTCCTGGACTTTATGGCTTCTGCTAAAATGTTTGTTACTGTTAGGAGTTAGCCTTTGTAACTAACATGGCTCTTCTCTTTTGTAGCTTTCATCAGTCTTTTTAAAACACATTTTTATTTATACCTCTGTGTGTGTGTGTGTGTGTGTGTGTGTGTGTGTGTGTGTGCAGGTGGTAGTGGAGGCCAGAAGAGGGCATCAGAGTCCCTCGAACTAAAATTACAGGCAGTTGTGAATAACCTAAATGTATAGGGTTGTTAACAGAATTCCAGTCCTCTGCAAGAGCAGCAAGCCTCTTAACCACTGAGCTATATCTCTAGCCTCTCAATTGATTTTCTTATTTCATTTATCTGTTTATTTCACTGTTCATTGGGATCACTGATTATTTATTTATACTTTAGAAATGTTTTTATTTTATGTACAAAATTGGGAAATATACCCATAAATTCTATTTTCTAAAAACAACTTAGAGATTTTTTTTTCTTCTTTTTTCTAAGAAATCCAGACAATAAAATTTAAAGGCACTGAGATTCTTTTGCTTTGAGAACATTGCTAGGCTGGAGGAAGAGGGGAGTTTGTACATGTGTCATGATGTAGGGTTAGGGCCAGAGGACAACCTTAAGTGTCATTTGTTTGAGAACATGTTTGAGACAGGGTCTTTTTTTTTTCCACTGCATATGCCAGACTATCCAACCCACAAGTTTCAGAGCATTCTCCTGTCTTCATTTCCCAGGTCCTTGTAGAAGCACTAGGATTACAGGCCCTCATACTATGTGTCCAATGTCCAGCATTTATGTGGGTTCTGGGGAGTCAAGCTTAAGTCCACATACTTGCATGGCAAGCATTTTCACTCACAGAACCATCTCACCTTCCACAGTAAATCTCAAATTCCCCGAATCCTAAAAGGCATTTATGGCTGGATCTCTCAAAAAGTTATCTCTGAATTAAGTAGAAGAAAGCACTTATTTCATGTTAACAGTTTTTCCAGCTGTGCTGTGTATAACTGAAGGTCCATTGCCATTTTTACCAGGCATTCTGTTATCTATAGTTGTTATTTAATTCAGAAATATGACATAAAAAAGCAACAAAATCTTATGCCTTCGTTTGTTTGTAACTCCTCAATAACTGAATTTAAACACTGAAATGCTGAATTATCAGACAAAGACACAAAGTTTTAGGGGATGAGGAGTTAACTTAGCAAACTGCCTACTCAATAAACATGAGGAATTTGGGTCCCTAGCACTCACATGAAAGCTGAGGGTGGTAGTGCGTGCCTGTAATCCCAATGGTTGTGGGGCAGAGACTTGCAGCTCCCTGAAGCTCATTGGCCAGCTGACCTGCAGTTGATGAGCACCTGCACATGTATGGTGCATGCATGTGCACACACACACACATCTTTAAAAAAGAAAAAAGAATTGACCACCTATCAAAAATCCAAAATTGAACAAACCACTACAATCATTAACTTACAATACAAGAAGGAAATCATTGACTTACAACTGTAGCTATCTACACTAGACCCTATCAACAATCAGTCAAGGAAGGGAGGGGCACATGGGACCTTATCCTTTATCTCTGAACTATTGGCTATTGATTCTGGGAGAGGAGAATCACTGTCTTTAGTTGTGTACCTTCTGCAGAGCTCACCAGGCTCCAACAGATAGCTCCAAATCCATGGTCACACAGATGGCACTGGTTAATTTCAGAGGGTCACAAAACAAAATGAATGAACATGAATGTGAGATTTGTGGGATGGGGAAGAGTGGAGAGGAGTGCAAGGGAAGTAATGGGTGAGCATAGACAGTATTCATGCTGCACATATGAGAAGCTATAAAATAATTTTAATAAAAATGTAATAAAGAGAGCACCATCTTTGTCAAAACAAAACAAACAAAAACCCAAGCATACAAAAACAAGCAAAACAAAACTAACACATAGGCCATTAAAGAGAAAACATATGTAGACATCAAAAAATTACATATGGGAGCTAGGGCTATATTAATAGCTCAGTAGAATGCTGACTTATCATGCACAAGACCCTATGTTCAGTCTACACCACTTCATAACCCCAGCATATGGGGGGGGGGCAGGGTACCTGTAATCTCAGCACTTGAGAGGAATTATTTGGAGTTCAAGGTCATCCTCAACTACATAGGAAGTATAAGGCCAGCTTGGTATATATGAAAGCCTATTTCAAAACAATAGTAGCATTATGCATAGTAGCCAAATTTGGGGGAGAAAACAAATACACATCAACTGATGAGTGGGTTAGATGTTGCATATTCATATAATGGAATGTTGTTTAGTCATTGTCCTAATTTGGTTTCTCTGTTACTGTGATAAACACCATAACCAAAAGCAACCTGGGGAAGAAAGGGTTTATTTCCATTTACAAGCTACAGTTCATTATTAAGGGAGGCCAAGGCAGGAATTGAAACAGGAACTTGGAGGCACAGACACTGGAGAAATGCTGCTTACTGATTGGCTTCCTCTGGTCTGCTCAGTCACCCCTGCTATGTAGCCCAGGTCCAACTGCCCAAGGAGGGCACTACCCACTGTGAGCTGGGGCCTCCTACATCAACCAGCAATCAAGAAAATACCCCATAGACATGCACACAGTTCAGTCTAATGTAGTGAATTTCTAAGTTGAGGTTCCCCCCTCCCAGGTGTCTTTACTTTGTGTCAAGCTGACAAAAACTACCAGCATAGTCACATAAAGGAATGAAAAACTGTTATATTCTACAACATACATGAATCTTGAAAATACATTAAGTAAGAGAAGTCAAATGCAAAAGTCATCTGTGGTGTGGTTTCATTTATATGACGTGTTCAGAAGAAGCAAACCAATGGAATCAAAAAAATCAAAAGTGTTTGCCTGAAGCTGATCAGAGGTAGAGGAAATGTAAAAAGATAATAGTATGCAGTTTCTTTTTGGAGTGATGAAAATGTTGTGAAATTAAATAGTGATGTGGGTTTCACAAATCTCTATGAGTACATTAACAACCACTGAATTACTGAATTACACTTTTTGAATGGATGAATCATGGTGAGTTATATCTAAAAAAACAGTCAGTTTCCAGTCAGCTTATGCATAGTGTAGATGGTATAATCTTCCATGTCCTATGACAAACCCTTCGTTCCAATTTATTGGCCTTATTGGTACACATCACATTCATACGTTTCCTTTTTGTTTTCTTCCTCACCCCCCGTATCCTGCATCACGTAGCACAAGGTCTTGCAAAATATATGGCCCAGAAAATTATTTTAAATGTTAAAAGTGTATTACTAAATACGTTTTCATTTGATCTTGGCCAAAAGGCTAAGACACAAATATTTTTTCATGTCCTCAAGTCCCCTAATAAAAACAATTGTCCAACCTCCATGTTTCATTTTTTTTCCACTAGCCTGAAAATTCCCTGAGGCTAAGATTCCTGCTGGATTCATCCTTATAATTCTTTCTTGCTACCCAATCCTCAGTTCCATGTCAACTGTATACCGAGCAGAGTGCCTGGAATCAAGATGCTCCTTATAATTCTTTCAGAACTCTTATTTTCCCTTCTTTAATTTGAATGTCATCTTGAAACTGGTACCAAGTTCCTATCATTTCTGTACTCACTACTACCCTCTTGTATGTAATCCTACTCTTTACATGTAAGCTATCTATCGATCAATCGATAGGTAGATAGGTGATAGATAGATGATAGATAGATAGATAGATAGATAGATAGATAGATAGATAGATAGATGATAGATATGCTGGGTCAAGACTAGCCTGGAACTCACAATGTAGTTCAGGCTAGCTTCAAACTTGTAGCGATCCTCTTGCTTCTGTCTGCCAAGTGTTTTGATTACCAACACGTGCCATCACTCCCAGGTATAAATTCATAGTAAACAAATTCTCTGTTTTCCCACTTGTCACATTGCATTAATTGTTTTTCCTCAACTCATGTTTCAGATGACTATGTTAGAGTGATTCACCAACACCAGGCAGTGCAACTTGATGTTGCCAAATGTGCAACCTCAGGAGTCGTCCTCAGAACCTCAGGTGCCTTTCTAGTTGGGTGCAGCTGGGACTCTTGACTTACACTGCAGAAGTGAGTTTATCATGAGATAAACTGTGTGTTTAATGAATAATAAGAAGGAAAGATATACTTGAGGACACTTAAGTGTGTTAGGAGAGGAATGTACCTAAGTCCTTCAGCAGTAGCTATTTAACTGATCTGGGGGCTTTTATCTAAAGGAGGCAGTTTATAACTGAAGTTAAGGGAGAAAAGAAAAAAAATATGCTGGTTTATTCATTCCGTCTTTTATTCGCTTTCTATTTTTCATTTTCCTGTGAGGTGTGTGGAGCACGTGGTGCATGTGTGTGTGTGTGTGTGTGTGTGTGTGTGTGTGTGTGCGTGTGTGCATGCTTTTATTTTTTAGATAGGGTCTTAGTATGTATCCCTGTCTCACCTGGAACTCATAGTGATCCAACTGTCTCAACCTCCCAGGTGCTGGGATTACAGATGTGAGCCAATCTCTTACTTTGTGAATTTAAATTTTATTCCATTTCTCTATTTGTGTATGTGATGGGTGGCAGTGAGTGCAAGTTACAGCACATGTATGTAGGTCAGAAGACAACTTAGGGGAATCAATTCTCTCCTTCCATGTCGATATGTCTGCATTTTTCAATCTGGAACATCACCAGACAAAATCACTATATCATATTTCCCCAATCCTCCCATCTTTGCAATATGATATTACTACATAGCCCAGGCTTGCTTCTAACTCTCAGTCTTCTGATTCTGCCTCTGAAAACCTACAGGTGTGCTCCACCACACCCAGCATTTTTTTTCTTTTCTTAATCTGATTTGCAGACTCACAAGCATATTCTTCTACTGATGCTTTCTGCTGATTATTTAATTATAACAATTTCTTCTTTTATTTCTTTCTTAGGATGGGGCTTTATTCATCTCAGGCTATGTAGCTGAAGATTAACTTGGACTTTTGATCCTCTGTCTCTAGACTGCTGAGATCACCATGCCTAGTTTATGCAGTGCTAGGGATCAAACCTAGGGCTTCATGCATGCACTCTGAATAAAGTGCACCAGCCCTATATTTCTCTTTCTAAGTCTGGATTATTTCTCTTAACATGGCAACTATTTTGATAAGAAGTTCCTTTCATGATTGACTTTTGGTATTTGCCATGTAAGTTTCCAAGATGTGTTCAAACACGCTTAATACAAGGAGATGATATTTTAAGCTAAACTGAGTCTTATAGGGACACCATGGAAAGACAGGGAATACTAAAGAGCCATGGGAAGAGAAAGGAGCCACCCTCATGCCAGAGTCTACTTGAAGTCTCTCATCTACTGAGAGTCAAGGATTTTAGCACAGTTAACAATTTTTGCTGTGAAAATTGCGTACATAAAGACAACATTTCCCTTCTATAGAGATATATCAAATAAGAATGTGAAAATAGCAATGAACCTTAGCAATGGCTTAAGGACTATCCATACTCCTTTTTGAACTGAGAATTTCACAAGAATATAAACTCAGTTTGCAGTCAAAACATATCTCTTACCTCCTTCATGACCTAGCAATATAAAAATTCCTTCCACACTGAAAGAGTGGAGCCACCGTATGATTTCATTTACTCAAAAGGAAAGGAAAGAATAAGTTCCTTAGCAAGTCCTTGAACAATGCAAATTCAGAAATTACCAAAGTCATATATATAGCTATTTTTAAAACGCTTAAAGCACAGCTCTCTCTTGAGAAGCCCAAGCTCACTGGGTATGTGAGCTTTTCTTAGCTGTTTCTCTTTCTAATCTCTTAACTTCAACATTCCTTTGTAAATTCCTTCCTTCAATTCTATTCTGTGTTGAAGTCAAGAATCCCAGCTTTACCTGAACTCCTCATGCTACTGCAAGCTGTGCAGGAGCTATGGCTCCACTCTTTCAGTTTGCATGTTATCTTATATTGTGCAAATTCAAGGCTTCAAAGGCCCACATTTCATGTGGGTGCTGAGAATCTGAACTTCTGTGTGCACAGCAAGCACGTTACCCACAAGCTATCTTCCCAGTTCTGAGTTATTGTTCTTTTCGTGTCATTTAAAGCCTGTATACATTAGACACTTGTATTTCTACATTGAGAATTGAATTTTGGGGACAAAACATAGCTAATGGATAGAATCACAAAAAGGCTTTCTTCTGCCGAGGATGTTGTACCCTAACAGTGGCTCAATTGCTTGGGGATATTATACAACTTGTCTAAACTATGTATGGAGATGTATGGCAATCCCCAAGATTTCTGTTATCTTGTCTAATTTTAAGTCGGGAAAGGCCAGCTGTGTTGGCTACAAATCCATAGAGCACTCCATGGTATGAGCTATTCTCCCACAGTTTTGCTGGATCATAATGTTGAATGGAGAAAGCACTGGTTATGTTACTACACGATGTGTCAGGAACAAACCCTACTGGTTTATTAAGTTGACAAATTTGTCTTAAATATAAAAGGAACTACTGGATGAGGGTCACTTCTGTTGCTACTTCCCATGCTAGTCTATTCTACATGTATGTATGTCCTATGAGTTGGGACACATTTATGTTTTTTCTTATGATTTAGAAGATTTGCTCCTTGGTAGCATTTCCTGTGATCTTAGGGAATGGTGTGTTATTGACTATTCGCTGTGGAGCAGCCAAGTGCCACTCTGTCATATAGGACAGATGAATCACCCATAACAGCACTTGTGATTCCAGTTCCAGAGCCATACACTTTTCTCTCTGTTAATAGGTTTCTAAACTTTGCTTTTCTTGATGCTATTGCCGTGGCATCTGGAACCAATGTGTGTCTGTAGTCTAAAGGGATGCCCAGTAGATACTGAGTAGTATGTGACTGGAAAGGACAATCAAAGAATCATGACATTGAAGGGAAGCATTCCAATGTCTGTGTCTGAGATTGTCACAAAAACTTTGTCCTTGAAGGAGTAGCTTGTAAAAGTAAGTGCTGATGTGGGAGAAAGGTCACGAGCCATTTCCCTCCTTTTTCTATCTCTTCATTGCCATCCTTTGAAGACAGTGAAACAGAGAAAAAAGATCAGGTCTAGTAGACAAGCAATGTATACTCATTAGAAGCTAGTTAATATGGTCTTGAGATCTAGGACCATTTCTCTTTGTTCTGAATCTGTCTAAACTCCTGCCTCTTATAGGCACAGGGAAGACCTTTGGCTCTGGGTTGGCTACCATTGAAGACTGTGTAAGTAAAGATGTCCAAACTGCCCTGAGGCCTCAGAGTTCTTTCATTGACATTTCGAAACTGTACTCTGAAGCTTTTGGAGCCTTAGGGATTTGCATAATATTTTGGTGTTACTTCACTTTTTTGCTTTCTGGCCAGAGACGCTCATATTGTTTAATAAGTGCCAGTAGTGTCAAAGATAGGAATCATCTGTACAGTTTCCATGCACTGTTCCTGAATTAGATGGAACACCCGTGGCTGTCTAAGAGGACATCACTGCAAGAACTGATCAACCAATATCACAAGCCACTCTCTTGCCTACAATCCACATGACACCCTGTTGGGGTAAACCAACTTTGAGATGACAGTCAAGGAAGTAAACCTCATTAACCAGTACATTATGGAATCAGAACACATTAGGAATGGCCAGAGAAACCTTCTGACCTCTTCCTTGACATTGTTTTGGCAGGTTTTTTTTCATTAAATACTTCATTTATTATTTTTTGTTTATGTGTATGAGTGTACTGCCTGCATGTGCACCCATGTCATGCAATACCCACAGAAGTCAGAAGAGGGTATCAGATTCCCTAGAACTGGAGTTAGGGCAATTGTTAGCCAACTTGTTGGTGCTGGGAATCAAACCCTGGTCCTCTGCAAGAGCAACCAGTGCTGAGCCAACTCTCTAGGCCCTGAAGTTGTTTTTGTTGTTATTGTTTATGTTTGGCTATACGTATATATTGCTTATAAGTGTGCTTATGTCTGTATATCCTTTACATTGTTTCAAATTGCTTATAAGTGAGTGCTCACGTAAGTTAAAGTTGTTAAGTGAGCCCCAATTCTTTTTAGTTCACAATGTAACAGGAGTTTTCTGGTAAAAGTCCTGGCTCCAGCTGTTAGAAAATGTGGGCAACGTGAAAATGAAAGATGATGAGACAGACCTCAGGAGCAGATTGTTCTTTATTAAAAACAGTGAAGGATCACAGTTTCTCCACAGGATCAAAACTGAGGCACTGAAGCATAGTTGGTCTTAGTTTTTATAAACCAAGTATTTTTCTGCAGTCCTGGTTTTTCACAGTTTGAGGGTTTGAGACAGTAAGTGCTGGCAGTATGGTTTGGGGATTTTGGACAATGAGTGCTTGTGTATGTTTTCCCAATCAGTACAGTCACTGGGCTGGGGGCTAGGGTTTCACAGAGTCTCTGGGCCAGGTGTTTCTCAATTTAGCTGGGGCTTTCCAAGTTGAGACATTTATCCTTCATTCCAGACCCTGAAGACAAATAAAGCGTTGTAATTTCTCTTCTGACTGCTGGTAGCTGAAACTACAGAAATGGCTCTGTCTATTCCAGAATTAAGTATAAGGCCATCTTATACAGAAGCAGAAAGGAATGAGTCATTCAGTGAATTAATAGACAGACTAAACATGATTAGTGGATTCAAGGAGAACATAAGATTATGCTGCCCTAAGCAGATCAATGAAAATTATTAAGGGACTTTATGACTCAGGACACTTCAAAAGATAGACATCGACTATTTTAGTCACTTGTGCCTTTAGGGGAAAAGGACTATGAAGCCCGTAATTCAGTAAGTTGTAAAGGCCTATCTATCTTCTTTTTATGGTAATACAGGAGGTGAAACCAAGCCACTGTCTTTCCTTAATCCAGTACAAGGAAGCAGTGCATTCCTAGGAAAATATTGGCAGTCTGAGTTTATTCAGGTGCCTTTCTCAAAGATATAAATATCTGCTGATGTTTGTTGACACCTTTTGAGGATGGATAGAGTTCTACTCCACTTGTACCAAAAAGAAATAAAAAAGTTGGCAAGTTCCCTAAAATAAAAACCTTTCCCTTCTGAGTTACACCAACCTCAAGGGTATCTTGAAGACAAGGTCACTAAGGTCACTTACACCTGTTGAAAAACTTAA